>NW_024070207.1:108888741-108898500 GCF_014754425.2 Oryx dammah | reverse complement strand
TCTGAGGTTATTGATATTTCTCCCGGCAATCTTGATTCCAGCTTGTGTTTCTTCCAGCCCAGCGTTTCTCATGATGTACTCTGCATATAAGTTAAATAAGCAGGGTGACAATATACAGCCTTGACGTACTCCTTTTCCTATTTGGAACCAGTCTGTTGTTCCACGTCCAGTTCTAACTGCTGCTTCCTGTCCTGCATACAGATTTCTCAAGAGGCAGGTCAGGTGGTCTGGTATTTCCATCTCTTGAAGAATTTTCCACAGTTTATTGTGATCCACATAGTCAGAGGCTTTGGCATAGTCAATAAAGCAGAAATAGATGTTTTTCTAGAACTCTCTTGCTTTTTTGATGATCCAGCGGATGTTGGCAATTTGATCTCTGGTTCCTCTGCCTTTTCTAAAACCAGCTTGAACATCAGGAAGTTCACGGTTCACATATTGCTGAAGCCTGGCTTGGAGAATTTGAGCATTACTTTACTAGCATGTGAGATGAGTGCAATTGTGTGGTAGTTTGAGCATTCTTTGGCATTAACTTTCTTTGGGATTGGAATGAAAATTGACATTTTCCAGTCCTGTGGCCACTGCTGAGTTTTCCAAATTTGCTGGCATACTGAATGCAGCACTTTAACAGCATCATCTGTCAGGATTTGAAATAGCTCAACTGGAATTCCATCACCTCCACTAGCTTTGTCCATAGAGTTGCTTTCTAAGGCCCACTTGACTTCACATTCCAGGATTGCAAAGTAATGCTCAAAATTCTCAAAGCCAGGCTTTAACAATACATGATCAGTGAACTTCCAGACGTTCAAGCTGGTTTTAGAAAAGGCAGAGGAACCAGAGATCAAATTGCCAACATCTGCTGGATCATCAAAAAAGCAAGAGAGTTCCAGAAAAACATCTATTTCTCCTTTATTGACTATGCCAAAGCCTTTGACTGTGTGGATCACAATAAACTGTGGAAAATTCTTCAAGAGATGGAAATACCAGACCACCTGACCTGCCTCTTGAGAAATCTGTATGCAGGACAGGAAGCAGCAGTTAGAACTGGACGTGGAACAACAGACTGGTTCCAAATAGGAAAAGGAGTACGTCAAGGCTGTATATTGTCACTCTGCTTATTTAACTTATATGCAGAGTACATCATGAGAAATGCTGAGCTGGAGGAAGCACAAACTGAAATCAACATTGCCGGGAGAAATATCAATAACCTCAGATATGCAGATGACACCACCTTTATGGCAGAAAGTAAAGAACTAAAGAGCCTCTTGATGAAAGTGAAAGAGGAGAGTATAAAAGCTGGCTTAAAGCTCAACATTCAGAAAACGAAGATATGGCATCTGGTCCCATCACTTCATGGCAAATAGATGAAGAAACAGTGGAAACAGTGTTAGACTTTATTTTTGTGGCTCCAAAATCACTGCAGATGGTGATTGCAGCCATGAAATTAAAAGCTGCTTACTCCTTGGAAGAAAATTTATGACCAACCTAGACAGCATATTAACAAGCAGAGACATTACTTTGCCGACTAAGGTCCATCTAGTCAAGGCTATGGTTTTTCCAGTAGTCATGTGAGAATTGGACTATAAAGAAAGCTGAGTGCTCAAGAATTGATTCTTTTGAACTGTGATGTTGGAGAAGACTCTTGAGAGTCCCTTGGACTGCAAGGAGATCCATCCAGTCCATCCTAAAGGAAATCAGTCCTGAATGTTCATTGGAAGGGCTGATGTTGAAGCTGAAACTCCAACACTTTGGCCACCTCATGCAAAGAGCTGACTCATTGGAAAAGACCCTGATGCTGGGAAAGATTGAAGGCAGGAGGAGAAGGGGATGACAGAGGATGAGATGGTTGGATGGCATCACCAACTCAATGGACATGGATTTGAGTAAACTGGGAGTTGGTGATGGACAGGGAGACCTGGTGTGCTGCAGTCCATGGGGTCTCAAAGAGTCAGACACAACTGAGCAACTGAACTGGTGTGGGGGAAAGGAGATGTTGGTCAAATGGGTACCAACTGCCAGTTATAAGATCAATAAGTCCTGGGTATCTAACGTACAGCAGTTCAGTCGTTCCCCACATCAAGGTCTTTCTAATGAGTTGGCCCTTCCCACCAGGTGGCCAAAGGATTGGAGCTTTAGCAGCAGTCTTTCCAATGAATATTCAGGACTGATTTCCTTTAGGATTGACTGGTTTGATCTCCTTGCAGTCAAGGGACTCTCAAGAGTCTTCTCCAACACCAGAGTTCAAAAGCATCAGTTCTTTGGTGCTCAGCCTTCTTTATGTCCCAACTTTCACATCCATACATGACAACTGTTAAAACCATAGCTTTGACTGTACAGACCTTTGTTGACAAAGTAATGTTGCTGCTTTTGAATACATTGTCCAGGTTTATCATAGCTTTTCTTCCAAGGAGCAAGCATCTTTTAATTTCATGGCTGCATTCACAATCTTCAGTGATTTTGGAGCTCAAGAAAATAAAGTATGTCACTGTTTCCATTTGTTCCTCATCTATTTGCCATGAAGTGATAGGACCAGATGCCATGATCTTAGTTTCTGAACATTGAGTTGTAAGCCAGCTTTTGCACTCTCCTCATTCACCTTCATCAAGAGGCTCTTTAGTTCCTCTTTACTTTTGCCATTAGGGTGGTGTCATCTGCATATCTCAGGTTGTTGATTTCGTCCTAGCAATCTTGATTCCAGTTTGAGGTTCATCCAGCCCAGAATTTCGGATGAGGTACTCTGCATATAAGCTAAATATGTAGGGTGACAATGTACAGCTGTGACATACTCCTGTCCCAATTTTGAACCAGTCTGTTGTTCCATGTCCAGTTCTAACTGATGCTTCTTGACTTACAAGTTTCTCAGAAGGCAGGTAAGGTGGTCCGGTATTCCCATCTCTTTCTGATTTTTCCACAGTTGGTTTTGATCTACACAGTCAAAGGCTTTGGTGTAGTCAATGTAGCAGATGTTTTTCTGGAATTCTCTTGCTTTTTCTATGATCTAGTTGATGTTGGCGATTTGCTCTCTGGTTCCTCTGCCTTTTCTAAATCCAGCTTGTACATCTGGAAGCTCTGGGTTCATGTACTGTTGAAGCCTTGCTTGAAGGATTTGATCATGACCTTACTAGCATGTGAAATGATTGCAATTGTGTGGTAGTTTGAATATTCTTTTGCATTGCCCTTCTTTGCGATTGTAATGAAAGCTGACTTTTTCCAGTCCTGTGACCACTGCTTTGTTTTCCAAATTTTCTGGCATATTGAGTGTAGCACTTTAACAGCATCATCTTTTAGGAATTGAAATACCTCAGCAGGAATTCTGTCACCTCCATTAGCTTTATTTGTAGTAATTCTTCCTAAGACCCACTTGACTTCACATTCTAGGATGTCTGGCTCTAGGTGAGTGATCATACCATTGTGATTATGTCAGTCATTAACACTTTTTTGGTACAGTTCTTCTGTGTATTCTTGCCACCTCTTTTTAATATCTTCTACTTCTATTAGGTCCATACCATTTCTGTCCTTTATCGAGCCCATCTTTGCATGAAATGTTCCCTTGATATCTCTAATTTTCTTGGAGCGATCTCTAGTCTTTCTCATTCTGTTGCTTTCCTCTATTTCTTTGCATTGTTCACTTAAGAAAGCTTTCTTATCTCTCCTTGCTATTCTTTGGAACTCTGCATTCAGATGGGTATATCTTTCCTTTTCTCCTTTGTGGTATGCTTCTCTTCTTTTCTCAGGTAAGTGTAAGGCCTCCTCAGACAACCATTTTGCCTTTTTGCATTTCTTTTTCTTAGGGAGTTATAAGCATTATTAAATTGTTTGCCTGAGGATAGCTTTCTAATTAAACTAAGATTTAAATATTTTACTATGGAATTTCTTTCTTAGGTTTAAAATTTTTTCGTGATGTATTAAAATTCAAGGATCATATTTAATAATTATGAAATCAGTGAGAAAATAACTATATGATTGGAGTCTTATTTAATATATCATCATTCAGTGCATTCACATCCTATTTACTTTGATAAAACTCCTTCCCATTGCTTACGAACCAGGACAATTGGAGTGGATTTTATTTGCTCTTATATCATTAAGGAAAATGAATTGGCCTTTGAATTCAGGTTCTAGTTCTTTAAGTGGTAAGGTAAGCATTAAACAGACTATAAAGTATAAAAATCTCAAGTGTAATTTCTCAGGATACAGACATTATGGGTCTTTTATGGGTATTTGAGAGTCAAAACTAACAAGCAGAGGATTGTAGCATATGTAATAACAGTATCACATACACATAATACAGAATTCTTTAAAATATGTTAAGTCACTGTTAGATTTTATGAAAACCAGTTTCATATAGATGCTTTAAAAAGTCACAAAAAATTGATGAGGAGATGGATTTCAAATAGGTACTGACTGCTATTAACCTATTCTGTGGTTTCTGACCCTGTGATTGTTCTCCTTTCTGTAGTTTATATTTCCAAAAACAAATATCACATTTCCACGATCTGCATTATTCCCCTGCACTCTGGTTTGTTTCCTTGTCTATTCTTGAATTAAAAATCATTTAAGAAAGGACGCTGTTGACTTGGAAAAGGAGTTTTATGGCTTCTGACGGTGTTGTGCTTGAGCATCTCTCTAGCTTGTTTCATATTCTGCCATATGGTTTAGTTCTTCATAATTTCCTCACCCTCATTACTAAATTGTAAATTAATTTAAGGAAGATCCTGTGCTTTAAATCATTTTCTATCACCTGCCAAAAATGGCACTCCGATTTGCCTATAATAGATGTTTGAATAGGATTTTCTTGACTTGTATGGCTGTAGATGGGGCTTCCGGATGGCTCAGTGGTAAAGAATCCTGCTAATTCAGGAGACATGAGTTTGATTCCTTGGTTGGGAAGATTCCCTGATGAAGGAGATGGCAACCCACTCCAGTATTCTTGCCTGGGAAATCTCATGGACAGAGAAGCCTGGTGGGCTACAGTCCATGAGGCTGCAAAAGAATCAGTCATGACTTAGCCAGTAAGCAACAACAGCAATGGCTGTAGATGCATTCAGCTGGCTGATGTTATTGTGGAGTGATTGCCTTTCTGGCCAACCATTTTTGTTAGAATTCTAATCGGCAATACACTTGCCATAGTGTGGGGCCCAAACCTCAGGCAATCATTACTTGTAAAAGAGGCTGTTGCACAATTTCGTGTGTGTGCTTTGTAAATTTCCTCTTTCTTCCCTGCCTTATTCTGAGATGTTAAGGAGTGAAATATACAAAAACTGAAAACAATGTGGGTTTTCCATATATTTGTAATAAGAACAGGTAATGGCATTTTTATATCCACAAATTGGATAATTAATTTCCAAGTTAGGCACAGTCTATTGCTTTCTTCCTTCTGTTCTTTCCCTCTTTCTCTTATTCCTTCCTCCTTTCTTTCTCCTCCCCCTTCCTTTTTCTTTCCACACCTTAGAATAGAACCTAAAGGGATAGGCAGATAAACTAATATGAATCATATATTTGAAAATTGAGAAATTTTCTGTGCAAGTCATCAATAGGAACATGTGATGTGTACTGAGTTGGGAGGGAACGGTTTCTGAACATGATTACAAAAGGCCTAACTTAGATGATGTTCAGCCAATACTGGAAGGATGAAAAGAACCTGGAGGCCTGTGCAGGCAGGATCATCTAGGTGACGGGAATAGCATGTGCAAAATATATAGTAGGGAAGAATCAGTTTTGAAACTGAAAAGAGACCAAATATTTCTCTTCAGGTTTTATTTACATATATTCAATTGCTTAATGACAATTATTCTTGTTTCAAAAGGAAAGTGAACCATAATTTCTTGACCATATACTATGTGCCAGGCTCTTTTCCTGATGCTTTGCATTTCTAAATGAATATCTTATGAAGTCCTCATATTCTGGAAGCTTATCAGCAAACTCATCATCTTCCCATTTCTACATTCTTCTTTTGAAGTTTCTTATATTGGTGAGCAACAGCTACCATCCACTCAGTTATCCAAGTTCCAGTCATAAAACTTCTTGTAGATCTTCATCTCCCACACCCAATTTGTCTGCATATTTATTCACTCTGCTCCACAATAAATTCTTGTTGCATCAATCTCCATCCCTTCTGCTACCATTCTCAGCGGATCATACCCACAGTATTGAATGTCCTATTCACTGTTCTCTCCTCCTTAATTTTACCCTTTTTCAATCCATCCTCCAGCATCTCTCGAGAATGACCTTTTGAGAACAAATAGGACATCAGCTCTTTGCTCAAAATATGTCCTTGCCTTCTCATCACCTTTAGAGAAAAAAAAAAAAATCCTTGGCATGACATACTGGTCTTTTCATCCTCTGGCCTTCACCTGCCTGATCAACCAAATTTTCTATAACTTCTCTTTCATATCCTCTCACAAACCTCTTGCCCAAGAGCATTCTTACACCTTCATGTCATTTACACCATTATTATTTCCACCTAGGATGTCATCCTTACGTTAGTATCTCTAATATAAAGACCTATCTAAGTCCTTAAAGTCTCAGCCCAAGGTTATCTTCCTTGTGATGAATTCTTTGTTTTTTCTCTAGGCATTTCTGAACATCTTCCTCCTCTCTTCCCTCTACATATTATAATTACACTGATTACTATTCTACTGTAATGGTTTACAGGTCTGTATCCCTACAACGTGATAGACCCCTTGTTTGCAGGGTCTGTCTTTTTATCTTCATCTCTTCAGCCCTTGTGTCATCCTGAAGTACAGTAAATGCCTTGTAAATATTCATGGAATAACAGTCTGAGCTTCTGACCTGACGAAATACCTCTCAGTCTTCTCAGCAGCTCCTCTCTATTTTGCTAATGATAATCTGCAGCTTAGATGTCTTCAATTATTAGTAACTTGTAGACTTAGCATTTAGTATCAGCATTGTTTGATGGAGGGTAATGACATCCTCCTTATCAGGGGCTGTTCCTTTATTGGTTGACTACACTTAACTAACAGATCCATAAAGACATTCTTTAGCTTAGCTTCAGGAGTTCTTGAACTTTGCTTGACCAAATCCGTCAGGCAGATCAGGATGGAAGCACATGGAATCAATAAGCAAGTTCCCGCTCATGTCTTCAATCCTTTCCACCTACTCTTAGTTCTGCCAGATTCTCACTCCTCCTGGATCCCAGGAGGCCACTGCAGGGAGGAAAACATCTTTTTAACTACTTGTCTCCCCTGCTCTTGCCCTTATTTATGAACAAGCAAAGCTATGGTGAAGTGGAGGCTGACAATAGAGACTCTAAATAAATAATTTTTAAAAATGTTATGGTGATATTTGAACCAAGTTTACAACATAGTGCTTTCCCACCATTATATTTCAGGTTTTCTAGGGTTATCACCTCAGTAGAAAGAGAAGAATTTTTCAAGATTTATTTATTTTCGGCTGTGCTGAGTCTTTGCTGCTGCGTGCAGGCTTCCTCCAGTTGTGGTGAGTGGGGGCTACTCTCTCATTGTGGTGCACGGGCTTCTTATTGTGGGGGCTTCTCTTGTTGCTGAGCACGGGCTCTAGGGCATGCAGGCTTCAGTAGTTGTGGTGCACGGGCTCCAGAGCACTGACTTAGTACTTGTGGTGCATGGGTTTACTTGTCCATGTGGGATCCTCCGAGACCAGGGATCGAACCTGTGTCCCCTGCATTGGCAGGCAGATTCTTTACCACTGAGCCACTAGGGAAGCCCTGAGGAATTTCTTAACACAAGTAATAATACATCTATCTTAACTGAAGGAAATACTGAAGTCTTTAACTGGTCTTCAACCAGTGTCACTGAAGAATGTACAGTCTTGTCAAATATCCACCAGCTAAGAAAGTCCTCACTTTGCTTATTGAGAGGTGAAAATTACCAGCTAATTAATTCAAAAGTCCTCTATTCTCAGAGATCGGAGAGCCTATCAATGACACAGCTATAATATTGGAAGCAGAGGGATCCTTGAAAGAACTTATATGGCTATTGACTATAAAACAGGACAACTACACGAAATCTGTCTAGTAAAGCTGCTACATGGGTGGTATTAACATTCACTGATTCCCTGTTCTTCTCTAAACGTCCAGAGGGATGTGTGTGTGTGTGTGTGTGTGTGTGTGTGTGTGTGTGTGTGTGTGTTTACAGCTTTCTTGTTGATACATCTGTCCATCCCATTACCATGCAGCATCTGTCAGATTAATGTTTTGAGGTTGCTTGAAATATAAGAAGTGAATAAAGTTGACTAGTATTAAATACAAAAGAGGCAAATAGAATTTAAGTAAAACAAAATCTGGTTGTGCCAAAATGTGAGAGATGACAGTAAAACACACACGCACACACACACATTTAAGGGTACATAGTAAGCTGTAGAAGGCTTGAAGGGAAATGGACTTAATTTATTTCATTTTACTAGAACCACTGAAATAACAGGGATTTATAACAGTTTTAAATTCTTTCTCAAATCCTGACCTGAAACTTATTTTGTGATCCCAGGCAGGAAAATACCTCTTACTTCTGTGTATCATGATAATGACAGATTTAATAGACAGGATCTGTGTTGGAACTGGAACTTTCAGGTAACACTTACTTCAAAAATAGTATTTTTAAACTTAAAAAAAAGTTTCTATACGTGAACAAATTTTAGCCAATGTAGACATTAACAAACCTAACTATTAGGATTCAGAAAGTAACAGAAGGACTAGCTATGGTCTTAGAATCTCTATGGGAAAAGGACTCCATAAAGACATCTAAACTTTATTCCTAGAAAGTCCATAGCAGTATCAGCTGAGGGTTGCTTCAGTCTCTATTTCAATAGTTTAAATGTAATTCCTACATGAATATTTCACTAGACTTAATGAATTGAAGCATCATGTTACTGGTTTAAATCAACAAATCCTCATTGAACAATCACAGTGTTTAACTGTCTGGAAAGTGTAACCCTTCAGTGTTTTGTAAATCATTTTGTGCGTGTGTACTCAGTCACTTAGTCATATCCAACTCTTTGTAACCCCATGGACTGTAACCCACAAGGCTCCTCTGTCCATGGGGTTTTCCAGGCCAAGAATACTGGAGTGGGTTGCAATTCCCTTCTCCAGGGGATCTTCCCAACCCAGGGATCAAACCTGTGCATTGGCAGGCGGCAATTGGCAGCCCGTGCAGTGGCTCTTTACCACTGAGCCACCGTTACTATTGGATAAAATAGTGGTTCTCAATTAGAATCTCTTAGATAACTTTTAAAAACTTTCCAGACCATATGTAATGTAATACAAATTCCTGGGGCTGAAACCCAGGCATCAGTGGTTCCCTGAGGTCCTTGGGTGATTCCTATGTGCATCCAAGTGTTGACAACCCCTTCTCTTTCCTTTATAATTTCTGCATATACTAATCTGATACCTCACTTTGGAAGTTAACATTTACTGGGCATTGATGGCTTGGTTTACACTTTATTTTAACACGTTGTTATATAAGGGATCTAAATTGGGTTTTATTTTTCTTCTCTAACCTTGCCTCTGAAAGAAGGAGAATAAAACATAGGAGGAAAAAAACCTTAGTCTGAAAGTTTACAGGCTGAATCTAAGATATGTACTAGATTGAGTTTAACTGCTATTCATCTGAAGCCTGAATTTTCTGCCCTGAAAATTCTGGGAAAAAAAATGAAGAATGAAAATAGTGTTAGAGGCAAAATTGGAATGAGAACCCATAGTTTATACAGTTTGACATTATACTGCAGAAAAATAAACTAATGCATTTATTTATCTCGTCCATTTGTCAG
>NW_024070207.1:108724936-108888731 GCF_014754425.2 Oryx dammah | reverse complement strand
AGAGGGATGAATCAGAAAAAACTATGAAAAAAGGAAGTGGAAATATAGCTAGACTTAATGGAATTGGAATAGGAGGCTTAAAAACCTCAGAAAGAAATGTTTACACTCAAAGTGCAGTGCTTTCCTCATCAGTTTATGATCGCATGTTCCTAGCTTGCACTTAATGTAAAGAATGGGTGTAAATTCATGTCATAACCATTAAGTTTTCAGAACTTACAAAATAGAATGATATAGGGGTTACCTACTACTGTGATGGAGCATTGGTTTCTTTCAGTCTTCCTCAATGAATCTAGCTTTGCTAGTGTCCTTTTTAAAAGTTTAAACCTTGGAATACCTAAGTCAATTTTAGGGTGAATCCTACCAATTGTTTATAGAAAGGGTATATATCTTCATGGTAAAATGACTAAGAGCATAATTTTTTCCCTTATGTCTATGAATAATTTATTATTATTCAAGATGACTCATATAAAATAAGGTTGAATTCCTTATTGTGTTCAGTTGGCCTGATTAAGCCTCTGCATGAGGAAAAATGAAATATGTGAGTCAGAATCTGGGTTAGTAACTTTAGTTTTTTTCTTTGACATTTAGCATGTGAACTAAGTATATGCCATGTTTAGCGCTGCCCTAGAACACGGAAGTTGTGTGTTTACGATTCATATCATCTCCCCATCAGGACTGTAACTATCCTAATATTAAAAAAGAATGTCTTTCCCACAAAATAGTATTTTATTTTGAATAGTTATAGAAGTCTGTGTATTTGGAGAAAGGGCTTATACAATTCTGAAATTATCAGCAGTAGAATCCACACACACACACACATACTTGAAATGATACTGTGTAAACAGTTTAGGTCAGGTGACATCGATATTTCAGTCATTTTGATCATTATTCTTCTTCACATGTGAGATATGAGAGATACATGTGAAAATATTTTGACTCAATACTTCCAATTAGTTGATTTCTCGTTAAAATGTATTTGTTACTATAAAGTCAAAAAACTATGAAAATTGACCACCTGGCCCTTGCCGACCTGGTCTCTGCCCTTGTCCCTGGGAGACTGACTGACATGCCTGCCATTCTAGCTCTCATTTACTCTTCGCCAATCTTAGTTTGATTTGCAAAGCTCCACAAACCAGTCCACCTCAGGCTTTGGCAAATGTTCCCCATGGGAAACATTGTTCTCCACCTCTAGTTTCTTTTCTCACTTTTAAGAAACAAATTTGATCATAGGAGGAAGTCACTTCTTTGGAAAAGCATCCTTTGATCCCCAGAGTGGGTTTCTTTCCATTGTGTATGCTCTCCCTGCTGCCAGCACTTCTTCACCACACTTGTCCAAGTGAAAGTATTCATGTGCTTACTTAACATCTTCTCCCACCTAGACTGAAGGTTCCATGAGGGAAGGGCTCTGCTACACAGGACATTTGTAAATAACAATATTAATGTTCTCTAACTGGTTTCAACTCCCCCCGCCATAAATGCGGGATCTATGGAGATAAGGCCCTGATCTGTGTTATTCACTCCTCTGTTCTTAGCCCCTTGATATAGCATCTGGCTTATGGTATTCGTTTAAAAAATGATGGTTGAATGAGTGAGTGAATTTATGACTGAAACTCATTAACTTTTAATACGCAGAATTGTCTCTTTTATCTGTTTTGTCAAGTTTTAAAACTTTCATATAACAGGTTTTTAAAAAATTTTCTAGTTGTTTGGATATTTGCATATTAAGTACATTGAAGAGTCAAATCCCTTATGACTATACAATGGAAGTGAGAAGTAGATTTAAGGGACTAGATCTGATAGACAGAGTGCCTGATGAACTAAGGACGGAGGTTCATGACATTGTACAGGAGACAGGGAGCAAGACCATCCCCAAGAAAAAGAAATGCAAAAAAGCAAAAGGGCTGTCTGAGGAGGCCTTACAAATAGCTATGAAAAGAAGGGAAGCAAAAAGCAAAGGAGAAAAGGAAAGATATAAGCATCTGAATGCAGAGTTCCAAAGAATAGCAAGGAGAGATAAGAAAGCCTTCCTCAGTGAACAATGCAAAGAAATAGAGGAAAACAATTGAATGGGAAAGACTAGAGATCTCTTCAAGAGAATTAGAGATACCAAGGGAACATTTCATGCAAAGATGGGCTCGATAAAGGACAGAAATGGTATGGACCTAACAGAAACAGAAGATATTAAGAAGAGGTGGCAAGAATACACAGAAGGACTGTACAAAAAAGATCTTCATGACCCAGATAATCAGGATGGTGTGATCACTCACCTAGAGCCAGACATCCTGGAATGTGAAATCAAGTGGGCCTTAGAAAGCATCACTATGAACAAAGCTAGTGAGGGTGATGGCATTCCAGTTGAGCTATTTCAAATCCTGAAAGATGATGCTGTGAAAATGCTGCATTCAATATGCCAGCAAATTTGGAAAACGCAGCAGTGGCCACAGGACTAGAAAAGGTCAGTTTTCACTCCAATCCTAAAGAAAGGTAATGCCAAAGAATGCTCAAACTACCGCACAATTGCACTCATCTCACACACTAGTAAAGTAACGCTTAAAATTCTCCAAGCCAGGCTTCAGCAATACATGAACCATGAACTTCCAGATGTTCAAGCTGGTTTTAGAAAAGGCAGAGGAACCAGAGATCAAATTGCCAACATCCGCTGGATCATGGAAAAAGCAAGAGAATTCCAGAAAAACATCTATTTCTGCTTTATTGACTATGCCAAAGCCTTTGACTGTGTGGATCACAATAAACTGTGGAAAATTCTGAAAGAGATGGGAATACCAGACCAACTGACCTGCCTCTTGAGAAACCTGTATGTAGGTCAGGAAGCAACAATTAGAACTGGACATGGAACAACAGACTGGTTCCAAATAGGAAAAGGAGTACGTCAGGGCTGTATATTGTTACCCTCCTTATTTAACTTATATGCAGAGTATATCATGAGAAATGCTGGACTGGAAGAAGCACAAACTGGAATCAAGATTGCTGAGAGAAACTTCAATAACCTCAGATATGCAGATGACACCACCCTTATGGCAGAAAGTGAAGAAGAACTAAAGAGCCTCTTTATGAAAGTGAAAGAGGAAAGTGAAAAAATTGGCTTAAAGGTCAACATTCAGAAAACTAAGACCATGGCATCCAGTCCCATCAGTTCATGGGAAATAGATGGGGAAAGAGTGGAAACAGGGTCAGACTTTATTTTGGGGGGCTCCAAAATCACTGCAGATGGTGATTGCAGCCATGAAATTAAAAGACACTTACTCCTTGGAAGGAAAGTTATGACCAACCTAGACAGCATATTGAAATCAGAGACATTACTTTGTCAACAAAGGTCCATCTAGTCAAGGCTATGGTTTTTCCAGTGGTCATATATGGATGTGAGAGTTGGACTATAAAGATAGTTGAGCACCGAAGGATTGATGCTTTTGAACTGTGGTGTTGGAGAAGACTCTTGAGAGTCCCTTGGACTGCCAGGAGATCTAACGAGTCCATTCTAAAGGAGTACAGTCCTGGGTAGGACTGATGTTGAAACTGAAACTCCAATACTTTGGCCACCTGATGTGAAGAGCTGACTCATTTGAAAAGACCCTGATGCTGGGAAAGATTGAGGGCAGGAGGAGAAGGGGACAACAGAGGATGAGATGGTTGGATGGCATCACCGACTCAATGGACATGGGTTTGGGTGGACTCCAGGAGTGATGATGGACAGGGAGGCCTGGCATGCTGTGGTTCATGGGGTCGCAAAGAGTCAGACACCACTGAGTGACTGAACTGAACTGATGTTGAAGAGACACTTGCAATTCATGTCAACTTTCAATCTTTGAATATCTTTTGTAAAACTGAGAGTGTATAACATAATTTATAAGCATGAATGCTTCATTAATTATGAATTGTGATTGTAACAACAGCTCAGTAGAAAAATATGTTTGTAAATTTGTTCAATAATTAGTAGAAATAGAAAGTCAGGATTTGAGAGCTGGAGCATCCATCAGTTGAATTTAGCACAACTAAGAGATGTTAAAATAAATACTTGCAAATGCTAAGTGATTTACCCAAAGTCATAAAGATAAGTTAATAGTAGAGGAAAATTTTAAGTCCAATTCTTCACTTCTTTTTATGTTGGACAATACTGGGTTGTTATGCCCTCCTCCAGGGGATCTTCCCAGCCCAGGGGTTGAACCCTAATCTCCTGTGTCTCCTGCATTGGCGGGTGGATTCTTTTCCACTGAGTACCGGGGAAGCAATAACCATGCTCAGTAGGGGCCAAAATCATAATGTTTGAGGAGGTTTGAGGAAATACTAAGATAATTGCAAAATGAGTACAAGCGGTTTGGAATCAAATACCTCAAAATCTCTTGGACATGGATTGTAACGGAATGTCTCTTGGACATTCTAGCACATTTGCCTCTGATTTTCTTCCTACTGAGAAAAGGAAAGTTATGCAGACAGCATGTTGAGGGGGACAAATAAAATCTCTAGCAAGATTTGGTTGGGCACTGGGTCAGACAATCTGAAGATGCCCAAGATCACTAACCTTAAAGGAAATCTAAGTTATTTGGAGAATGCCATAATCTGAAACACTGAGACACAGTTCTGAGAGAACTATGGATTCTTGGCTTTCAGGCAATGCATTTGTTTAAGACTAAATGTGCAGGCTATACCACAGAACACCAAATCACCTTGGAGCTGCTGCCTCGGCACTGGCCCGACAGCTAATAGAGACAGGCTTGCATTTTCTCCTGAAGTCTTCTATCTTCCTTTAGTGTCGTTGAATGAGGGCCGCTGGAGTGTCAGAGAAAATATTTATTGCTCTTCCATATGTCACCGCTCTCCTGCCAGTGACATGTGTACTCATCAGTCAAACGGAAACTACCCACCATGTTTGATTTACTGCAGTTGAAGGAGATCTGTTTGTGGGTTCCTATAACATAAACCATTTTGCTAGAGATTAATGCTCTGATTTGCATGCAGCTCGTGAGGGTTACATCATTAGTTTTCATGATATATCAGGACTAAATGTAAGAAATGCAACTCTTTTTCCTCTGTGGGGTCCTGCTCTTTTCCTTTCCTCACCCTCACCTTTTCATTAACTTTCCTCTTGTTGTTCAGTAAAGCATTATTTACTTTGTGTTTCCTCAGGACCTGGTAGAAGATTAAATGATTAAGTTTTAGCGATACAGAAACCATGAATAAAGTCCCTCTTGAGACGATAGAAAACAAATAGCAACAAACTTCTAATCTTGCCAATGGACTTTCAGCAAACATATGCTGATGAACCTGCAGAAAAAGAAAATTGACTTTTCTTACTGACATCTCTGTTCCATTTATATTCTGTGAGACATGTGGAGTAGGAAGGTTTTCACAGCTTTCAGAGTTGCTCAGTTTGAAGAAAGTTTTCTAATATACTATAATTCTACTGCATAGATTTCAAAATCTGTACTAAGTGACGTTTCTGTGCTCTGAGTCAAGAAAGTTCTATAGGTGCATAATTGAATCTACTTTGATGGCCACACCTGATGGCCACATTGCTCTCTGGGATGATGGTAAGATAAATGACTACAGAGCCTTGCATTTAGGTGCAGCTTTAGAAGTAGGAAAAAAGCCACTGAGCTATTTCTTCCATATCTCCACATCTCCAAGAAAGCCCCTGACGCATATAAAAATCTGTTAGTGCTCCTCCAAAGAGAATATTTCTCTAAGTAAAATAAGAAAGAATTTTGTTGTAGTATACAAAAGGAGACTCTGGCATTTTTCAAAATATAGCTAAGATAAAGATGTCACAGAGTTTAAAGTTAGGCGAGGGAATGATGAGGATCTTGAACTTGTATCTATAGCAGATACTCTAAGTACTTAGACATGAGAGGGGATATCCATGATCAGAATGTCTCCAGTGGTCTAACAATATTTCACTGCCTGACTTTACACACATATATATTGAACTTATGACTGACACCGGACTAAGCACCACCATCATATGTCCAATGAACCATGTACTGAACAAGCTGTCTGTTAGGGCTCCACAAATGGAAGCTTAAGTAACCTTGCTTGAAGTCTCTGGTAACGAATTAGGTCCTAGGGTGTTGTGTGTGATTCCAGACATTTTCTCAGTCATCTTCAGTATATTCTGTTTTGCCTTAGGCCATCAGGAATTGGCTTACAACCAGTATATTGTTTAGACAATAGGCAGTGAAGGAGTGTTTAAGTGCTTGTTATCTTGAGTAGGACATACACAAAATTCAAATTCCAGCTTCATTGTTATTATCTGGGTGATTTTGAATGAAGTATTCAATCTTTCTAATCCTCTGTTTCTTCTAAGATTTGGTTGATAAAATATGTGAAACAGCAAAGTCTCTGGCAGCTAGAAATTGCTAATAAACAGTAGCTATTGTTATTGTTATTAATAATATTTAGCTCTCTAGAAATTTCCCAGTGGCAGACCATAACTGCTGTTTGAGCCCCCTCTCACCTATTTGAATGCAAATGGGAAGTGAGAGACTTGAGGGCAAGATGGAGAGACTATTTACTTGGTGAACCAGAGTGTAGGTACTTTTTCAAATTTGTTGGGAGCAATCCACATAGGCCAGAAAGGAAGCTTAGGGAACACCTACTAGGAAGCCTGAGGCACAGACTAGAATACTGGGCGTGTGAGATTTCACTACTGTGTGTTGGAAACGGAGATATGTTAATCAAAATGACCCGAGTGAGCCACCGTCTTGCTGGGAGACCTACCACCACTGCTGCAAGGAGTTTGGGGTGGAGTGTATGTAGCTGGGTGTGTCTTGAGGGTGGGCACTGTATCATTCTGCTTTCTGGCCTTCTCTGATATTGATTCTACCAATAGTTCATTAAGAATAAAGTGGCTAATGCCACTTGAACAGTGCTCTAAGTGGGAAATTTACTCCCTCTCAAATTTTCCATTTATGACAATGTATATATATAAAACAAAGAAGAAAGATGATATTGATAAAAATTTGATATTGATAAAAAAAATTTCTCCGCAATTTTCTACTGGAAAAGTGAATAATTTTGTATTAGCTCAGTTATTTATTCTGGAGAGTGTGCAATAGCTTTTTTTTTTTAAAGCTTTCTATGTATATTGCCTTTTCAATCATGATAATTATGGAATCATTGAATACATATTTCATTTATAGTGGTGACACATTTCAGAGTTTCATATGTGATCCTATTTATTCTGTTTGTTTTTACTTGCCTATTCTCTCATTATACTTTCTTCACAGCTGTGAAACAAATACATGTACAATGGTAATAGTTTGTCACCCTGTTACAGATATTTTACCAAGAAACAAACAAAAAATGCCCCGGGAAATATCATAGAGAAGCATAGCAAGCATTTTAATATAAGCAGCAGGAATTCCTTTTGACTACACAATCCTTTTCACAAGAATGTCCATTGGATAATTTAAATATATATGGAAACTAACCTTCAGCCTATCTTAAAGTAAGTTTTATGTCTCATGTCCACTTTCTAAGCTACACATATACAAGGTCACACAGTCATACACACAGCTGGGGCTTATATTCTAATTTCCCCCTCCTTTCTCTGCTGTTTTTGATAGATTATCCTCTTCTATTTTTTACGGTTAAATAGGTGTCTTAGAAATAGACTACCTCACTAATTATGATTAAAATCTTTAACCGTTCCAACTCTGAAGGCTTTATTTAGTTTGATCTCTTTTTCTGTTTCACTAGCTTTTATGTTAAGAGTTTCTCATCATTCCAAGGGTATGTTTAATGCTCTTGTGAACCAATGAATTAAATTCTCCTGTAGCTTCTGACTACCTTTAGGTATTTCCTTCAGAACAGCATGCTGTGGTCACGAGGGGGACTGTGTACCAGAGAGATGGACTCGGTTCTATTACCTGTGTAAATGTTCCTCACTATTTGAATAACTCAAAGGGAGATGTAGCACCACGATTGCTAGGGGTTTTGATGGAATGTCCAGTGGTACATGGGTGTGTATGTCTTGAGATTGGTGTGATGTGTGTCCTAGCAGTGGTGACAGTGCCATTTTTCATTTTACATGGTTTAAACTTAAACCCATATGAAATGCAGCTATTTATCCAGTGCTGCCTTGATGAAGGAAAGGAAGTTCTGTACTTCATGAGCCACCTCTCTTTTGTATTGTATTCTGAACAAATTGGCTCTCTTAAACCATTAAGAAGTTCTTGTTGAAAAAAATAAAAATGAAGTAAAATGAATTTTTCACCTATGACTTATGACTTAGGCTTATAAGATTTAAAATATTTTAACAAACTTCCAGTTATAAAATAAATAGAGATGTGTTGTATACCATGATGATTATAGTTAGTAATGCTGTATTGTATATTTGAAAATAGCTAAAAAAAAAAAAAAGAAAAAAAAGAAAATAGCTGAGAGAAATAGACCTTAAATTTTCTCATAATGTAACTGTATGGTGACAGATGTTAATTAGACTTAGTGTAGTGATCATTTTGCAATATATAGATAAATCATTATATTGTATACCTGAAACTAATATATTATATTAGTCTATTATACCTCAATAAAAAAGGCAAGATAAGCATATAAAAATGTTGTAAATGTTTTCCAGTTAGTCTTTCTTGATTCTTGGCAGAACTGCTTTCAGATCAGTTCAGGTAAATGGAGATCCCTGATTTCAATACTATCTTCATGAAAGGGTTTGTTTTTCCAAGGGTCTCACCATGATTCTCTGGGGAATTGAATTTTACACATTTCCCTCAAGTCTCCTTCTCATTATTCCCTGTGTATTAATACTATAGGATTCCACCATGTAATTTTAGGCTATTTCTGATTTCTTACTTCCCTAACTTCAAACTTGTTTTGACACCCAGCCAGGTCTTAATTCTTTCTTTGTTTCCAGAATCCAGATCATGTTAATAGATTCAGTGTTTGTCAGGCCTGTTCCTTGGCCACTTACCTCCCTTATTCTAGCCTCCCAAAGGTGAGAATTTACCATTTCAATCAATAGTAAGTGAAGTGAAACTCGCTCAGTCATGTCCAACTCTTTGCGACCCCATGGACTACACAGTCCATGGACTTCTCCAGGCCAGAATACTGGAGTGGGTAGCCTGTCTCTTCTCCAGGAGATCTTTCCAACCCAGGGATCGAACCCAGGTCTCCCATACTGCAGGTGGATTCTTTACCAGCTGAGCTCTCAGAGAAGCCCCCAGTATTAAAGATTGTGGTAAAACCTGGATTTGCTGTGAATCTGGCTTGCTGTAAATCTATACAAAGTTTTCTGTGTAGTGCCTTTTATAATAGAGAAAGTTAAGGTCTTTTTCAGTGCCATCCATTCATTGATCCATCTACTCATCAAAAAGAAAAGATCTTTTTATAATCATTTTATTTACTCTGTAAATAATAGCCAAGGCACACATACATATATACACATGCAAGCATGTCATCTCAAGCTTATATAGTATGAACTTGGGATGAATAACTCTTCCTGATTGTTCTGTACACTCTGACAGTAAGTGTGCTTTAAGTTGATGTTTATTGATAATACTCTTAAAAACTGAAAAGTGAAAAAGGTTTTTGTCATGAAAGATGGTGCATTCTCTTCCTAAATTGAAAGCATTGACTTCTCAGTTGGAAGTCAGTGACACTTGGACCAGTTTTTCAACAGATTGTAGGATTAAATCTTACAAGTAGATTTATTTCTCTGTGGATAAAACAAATAAGAATGTGCTATTCAATCTCTCACTTTTCAGTTTTATGGGCCTGCTAGGCAATTATTAATGGATTAGGGAAAAGGCAAGCTAAATAAAATAAATTCTTCAATTGTTACCAGTACTTTAATTGATACCAAGTATATTCAAAAGTATCCAGTGATGGGAAAATAAGTTTGAAATGCTAAAGGAGACAGGATGATACAAGTAAAGTAAATCTTTTTTAAAACGCAAAGGAAAGTTGAAGGGCTAAAAGATAAAAAGGAATCAAAACCAAGAAGAATAGGACCAACAATAGGACCAGATCAAATTTCTAGATTATATTACTACAGGTGAATTGATCTATTTCACATGGGAGGTGAAAGTGCTCAATATGCACACAGGGCTGGGAAATGTGGCTGTCTGCACCAGAGAGACTGGAAAACCTTATGACTCATGGGGAATTAGGTAGAAAACACAGAGAAATCTTATCTTAATAAAGAGGGATAATAAAACCTAGCTGGAGCTCTGCTCTGGTCCTGCCAAACAAGTCTTAAAAAGAAAATCTGAAAAAAATCAAACTATTCCAAGAACTTAATGGCATCCTATAGCAAAGATGAAAAATATTATAGGTATAGAAGAATATCCAGCACCCAAAAAGGTAAAACTTGAAATATCTATAATACAATCAAAATTTACCAAGCATGCAAAGCAGTACAAAAATAAGACCCATAATGAGGAGATAAATCAAAACTGACCCTGAATTGACACAGATATCTGCCATATTAGTATGCACATATATGTGATTGGTAGATGTCCTTTTAGATGACATTCTATACCTTTCAGTGAGTCAGTTCAGTCACTCAGTCGTGTCCTACTCTTTGCGACCCCATGGACTGCAGCACGCTAGGCTTCTCTGTCCATCACCAATTCCTGGAGCTTGCTCAAATTCATGTTCATTGAATCAGTGATGCCATCCAACCATCTCATCCTCTGTCATCCCCTTCTCCTCCTGCCTTCAATCTTTCCCAGCATCAGGGTCTTTTCCAAGTAGTCCATTCTTCACATCAGGTGGTCAAAGTATTGGAGTTTCAGCTTCAGCATCAGTCCTTCCAATGAATATTCAGGACTGATTTACTTTACGATGGACTGGTTTGATTTCCTTGCAGTCCAAGAGACTCTCAAGAGTCTTCTCCAACACCACAGTTCCAAAGCATCAATTCTTTGGTGCTCAGGTTTCTTTATATTCCAACTCTCACATCCATACATGACTACTGGAAAAACCATAGCCTTAACTAGATGGACCTTTGTCAGCAAAGTAATGTCTCTGCTTTTTTATATGCTATCTAGGTTTGTCACAGCTTTTTTTCCAAGGAGCAAGTGTTTTTTAATTTCATGGCTGCAATCACCATCTGCAGTGATTTTGGAGCCCAGAAAAATAAAGTCAGGCACTGTTTCCACTGTTTCCCCATCTATTTGCCACAAAGTTATGGAACCAGATGCCATGATCTTAGTTTTTGGAATGTTGAGTTTCAAGCCAACTTTTTCACTCTCCTCTTTCACTTTCATCAAGAGGCTCTTTAGTTCTTCTTCACTTTCTGCCATAAGGGTGGTGCATATCTGCATATCTGAGGTTATTGATATTTCTTCTGGCAATCTTGATTACAGCTTTTGATTCCAATCTTGATTCTATGCCTTTCAGTTCCGTTCAGTCGCTCAGTTGTATCCGACTCTTTGCGACCCATGAATCGCAGCACGCCAGGCCTCCCTGTCCATCACCAACTCCTGGAATTCACTCAAACTCATGTCCGTCGAGTCGGTGATGCCATCCAGCCATCTCATCCTCTGTCGTCCCCTTCTCCTCCTGCCCCCATTCCCTCCCAGCATCAGGTCTTTTCCAATGAGTCAGCTCTTCGCTTGAGGTGGCCAAAATATTGGAGTTTCAGTTTTAGCATCAGTCCTTCCAATGAACACCCAGGACTAATCTCCTTTAGGATGGACTGGTTGGACCTCCTTGTAGTCCAAGGGACTCTCAAGAGTCTTCTCCAACACCACAGTTCAAAAGCATCAATTCTCAGCGCTCAACTTTCTTCACAATTCAACTCTCACATCCATACATGACCTCTGGAAAAACCATAGCCTTGACTAGACAGACCTTTGTTGGCAAAGTAATGTCTCTGCTTTTGAATATGCTATCTAGGTTGGTCATAACTTTCCTTCCAAGGAGTAAGCATCTTTTAATTTCATGGCTGCATTCACCATCTGCAGTGATTTTGGAGCCCCCCAAAATAAAGTCTGACACTATTTCCATTGTTTCCCTATCTATTTCCCATGAAGTGATGGGACCAGATGCCATGATCTTTGTTTCCTGAATGTTGAGCTTTAAGCCAACATTTTCACTCTCCTTTTTCACTTTATCAAGAGGCTTTTTAGTTCCTCTTTACTTTATGCCATAAGAGTGGTATCATCTGCATATCTGAGGTTATTGATATTTCTCCTGGCAGTCTTGATTCCAGCTTGTGCTTCTTCCAGCCCAGCATTTCTCATGATGTCCTCTGCATAAAGGTAAATAAGCAGGGTGACAATATACAGCCTTGACGCACTCCTTTTCCTATTTGGAACCAGTCTGTTTTTCCATGTCCAGTTCTAACTGTTGCTTCCTGATCTGCATACAGGCTTCTCCAGAGGCAGGTCAGGTGGTCTGGTATTCCCATCTCTTAAAGAATTTTCCACAGTTTATTGTGATCCACACAGTCACAGGCTTTGGCATAGTCAGTAAAGCACCATCATATACATGTGCCAACAGTAACTGAATATACTGAGTCTTAGTCATCTGAGGACTGATCATCAAAGGCACCTCTTTAGGTATTCTATAGAGAAAATAAAAGTCATTGCAATATTAAAGTATTTGCAAATGAATAAGGAATTACACATATATGGCCTTCATTATGTTGAAGTATATTCTTTCTATATCAATTTGTTGAGAGATTTTATCACGAGTAGGTGTTGAGTTTTGTCAAATGCCTTTTCTGCATTAGATGATCATATGATTTTTATCTCATTTTATTAATGTGTTAGAGCACATATACTTATGTACATATATCACACCATCCTTGCATCCCAGGATGACTCCTACTTGATCATAATGTACAATCTTTTAAATGTATTGTTGAATTAGATATGCTAGTAGTTTGTTGACAATCTTTGCATCTATATACAACAGGGATATTCGCTTGTCAGGTTTTTCTTGTTGTTGTTGCTTGTCATGTTTTTCTGTAGTGTTCTTATATGGCTTTGGTATCAGGGTACAATACATTGGGGAATTTTTTTTTTTTTTGAAGAGTTTGAGAAGGATAGACAGTTCTAATAATTTAGCAATGTATACATCTATCAAATTGTTATGTTTTATATCTTCAACTTGCACAGTGCTATATGCCAATTATATCTCAAAACTGGTGAAAAGAGAGTTATGCCATTGTCTCTTACCCCACAAATCCTTCTCTGCTTAACACTAGTGTCTCTTAGTCTTCTCCTCACTGTCATAAACTTCAAAAGATATACTGAAATCACAATTCAAAACAACCGCAAAAGCTCTTTAGAAATGAATGACTTGAATAATTAAGGATTAATAGAGTATACTGAAAATAAGGATAACGCTCTCAAATATTTCTATATATTATGAGGAGTCAAGGGGCAGTTTTGAACCTTCCACATATACTATGATTTTAATTTAATTTTGACAACTTCTGTTATTTTTGTGTGTGTCGTGTTATACTTTCTATATTTTCTCCTTTCTCTCTTTTTGGATTTTTGTTGGATTTACTGAATTTTTATGTTTCTTTCCTTCTCCTGGGTTTTCAAATTTTAATTTTTTATTCTATCCCAATTTTCTAATATTCTAATTTTTATATTTCTGTGATTTGCTCTCAATTTTTCAAATATTTAACTTATGATTTTCCAATAAATCTGTATTTAAAACTTTACAGCAAACAAGACAAATACAACATGGTTAAATTATTGTCCACTTTTTCCCCTTATCATTTAAAATTCTAATTCAGTCATTATTTAGAATTTAAGTTATAGATTTTTATAAGTATGATATTTTACAATAAATTCTTAAGTTTAACAGTTAGTTCCTGATTTATTTTTTTGCTTTACTTTGTTTACCATTACTTCTTGTCCTCATCCCTTATTTCTAATTTTCTTTTCTTTTTTGTTGGAATATGTCTTTTATTTGCTCTTTCAGAACGTGTTCTTTAATGGTAATAATTTTGAGTTATTTATTTTTTTGTACTTAAAACCTTTTATTTTGTATTGGGGTGTAGCTGATTAACAATGTCCTGGTAGTTTCAGGTTAACAGTGAAGGGACTCAGCCATACATATATGTGTATCCATTCTCCCCCCAATCCCCTAAATCCTGTCCCATCCAGGCTGGGACATAACACTGAGCAGAGTTCAGTATGCTATACAATAGGTCTTTGTTGGTTATCCATTATAAATATAGCAATGTGTATATGACCTTCCCAAAGTCCCTAAATATCCCTTCTCCCCGGGAACCATAAATTCATTTTTTAAGTTTGTGAGTTCGTTCTGTTTTGTAAGTAAGGTGATTTGTATAATTTCTTTTTAGATTCCACATATAAGGGATATTATATGATACTTCTCCTTATCTGACTCTTACTTCACTCAGTATCACATTCTCTAGGTCCGTCCATGTTGCTGCAAATGGCATTATTTCATTCTTTTTAATGTCTGAGTTAATATTCCATTGTATATATGTACCACATCTTCATCCATTCCTCGACGGACATTTAAGTTGCTTCTGTATCTTGGCTATTGTAACCAGTGCTGCAATGAACCTGGGGATGCATGTATCGTTTCGGATCATGTTTTTCTCTGGGTATATGTCCAGGAATGGGATTGTATATGATAGCTCTCTTTTTAGATTTTTAAGGCACCTCCAGACTGTTCAATTTTGATTTCTTGAATGTGTTAAAATGTTTTTCTTTCTCTCACTCTTTAATGACCATGTTCAAAGTTTTTCTCTTTTTATCTCTTCTAATTTTAAGCTTTCTTCACAGACTTTTTGTTTCAAATACTTCTGATTAGAAGCTTGATGTCAATTTTTTAAACATTTTATAAGTAATCTGACTTTTCCTTGTAACTTCTGTCTGAAGTTACACTTTAATGTGCCTAGGAATGGGTTTTAAAATCCTGCTTTACAGTGTAATTTTTGGTTGTTTCAATGCCAAATATAGTGAATATTTTCAGCTCAGAGAAATTCCTAAGCATTGTATTTTCTCTCACAATTCTTTGTTGTCCTTTTGGAAGTCCCACTAGATGGACACTGAAGGCTCTGAATTCATTCTGTGTTCTACTTAGCATTTTTTCCCCCCAAAGTTGTTAGTACATTATCACTTGCTGTATATTTTTGGATGACTCTGAGTCTTGTTTTCTAGAGTTTAAATTCAATATTTAATCATGTAAAATCCTTAATCCTGTGTATATATAATCATTGCATGTTACTGCATATTCTTATTTCAATGTAATTGAATATGGATGAAGATATTTGATTAACTCTGGACATGTATTGGGCTACATTTCTAGGCCTGTGCTCTTAAGTTTCCTTACCATTCTGCATGTTCTTTCTCTTTGTTTATCAGCCAACCACATACACAGCCATTAGATGGTTGGAGATTGGATCCATGAGTCACCACCTGAAGGAGAACCTCCTGACCAGGACTCTGCATGACAGAAATAAACATTGATTGGGTGAGCTACTGAGATTTGGGGGTTACTTCCTAAAACAATTGGTTCTTTAACTAATGCAGATATTATACCAAAATATCTACTATAATGCTGACATTTCATAGTACTAGATAAAAAATCTAGTAAAAATCTAACATAGTCTTACTTGCATCTCATTTCTTCTCATCTCATGGTTTCAAACTTCACTGTCTTATCAAGAATGATGCAGTTTGTCTACTTATCTGTGCCTTTACTATAATTATTATTGTTATCATTCAGTACCCCAACATAATTCATTACTCATTATAAGTTTTCAGTAGCTACTTTAAAAATTAAGTAAGTTTATTCTGTACCTTAAGAATAGATTCCTATACTTATATATATAAAATCAGTATTTCAAAAGATTTCCTTCACTTGGAATTTGAGCTTTTGTCATATTGTACATGTCACATACTTTTTAAAGGTACTCAAATTTTTTTAAAAAATTAACTCTCTCCTCTTGAATTGCCCATAGTATGAAATTTCAATGTCCCATAAGTTAGGTCAAGGTGACAAAACATTTAAACATACTTATTGTTGATCAAAATCATACTTACTCTAGTTCACATTTAATATGCTGCAAGATATAGAGCAAAATTCATAACATAAAATATACTAAATACAGTGATTGATATCATGAAAATGCTAATGAACAGTACAATGATATTGGGTGATTATAATAATATCTGTATTGGACAGGATAGACTGCCACAGCATAGGGAGGGAGAGCTGGAGGTCACACTTTCTCTTTCTAAGTAACTTACCTCTTGTCACCTTACACTTCATTGGTTGGAGCTATTTCCATGGCCACACCTACTTCAAGACAGCTGAGAAGTCAGCCTCCCATGAGTCAAAGGAGGATAGGAGAACCAGTTATGGGTGAGTACTAACAATGTGTCCAAAATAACTAAATCTATTGAATACACAGCATACATTATTACATGGACCTTTCAAAGCTACTTATATTGTACCTGCTTTTAAAAAATTACATATTTATTTATTTATTGAGTTGGGGCATGTGGTATCTTTTTGTTGCAGCATGTGAACTCTTAGTTACAATATGTGGGATCTAGTTCCCTGACCGAGGATTGAACCCAGGTCCCCCGCATTGGGAGCATGGAGTCTTAGCTGCTGGACCAGCAGGTAAGTCTCTGTACCTGCTTTTAATATTGCCACTTTACAGATGATAAAACTGAACAGTAAAATGTTAAATGACTCACATATAGTTTGAATTATCAAGACCATGTCTGTATTAATTTAAGGACCATGTTTTTATTCTGCCTCCCAACAATAAGTAGTTATTTATGTTGATATTTTCCCAACTGATGGATTTCCCAATTATCAGAGACATTTTAGGGAGATTGAAATGACCAAACTAACTCCCTATTTATACCTTTTCCAGCCCACGTGGTTGAGTCAGGGACCAGAGCCCTCAGGTTCAAGCCACCCTTCTGCTGACTGTGAGACTAATGTTTATGTTAGGACAGAGTGGAACAAGAGAATACACACCACCAACAGGGTCAGCCCTGTGCAAACTCTGTTCTTCTAAGGAGTACTGTTTTGTTTTGTTCATGTGTCCAAACATCTTGCTTCCACTGTAAGTCTAAACAATATGGCCTGTGCTGGCTGTCCAACCTGGGCTTAATTCCAGGTTCTAACACTTACTAGCTATATGACTTTGGAAAAATTACTTTACATTTCTAGATTCTGTATTTTTCACCTGTAAAATGAAAGCAACAATGATAATTATTATTGTTGTTAAAGCTGACATTTGTTGGGTACTTACTATATTGCTTCCACTGTGCTAAGTGCTTTAAGATGAGTTATGTTATTTAATCCCCTCATCATTTCCCTGAAATAGGTACTGTTAATCTGCATATATTGTACATAAGAAATTACATAAAATGCCCACAATTAAATAGCTAATAACTGACATAAGAGTCAAACCTAGAATTCACTAACTCCAGAACCACAGTCATTGCTTCTAAGAAGTATTTATTTTTATTAACATTAAAATTATATATATGTTTCCTTATTTCCTCCCATTGCCCCCGGTAACTTGATTTTGTTCAGAAATTTTTTTTGTTTAAATTTGTACTAGTTCAACTGTACTCAAGCCGCAAGCTTAAGACCCAGTCTGGTATCCCACTGTAGCATCTTGCTTGCTTCCCATGAACACAGTCCATTTTCTGAGTCCCTCCATCACTTATAAGGATTTTATAGCTCTTTATCCACTGGATTGAATGTCTAGGTATCTCCTGCCTTGAACATCTCCCTTTACAACCTTTTTTTGTTTTTATTGAAGAATAGTTGAACTACAATGTTGTATAACTTACCGTGGTACAGCAAAGTGACTCAATTATACACGTATATACATTCTTTTTCATATTCTTTTCCAGTATGGCTTATCACAGGATATTAAATATAGTTCCCTGTGGTATATAATAGGTATATAAGGTATATAAACTCCTTGTTGTTTATCTATTCTGTATATACTAGTTTGCATTTTCTCAACCCAAACTCCAAATCCAACCTGCTCCACTTTGCTTCCCCCTGGCAATCACTTATTTGTTCTCTATGTCCCTACTTTTGTTGGAGAAAGTGAAAGAAAGTGAAAGTGAAGTCGCTCAGTCGTGTCCGACTCTTTGGGACCCGTGGACTGTAGCCCACCAGGCTCCTCCGTCCATGGGATTCTCCAGGCAAGGATACTGGAGTGGGTTGCCATTTCCTTCTCCAGGGGATCTTCCCGACCCAGGGATAGAACCCAGGTCTCCCACATTGCAGGCAGACGCTTTAACCTCTGGAAATGGCAATCCACACCAGCATTCTTGCCTGGAAAATCCCATGGACAGAGGAGCCTGCTGGGCTACAGTTCATGGGGTCGCAAGAGTTGGACACGACTTGGCGACTAAACCACTACCACCCCTTCTGTTTCATAGATAGGTTCATTTGATCATATTTTAGATTCCACATATAAGTGATATCATATGGTATTTATCTTTCTGCCTTAATTCACTTGGTATTATAATCTCTAGATCCACCCATGTTGCTGAAAATGGCATTGTTTCATTATATTTTTATGGTGGAGTAGTATTCCATTTTATACGTGCACCACATCATCTTTGTCTGCTTATCTATTGATAGGCATTTAGGTTGTTTCCATGTCTTGTTATTGTGAATAGTGCTGCTATGAACATAGGGTTGCAGGTATCTCTTTGAATTATAGTTTTGTCTGGATATATGTCCAGGGATGGGATTGCTTGATCATTTTATAATTCTATTTTTAGTTTTCTGAGAAACCTCCATGCTGTTTTCCACAGTGGCTGCAACAACTTACATTCCTACGAACAGTGTAGGAGGGTTCACTTTTCTCCACACCCTCCCCAGCATCTATTATTTGTAGATTTTTTTAATGATGACCATTCTAACTGGTGTGAGATTGTACATCATTGTAGTTTTGATTTGCATTTCTCTATAATAATTAGTGATGGTGAGCATCTTTTCCCTTGTCTATTAGCCATCTGTATCTTCTTTAGTAAAATGTGTCATTAGGTCTTCTGCCCACTTTACTATTGGGTTGTTGTTGTTGTTCTTGTTGTGTTTTATGAGCTGTTTATATATTTTGGAAATTGAGCCCTTCTTGGTCACATTGTTGGCAAGTATTTTCTCCCATTCTGTTGGTTGTCCTTTCATTTTATTTATGGTTCCTTTGTTGTGAAAACACTTGTAAGTTTAATTAGGTCCCATTTGTTGTCACTTTTATTTCTATTGCCTTGGAAGACAGCCCTAAGAAAACATTGGTACGATTTACATCAGAGAATGCTTTGCCTATTTTCTCTTCTAGGAGTTTTATAGTGCCATGTGTTATATTTAAGTCTTTAACTCATTTTGAGTTTAGTTTTGTGTATGGTTCAAAGGTACATTCTGACTTCATTGATTAACATGCAGTGTTGAAGAGATTATCTTTTCCCCATTGTACTATATATTCCTGCCTCCTTTGTCAAGGATTAATTGACTGTAAGCATGTGGCTTTATTTCTGGGCTTTCTTTTCTGTTCCATTGATCTCTATGTCTGTTTTTGTGCCAGTACCACACTGTTTTGATTACTGTAGCTTTGTATTATTGTCTGAAGTCTGGGATGGTTATGTTTCCTTCTTTGTTGTTTTTCTTCAGGATTGCTCTGGCAACTCTGGGTCTTTTATGGTTCCATATGAATTTTAGGATTGTTTGTTCTAGTTCTGTAAATGGGCAACTTGACAGGTTATATTCCCAATCTTTACTTGGCTGATTATTATGCACTCCATTGTCATTCAGTGATATTTTCTGTTTTAAACATATCCATCCAAATAAACATTTACTAAATTCCAACTAAGAAAGATACTCGTAAATCAGAGACATATCCTGCTGTCAGTGAGCTCACACACTAGTTCAAGAGATAGGATGTGTGTAGAAATAACTATAGTGCAAGTAGGAAGTAAATTAATGCCTTAAGAGAGGCATAGGTATCTGTGTGGTTGTTCAGAGAAAGAATAGTGGAGTTCTTTGAGTGCCTAAGATATACCAGATACTGTCACATGTCTTACTTCCAATTCCTCATAACTCCATGAAGAAAGCATTGTCATACCTATTTTTCCAACTAAGGAAATTGAGACACACAATTATGAAGTCATTTGCCCTAGAACATTGCACAGCTTGGACACAGTGCTCAATTGGTCTGAATACACCCCTTTTATTCAGTGCATATGTCTAATCTCCATACCCTCATCCTCTTCCATTCTGCCATTTGGTTGAAGATATTCTAGACTTCCCAAGGAATTTTACACCTCTTTAGTCTCTCCAACTTTACACCTCTTTTCTTACCTGTCTCTGTTGATTTCTGATTGGAAAAGGAGAAGGAAAAAGCAGTGGGGAAATGGGGGTAAGCAAGTTAATTAGAGATATGCATCCCTAGACTGTGTGAAATCCTGTTAATATTGTGATCCCATTAATTCTGAGTATTCCCCAGGGCTGGACCAATATGAAACTAGTAAGTAGGGAAAGTTTACCTGTGGTGACTCTGATACCTGATTTTTTACCCTTTTCCCAATGAAAGTATATTACAGAGTTTAATTTGTCACTGCCTGTTTTCCAGGGCTCCCATGCTAGCTTGCCATGAGGAAAACTTATTCTTAAATGATGTTGGCCTCCTGCCCATGCAGACTATGAGTATGTGATTACCTCCTACCAGACTTCACACAGGCTTATTTGGCATTGACTCTAAGGGGTTGAGTAGGAAAGGTAGGAATAAGGGGATGGTCTTGTAGGTTTGAAAACATCCTTTCTAAGCTTTAAGTGCTGATGATATGTTCTGTACCTTATTTGCTTCCATGCTCCAACTTCTAGTTTTCTTGTACCTGCTTTCCCTGAATCTTAGACATATTTTTTTCTTCCCTTGTAACTACCACACATCTCCAAGTTACTGATTTTTTCCTTGGACTTTGCATGCCTAAACTGTTCCATCTTCCTTTGGAATATGCCCATGGACCATTAGTCTTAAGATGTTCAGTTGATGTCAATGATGTCAACTTAGTTTTTTGACAGACCAGGCTTTAGAGAAATTGGGGCTTCCTAAAAGTAATTACTCTAGATTGTGGGTGTTGAAGAAAGTTCTTATTATTCTTGAGAGTCCTGTGATGGAGCAGTGAATAAATTAGAAGTATTTGGAAAATGCAGGCAGGTGTACAAATCTGGAAAACAACAGGGCATGACGGTTAAGTAGGTGAACTTCTTTGTCACTCTGCATGGGATCAGATCTTGGCCCCAACATTTGATAGTGCATGGTCTTTGGAAAGTTACTTAACCTCACTATATTTTATTTATTAAACAAGAATATCGACCATAATACTGATATAATTTATCTTAGAGTGCTTCTTCCCTTTTTGAGGTGAAGAATAAATGAGATGATACATACAAACTGCTTGGGTTAGATATGGTATATGTAAGTACTCAATAAATTTTGGATATAAAGGAAATATACTTTTCTTAAAAATACTTTTCAATTTGGTTTCCGTTGGGATTGTTTTTAAAGCTCTTGAGATGTTAATTTTACTTTAGAGTTGCATGTATTGGTAACTTCAGGAAAAAGAGACAGGGATCTTAGACACTGAGATGCTTTTAAGGGTACTTTGGAGGAATTAACCATCTGCACAGCACAGCTGACCCTTGAACAATGTATAATCCATATATAACTTACAGTTGGCTTACGACATCAGGGTTCCTCAGCATCCACAGTTCAACCAACTATGGACCATGTAGTACTGTAGTATTTACTATTGAAAAATATCCACATATAAGTGGACCCTGGGCAGTTCAAACCCACATTGTTCTAAGGTGAACTGTATCAATACAGTTGTTCATCTGAAAGCACAAAGATGCTTGAAATATCTGCAGTTTTAGTCTAAAATTGAAAAGTAAGATACTATCTTCTGTTTTCTTGTGATATTTCAAAATGTTTAGAAAACTTCAAAGTAGAGAAAAAGAGGAATAGAGAAGAATAAGAGAATCAAGTGAGGTTCAACAAAGACCTATTATTTATTCAAGATTTAAATAGTGGGAAAAAAGAGAACTGCTAGAAACCAGGATGAGAATGATGAGGTCATTGCAAATTTAAAGTGGTAGGAATATTTCAAAATACTTGTGTATCAGAAAAGGAAGCGGTGTTTTTTTTTTTTTTTTTTTGAGCGAAGGGTGTTTAAGGATCTCATTGTTCATATAGATATATTTTCTTTATATGAAGAGATAGTGCCAAATACTTGGATTTAAATATTAAAAGTGATGAATTTGAGTTTATTTTTTCTGGTAATGTGTATCTTAGAATTTGAGCTGGAAGTGCTTTCATTCAGATGCTTGTATGATACCCATAAACTGTAAAACTTTGTTCTAGCCATCAGAGATCATAGTTGAGTGCAATTCAAATTATGAGATCACTGAAAGCACTTTAAAATGTCACTAAACTCATTTCTTGAGCTGTTGGCTATCTACTGGTGAAGACAACAATAGCCTCCCAATCTTATGGTGTATGCTTCTTAGCTCAGTTACTATGATGTGGTCAGAAATATTGCCTGTATTTTGGTGATGAGGTTTTTTGAAACATGAATTGATATTCTCACTCAGTACATGGTAGAATCTCACTCCTGACTGGAATGCAATTTATTTAAACAATATCTTGAACTTTTTATTTTGTTTTAGAGTATAGCTGATTAAAAATGTTGTGATAGTTTCAGGTGAACAGGGAAGGGACTCAACCATACATATACATGTATCCATTCTCCCCCTAACACCCCTCCCCTCCAGGATGCCACATAACATGGAGCAGACTCTATGTGCCATACAATAAGTAGGTCCTTGTTGGTTATCCAATTTACTATGTCTATCCCAAACTCCTTATCTATCCCTTCCCCCTAGGAACTGTGAGTTTGTTCTCTAAGTCTGTGCTGTCCCTTTTAATAATTATTTGGCCTTTATTAATTACAGATATGTAATTATTAATTAAAAGGACAGCACAGAGTCAGAGAATGAACTTGAGTTTCATAGGCTTCCTTGGTGGCTCAGATGGTAAAGAATCTGCCTGCAATATGGGGGACCTGGGTTTGATCCTTGGGTTGAGAAGTTTCCCTGGAGAAGGGATAGGCTACTCACTCCAGTATTCTTGGGCTTCCCCAGTACTCAGACAATAAAGAACCCACCTGCAATGTGGGAGACCTGGGTTCAATTCCTGAGTCAGAAAGATCCCCTGGAGGAGGGCATGGCAACCCTCTCCAGTATACTTGCCTGGAGAATTCTATGGACAGAAGAGCCCAGCGGGCTACAGTCCATGGGGTCACAAAGAGTCAGACACGACTAAACACAACACAGCAAAACTTATGAAACGTGTCCTTTTACATATTATAATATACTCCAGTAATAAATTTTAGGAAGGAGAAAATCTCTTGATCACCAGTTTACAAATTTTTTTTGATGTCCTAAAACATAATGAAAAACTTCCTGTTCAGAGGAAAACAAAACAAATTTTAGAATTGAGATCTAGAATAGACTTTGATGGTACCTTATACATTATACATAGTTGCTGAATAAATGTGTGTTGTTGAACCAATATGCTTTATTCTATTGTTGTGATTGCTTTAAAGCATAATGTTAACACTTCATAAGAAATATTCATATTAAAACTAGGCATGCCAAATCATGCTTTATAAAACTCAAAGGTTTTCCCTTGGACCATTGAGTGGTGCCTAATGTATCATTCTTTAAAACATGGAAGGCTGATAATGTCTGTTAAAATGCATATGTTCAGTTTCAAAGGACATTGCTAACTCCCTGCTTTATCTCTATTAGTACTTTCTATTTGGCTTCAGTCCTCCTTTTAAATGTTATTCATTGAATTTACCAAAGACAGTAATTTGTTTATCATTACAATGATGCATTGCCCTAACAGATTGGTAGCTTGATATTGTTGTGTTTTTTTTAACCACGAGGTATATATCTTTTATAGTGAATGAATAATTTATTTCATTTAGGAAAATATTTATTTTAGCAAATGGATAGTCATTATTATTTTAGGATGAGAGAGATTAATTTTAAATGCTGCAGATTTTGTTCTAAACACATGGCTAAGTTTTTGAGTGAGGCCTGATGGTAAAAATAATATCTCATACATACAGAAAGTTTTTTAAAAATTTAAGGTTTATATACAAATAAAGCACTCAATCACTGGAATACAATTTGATTGTCAGCTTTCAATTTAAGGATTAGTTAAGGGTTTTTTGAAGTTTAGCAGACTCTGTGTAGGTGTGTCCTTGGATGGATTCCATCAAAGTCTCAAAATTGTGAAATGTTTGTGTTTTTGTGGCTAACAGCACTAATCTGTTTTATATTTACAATATTTTATATGGAAATATTTTATGCCTCATTTAAATACTAACCATAGATAAAGGTGTTTATGTGTGTGTGTGTGTGTGTGTGTGTGTGTGTGATATATATAAGTACACACATATGTCGGAGAAGGCAATGGCACCCCACTCCAGTACTCTTGCCTGGAAAATCCCATGGACGGAGGAGCCTGGTGGGCTGCAGTCCATGGGGTCGCTAAGAGTCAGACAGGACTGAGTGACTTCATTTTCATTTTTCACTTTCATGCATTGGAAAAGGAAATGGCAACCCACTCCAGTGTTCTTGCCTGGAGAATCCCAGGGACGAGGGAGCCTGGTGGCTGCCGTCTATGGGGTCGCACAGAGTCGGACACGACTGAAGCGACGCAGAAGCAGCAGCAGCACACACATCAGTTCAGTTCAGTTCAGTTCAGTCGCTCAGTCATGTCCGACTGTTGGCGACCCCATGAATCGCAGCACGCCAGGCCTCCCTGTCCATCACCATCTCCCGGAGTTCATATGTATACAAAAATACAGTTTTGTCATATGGACCAAGTAAATGTTTTTACTGAATGTCTTGTTTTCAACCCTTATTTCAGCATTGCATAGAAAAACAATGTTCTGTTGGTTTCTGCTGTACAACAACATGAATCAGCTATTGTTTTTGTTGTTCAGTTGCTCAGTCGTGTCCAACTCTTTGCGACCCCATGAACTGCAGCTCGCCAGCCTTCCTTGTTGTTCACTGTCTCCTAGAGTTTGCTCAAACTCATGTCCATTGAGTCGATGATGCCATCCAACCATCTTATCCTCTGTCCCCTCTTCTCCTGCTCTCAATCTTTCCCTTTCTCAATCTTTCCAATGAGTCGGCTCCTCACATCAGGTGGCTAAAGTATTGGACCTTCAGCATCAGTCCTTCCAATGAATATTCAGAGTTGATTTCCTTCAGGATGGACTGGTTGGATCTCCTTGCAGTCCAAGGGACTCCAAAGAGTCTTCTCTAACACCACAGTTCAAAAGCATCAGTTCGTCAGCGCTCAGCCTACGTTCTGGTCCAACTCTCACATCCGTACATGACTACTGGGAAAACCATAGCTTCGACTATCAGCTATATGTATACATATATCCCCTCCCTCTCAGACCTCCCTCCCACCCCCTCCCCACCCACCCCTCTAGGTCATCATAGAGCACTGAGCTGAGCTCCCTGTGCTATACAGCAACCCACTAGCTCTCTATCTTATCAGTTCAGTTCAGTCGCTCAGTCGTGTCCAACTCTTTGCGACCCCATGAATCGCAGCACACCAGGCCTCCCTGTCCATCACCAACTACCGGAGTTCACCCAGACTCACGTCCATCAAGTCAGTGATGCCACCCAGCCATCTCATCCTCTGTCATCCCCTTCTCCTCCTGCCCCCAATCCCTCCCAGCATCAGAATCTTTTCCAATGAGTCAACTCTTCACATGAGGTGTCCAAATTACTGGAATTTCAGCCCCAGCATCATTCCTTCCAAAGAAATCCCAGGGCTGATCTCCTTCAGAATGGACTGGTTGGATCTCCTTGCAGTCCAAGGGACTCTCAAGAGTCTTCTCCAACACCACAGTTCAAACGCATCTATTCTTCTGTGCTCAGCCTTCTTCACAGTCCAATTCTCACATCCATACATGACTACTGGAAAAACCATAGCCTTGACTAGACAGACCTTTGTTGGCAAAGTAATGTCTCTGCTTTTGAATATGCTGTCTAGGTTGGTCATAACTTTCCTTCCAAGGAGTAAGGGTCTTTTAATTTCGTGGCTGCAGTCACCATCTGCAGTGATTTTGGAGCCCGGAAAAATAAAGAATATATGTCAGTGCTACTCTCTTAATTCCCTTCCTCAAGTCCCACCCTTCCCTTCCCCCACCCCTTGTCTAAAATCTGTCACTACATCTGCATCTCTATTCCTGGAATTGAAAAAAGTATTTTCTGCCATCTTTTATGTTCAAATATGCCATGTTTTATGTTCAAATATAATTTATGTATTTTCTTCAAATCTAACTTACATGTGTTACCCTTTTGAATATCTTCTATTTCCCTGACTTGGAGGGGGCTCAGTTTTTTTCCTCTTTTTTCATAGGACTCTAACTCCATTTTCCCCACAAGCATCTCTCTGATAAAGACTCACAGGCCCTCTTTAGATGCAGCCCCAGTGAAAAGTCTTGAGTTTGTTGTGTATTATGAGAATGTCTTCTGTACCAATCCCAGGCGGCTCTAGAAGTCTTTGCTGAGGGAGGCTCTGGAAGGATGAGCTAGGTTTAAAAATCTAGTTGCACTTTAAAGACATGAAGCACCAGCATCTGAAAAAAATACACCAGGGAAAGCAGAATAAATGAGGGTTGCAAGGAAGTAAAAGTTACAGAGGTTGAGACTTGGGCTACTGAAGTTTTCAAATGCAAACCTAGAAGTATTGGAACTCAGAGGATTTGGGAGATTTTGGCAGAAAGAAGTGAAGAAAAATGAATTTGAAATAACTCATGACTGATGACTATTTTTTGAAAGCACATTATAAGGAATATATAAAAGAAAGGTGGTGTTGAATTATGTAAAAATTAGATTTTAGAAAGTACTGCTCTTTTAGTAACATGGAAACTTACATGACCATATGTAAAATAGATAGCCAATGGGAATTTGCTGTATGGCTCAGGAAACTCAAACAGGGGCTCTGTATCAACCTAGAGAGGTGGGATGGGGAGGGAGATGGGAGGGAGGTCCAAAAGGGAGGGGATATATGTATACCTATGACTGATTCATGTTGAGGTTTGACAGAAAACAACAAAATTCTGTAAAGCATTTATCCTTCAATTAAAAACTAAATTAAAAATAATATTTATTAAAAAGTACTAATCATTTATTTATTTTTTAAAGAAATTAAATCTTTATTGAATTTGTTACAATATTGCTTATTTTGTTTATGTCTTGGTTTCTTGGCCATAGGGCATATGGGATCCTAGCTCCTTGACCAGGGATCAGACCCACACCCTCTGCATTGGAAGGTGAAGTGTTAACCACTGGACCAGCAGGGAAGTCCCAGTACTGCTCTTCTAGTAATAGAAATCAAGTCAATCAAGTTCAGCAGAGAAGCTGGTGTGTTTTTCAGTGCATCATGGATCAGAAACAATTTTAAAAAATAGGTTGGATAGCTGTACATGGTCTTCATCATGGTCATCTTATATAGGGTCCAAGCAACAGGCAGTTTTCAAGTATTAGAGACTATCTAAATTAAATATAGACTAGCTCCTCATGTTGCATTTTATAATGATGATTAGTTAAAATGTGTAGGTATTTTGAAACATCACTTTAGAACTTAACCTGCTCTAACCTGTCTTCCATCTTGTCATGAGAAGACTCACGCAGTTCTTCATCTCCTCTTCCCACAACCATGTGGGACTTTTGATTACAATTTATGATCAGTTCTTACAATGACATGCATCTTAATGCTTGCTCTCTATCAATGTACAGGAAATGAAGGGAACTGCTTTCTCCAGGTTCAACACTTTGATATGTTTCCAAAGAAAATAGCACATTTTCAAGATCTCCTCTCAGAGTGATCCTTAGTGCTGTAGTTAAATGAAAATTATGATCACGATGCTTAGTAAAAACCAAGCAATAATAATAATAATAATACCTATAATGAAATTTACATACTTGATTTTTAAATTTACTTCTGTTTCTTGCTTCAGTTGTGTCCAACTCTTTGTGACCCCATGGACTGTAGCCCACCAGGCTCCTCTGTCCATGGGACTCTCTCTAGGCAAGAATACTGGAGTGGATTGCCATTTGCTTCTCCAGGGGATCTTCCTGACCCAGGGATCGAACCTGCATCTCTTATGTCTCTTGCATTGGCAGGTGGGTTCTTTGCCACTAGCGCCACCTGGGAAGCCCCAATAATGAAATTTACATACTTGATATTTGATTTTTAAATTTATTTCTGTTTCTCCTATGGTTTTGTTTAAAAATTATACTTTGGCAGATCTTCCATTATCCCTCATCAAGGTCACCAATTGTTTATGTATTATTTTGTCCCCTTTACTTTATCGTTCCCTCTCTCTGTAAGTGTATACGTATATGTATAGGTATGCATTATTTTCTGAACTTGGTTAAAGTGCTATCTCCCAGAGTTCATAAATATAAAGTAACTGTATTTTTCTTTTAATTCATAAGTAATTTGTGGAGTGATGCATTGAAGCTATAGAAATATCCTCTCTTTTATCACGTTATATCCATTAATTTCATTTCTCATTGATGACATTCTAATTGCATTATTCCTTTACATCTATTAGTTGGCATTCTATTGTACTATGAGGAAGAGCTTTTCCTTCTCTATTTGTTTATTTGCTCATTCATTATATTAATTTGCAAACATGCATTCTTATTTTCTTCAATGGGTTATAATCTTTTACTGTTATTGTTTATTTTAACGCTCAAATTTCCCCAGATTTGGCTTGTGTGAGTACCTTCTGGTTGGCTATTGTGTGCTTTAATGTGTTCTCATGATTTTTTAAGCATTTCATTATTCTGGGGGGCTCTTTGGTGGCTCAGCGATTAAAAAAAAAAATCTGCCTGCCAATGCAGGAAACATGGGTTTGATCCCTGGGTCAGGAAGATCCCTTGGAGAAGCAAATGGCTAACCACTCCAGTATTCTTGCCTGGGAAATCCCATGGACAGAGGAGCCTGATGGGCTACAGTCTATAGGGTCGCAAAGAGTCTGACACGACTTAGTGACTAAACAACAAGAATTATTTTTTGGCATAGTCTCAGTGCTGGTGTCAGCCAGTTTTCTAAGGAGTTATATTTCCTTTTAGTGGAAAAAATTATTCAGAAACCAAGATCTAGGTGCTAGATGGTCCTGTTGCTGGAGAGCTATTTTCTTTTTCAGTGGCCTGAAGTAGGAAAGACACACACACACACATTTACCTGACAACTTCAATTCCCTATAACAGTCTTCTCTTTCCATCTTTGTATCTCTCTTCTCAACAATGAAAAAGCTTTCACCTAATATCTTTAATATACTTATTTGTTCACACCTGAGATTCAAAAGTTGTTTCAGAATTGGTAACCCATGCCGTCTATGGGGTCGCACAGAGTCGGACACTACTGAAGTGACTTAGCAGCAGCAGCAGCCAGTACAAAAAGAAAACCTACTAACTAGAGTTCAGTATTTGTTTACAGTTCTTCATTGAGGCTGTATTTACACACAATGAAATGCTCAGTTATGAAGGATATAGTTCGATAAGTTTGGATGAATTCTTAATTCAATTCTGTAATGATTCACCTATTCAATAAATAGGAGAGTTCCTTGATCCCGAAGAGTCTCCTTGTACCCACTTACAGTCAACCCACAATACTTCAGCTCAGCTCAGTTCAGTTCAGTTCAGTTGCTCAGTCAGGTCTGACTCTTTGTGACCCCATGGACTGCAGCATACCAGGCCTCCCTGTCCATCAACAACTCCCAGAGCTTGCTCAAACTCATGTCCATCGAGTCGGTGATGCTATCCAACCATCTCATCCTCTGTTGTCCCCTTCTCCCGCCTTCAATCTTTCCCAGCATCAGGGTCTTTTCCAATGAGTCAGTTCTTTACATCAGGTGACCAAAGTCGCACAATACTTCATTGGCAACTTAATTTTTTTTTTCAGATTTTGTTTTATTTATTTATTTTAATTCTGTCACCATACATTACTTTTACTTATTCCTTGAACATCCCAGAAATGGAATCATTTAGAATATACTCTGTTGTGCCTGACTTCTTTCAATTAACATGGCCTGCTTGAGATTCATTATTGTTATTGTATATCCCTAGTTCACTGTTTTGTAATTACATACCTCCATTTCATGGATATGTCATAATTTGTTTTTCTTGTTGTTGGACATTTTGGTTTTATCTCAATTTTACCTATCATAGATAAGGTGTATAGATATTCTTGTTCAAATATACAGTATGTCTTTAGCTATTTTAGTGGCTGATCTAGAGATTACAGTATACATCTTTAAGTTATCACAGGCAAAATTCAAATAGTATTTCATTACTTCACAAGAAGTCTAAGGACCGTACTACACCTTTGCAACTCCATTTACACCTACTAATGTTTTGTTGTCTTATATTTTTCTGACACTTCTATGAAACTCACAATTACTTTTTCTATTTTGATTTAAACACTCACAGGTCTATTAAATAAATTTAAGAAAAATGTCACAAAAAAGTTATCATTGGCATTTGCCCAGATATTAACCTCTAATGTTCTTTATTTCCTTCACATTTGGGTTTTTATAATATACTTTCTCTTTAGGTTGAAGAAAAATACTTTTAAGCATTTTTTAAAATAATTCAGGCCTTTAAAAAATGTTTTAAAAGAATGTTTTTATTTCACCTTCATTTTAAATGGTATTTTCAGTGTATACAAAATTATGGAATAAAATTTTTTTTTCCAAAAAAATTTAGGGCAATTTAAATATGACATCTAGCCTCCATTAATGAGAACTTAGTCATCATTCATATTAATTGTGCCCCTGTATGTGTAATGTTTTGGCTCCTTTTCTGTCTGCATTAAAATTTTCTGTTGATGTTTGGCTTTCAGAAGTTTGACTAGGCATGTTTTTCTTTGTATTATCCTGCTTTGGGTTTTCTGGGCCTCTTGAGTTTATAAGTGAATATCTCTCATAAAATTCATAAAAAAAATTGACCATTTTTAACTTTTTTTCTGCCTTATTCTCTCATAATATTCTTTTCTAAGATACTAATTACATATATCTTAGACCATTTACTACTGTTCCACAAATCACTGAGTCTCTTTTGGTTTTTCAGTATATTTTCTTCCTGTTTACTTGACTAGGTGATTGCTATTGATCTAACTTCAAGTTTACGGAATCCTTCTTTGCTTTTCCAATCTCTCTTTAAGCCCATCCACTGAATTTTTCATTTAAGATATTGTTCTTTTCCCTTACAGACTTTCTATTTGGTCCTTTAAAAAGAAAGCAAACTTCAGTTTCTCTCCTGACATTTCTCATCAGTGTGCTCATTATGACCATAGTTTTTCTTTAAGTATTTGAATGTATTTCTAATAGCTGATCTTTGCTTGCTAATTCCATTACCTGGGTCATTTCTGGGTTGATTTCTGTTGACTGCCTCTCTTCTTGAACATGAGTCACATTTCCGTGTTTCACGTCTAACAAATTTTGACTTGAACAGTAGACCTGTTCAGTCATGTCTGACTCTTTGTGACCTCATAGACTGTAGCCCACCAGGTGCCTCTGTCCATGGGATTTCCCACACAAGACTACTGGAGTGGGTTGTCATTTCCTCCTCCAGGGGATTTTCCCAACCCAGAGATCGAATCTGCGTCTTTTGTGTTTCCTGGAAGCTAGTGCCAGCTGGAAAGCCTGTATTAGTAGACAGCATGGGTTATATGTTAGAGACGCTGAAAGGTGTTTTCTTTCCCAGAACAGTGTCAATTTTCTTGTAGCAGGCAGTTACCTTTGTTGGAGTCAAACCCTGTCTTGCCTGAAATGGACAGCAGCTAAAGTCTTTGTTCAATTAGTTTAGCCTTCCTCCTCGAGTCTCCCATGCACATGATAGTCTGAAGGTCAGCCAAGTATTTGAATGGCGTTTCCATGCAGATTTGGGGGCTCCCTCTATTTGACTTTCTTTTCTGGAAATTTTCTCTTTAATTTCCAGCATCCAGGCAGCCTCAAAATTTTTGTCTTGTGACTCCTCAAGCCAGTTAAGACTATTTTGCATTGTACAGACTGAAAAGTGCCCTTAGGTAGAAAGGTGCTTAATTAATTGTTCACAAAGTGAGATAGATGTGAGAGTCCCTTGTTTCAAGATCCAAACTATCATCACTTTCTGCCTGGTGCATACTTGCTCTCCCTATGATCCTTTAAAAGGGAGTATTTGCAATGCTAATGGAAAAAAAATAGAGGTGGTGAGATTAGTATCTGTTAACTTATATGCTAATCAAATGAAGTTTGTGATAAAGTCTCCAAGACACTGAAAATGATATTTGAACTTAGAAAATCAAACTGTGAGTTATCTGTGGCAGTAAATCAGAGGCTGTCATTACAGGTGAAATTTTAGGTTTGAAAAATACAAAATTAATATTCTGTTATTCTATTTATTTTTAAAGATGGAAATTATTATGTACATGAGATTAGTACCTGCAATTGTGTACATCTGAACACATTTCAGTTGTACTGATTGAACTATTAAATTAACAACAGAGATCAGTAATCTTTATCATTTTTTTGAACTGTTTCTACTGAATATAAATTGTACACAATATTTAATAATTATCTATAGTACTTGCTGCATCTAAACAAAAATACAAATCACATTTCTCCAGCGATATGGTTTACATCTAATTCAAATTGATGTGTAAAGTAGCACAACACATATATCAGGAACAGGTAAAGCTCAGAGATTCATGGCATGTATGGCAAAACCAATACAGTATTGTAAAGTAAAATAAAAATAAAAATTAAAAAAAGAAACATATTTTATTCCTTTAATTGACATGGATAAAGGGAGAAACATTCAGATTTATTCATTATTTATTACATATCTGAGAGGCATTTGAAAACTTACCATCAAATTTAACCTCAGAGCCCCTGCCTTTTATTATCATTTTTTTCTAATTAGAATGCCGAGTCATGACTAGAAAAGTGAAACAAAATTGGCAAGATCCAAGTTGTGGTTCAAATATAGTTGTATTAATTCACATAATCCTTTACCAAACACAGTTACTGGGAGACTTTACGCTTGTAAATACTCTGTATTAGTCAGCAGATGGCATGCATTGTACATTAACCATTCCACCCTGTTATCGCACGTACTACAGAAGAGAAAGCATCTGGTTTTCTCAAAAAGACACATAATTCCCTCATTTGCAGTTTAGTGTTAATTTGTGAACTATTTACTGATAATCAGAGAAGGTGATATTTCATCTTCATTTAGTTTGTGTAGCAGATTCAGTCGAGTCTAAGATGGGGTAAAAATATACGAGCAGTTCCATAGCAAGCTTCAGCATCTAGAAAAAAACAATCCTGAGCAGTTGTTTTCCTGCTTTGGCTAGAGGCTTGCACAGGAGGAAGAAGCCTTTTGGATGCAGTTTCTGAGTGCCTTCCATGAATTTCAGAAATATAAAAACCATTCCTGCTGTGTATGAATAACCACATAAATTCAAAATCCAGGAAACAAGTAAATCCACAAAAAGAGACAACTAAATTTCCTTCTAAGTCCTCTATTTAAGCTAACACTAGAATAGCCTAATTGGAAAATCTCTGTGTACAAAAGTACGCACGTGTTTACAGGCTTCCCTTTGAGTGGTTTCAAAGAAGAATTTGGCTGGTAATGCTCTAACCTAGCATATTTCTTGTTGAACTGATAGCCATCTGTCAGCCTGGCCTGATGCCAGTTCCCCAGGCATTGGGTCACTCTTTGCAGGGTCTGAATTGTGTCTGTTTAAGTTATCTCCAGGGAGATAAGGTCCACAATATATAAGAGATTGAACAAGGAGAGAAACAAAAACAGGAAGTGCACACACCTCACCAGGCAAAATGGAGAGAACAGACATTTGCCTCTCTTCGTACTAGTTTTTTCTGTGTTAAATATAGAATGACTCTCTCGGGTTGGGATTGATGCCCTTTTAACCTTGAACTTGCTTGAAGTCCTGTTATATTGGGGAAACCTGAATAACTACATAATGTTGAAGTCCCTTATTCCTAAAGATAGATACTAATAAAGAACCATTGAGAAGGGAGTCAAAACCAAAAGTAAAACGAAACTTAACATTTTTCTTTAGATTACAGAAAAAAATTGAAATATATTATCCTGAGGAAATAGCACATCTCTCTCTCTCTCTCTTTCTTAGTAATAGTAACCCTTAGCAGTTTAGATCTGTGTTTCATTTGAAGAGATATTTCCATTTTCAAAGAAGAGTAAGGTATTTCAAATGAAAATCATTACCTTGGTGCTAAAGGACTTTGGGGTTTGATTTATTCAGTGTCTGTGTTTAGAGTGGTAGATCAAGGACATTAATGAAAATGTTACTTATTCAACTTTTTGATAGGCTTCAGAAGACTTTAGAAATGTTAAATGATCAGCCGAGGAGAAAGAGTGTCTTGATTTTACTGTGTAGGTAGGAGCCTGGCTCTGCACGTGGGAGTTCTGAGTGGGACTCACTGCTGGCTTCCAAATAAGCTAAAAGTAGCTCAGTGGTGGCTGTTAGTGATAGATGACTGTATTTTGTTGCCCATTTCTTCCATACTGTGGACTGCAGGGAGCATTTTGTCAGGATGTGTATTCCTCTTTTATCAATTTCTTAAGGAAAACTGGGGAATATAGAGATGAGACGATATATATGAAATGGGCAAAACTGTAGCTGTTCCGCATACTTAAAAGAACTGGGAGAAGTCTGTGTTGTACAGTGAGATCTCTACACTGCAGGGTTCTGTCCTGAGTCTTTCTTTGGTGATCGGCTTGCATTCCAAGTTTCTTCTGGCCTAAGGCTGCACTGATTCAACAGCTTGAGAAGAAAATATGTCCGTATTTTGAACGAATTTGTCCCATACAGGTGCCTTGAGGTTATTGGCTCTTTCAGGAAAACCTGTTTTCATTGGCAAGTAAACTGACATGGGAAAAAAAAAAAAAGGCACCATTTCCCTTTCTGAATGACAGGAAATGGATGCCATAAGCAATGTGAGTCTGCTTCATTGTAATGACAAGAGATATAAAAATCAGATTGTCACTCGTGCTTGGTGGATGGAGGTGACCTGAGGCCACAGGCGGTCATTAGACCCGGAGGTGCCTCATACTCCAGGCTTTGGCATCAGGCCACGTTATACTCTGAAGCCAGCTGGATGGCCATTAGGGAAAACCAAGGCAACGTCAGCTAACTAGGGGTTAAAATATGGCTGTGTAAAAAATGCAGAAAAACACAGCAGTGTCTTTTCTAACTAAATATAATCTTTCTGATGATTAGAGAATCAACAAATACCAGAGGCATGAACTCACTCCTCATTTCTCACATTCTCCCTTATCTCCACTGGCCTTGGTACCCCCACCTGCTCAGCAAGGCATGCAGCAGCATATAATCATGTCACTCTTGTCACCAAGTCTCCTTCTCAATGAAATTCAGGTGTCTAAATAGAAAGGAGCGATGGCAAATTTTTCCCCTTCTTTCAGCAGAAAGCCACGGGAATGCTTTCAGAAGATGAAAACTACACTTTTGTGTCATCACAAATCATCTGTATAACACTTGGTGCACAAATATTGAACCTCTTTGTGTCAGCTGTTTATTGCTTGGGTTAGGACAGGAATACATTTCCTATGTCAATACTTGATTAGGTGAAAAATTCCCTGCAAGTAGAAGCTGAGTTACTTGTGCAGAAATGGGCTGTACTGAAGACAAAACAGAAGCCCTTGTGAGATAATTAATATTATTTGTTTGAGAAGAATTGGTATTTCAAAGCAAAATGATATTAACAGACTTGAAGTTCATATTTAATAGGCTTTCCAAAAACTTCAAATCTTTTAAATCATCACTTAGACAATAGGCCTGTGACAAATGAGGATCAAGAAATATTAACAGATGAAAATACAAATGTTACAATAAAATTAATGCTCACCTACTGTGCATGCTGTGAAAACTCTGTCTGAACTATCCCAATCATGTAACTTATTCCCATTTTAGAGATGATTAACCCAAAAGCAGAATCTGATACAAATTTAGGAATCCCTAGTTCGACCCCAGGTACTGCCTTTAGTATCAAGACCAGGTATATGTTCTTCCACATTTATGTCTGTCTTTACCATGCAGCCTTTGCTAGTATCCTAAATCCAACTTATGTGTTTATATGATTTAAAAGTTGAGGTCAGTGTGCAGCCTTGATTGAATTTTCCATCTCTGTGATCACTGTCATTGCTTAATTTACTGCTAGAGCTGGTAAAATATCAACCAGGACATCTGCTGGAATGTTGCCATTGGAATGTACTAGTATTGTTTCCAACTGCTCAGAAAAATATATTGTTTGCTTTACTCTGGAACCTTAAGGCAATGGAGTGAGTTTATTTACACATAAATAAAACTGCCATACTGCATTCTGCATTTGGTCTTAAGGCTGGCAGGTGACAGCATCTTGACAATAAGGGAATTAGTATTGATGGGTGACAGTCTTTGAAATATGGAGACTTTTACTGAATTTTTTTACTTAAAACCAACAAAATGCACACCATTAAAAATTGATAATTAGGTCATACAAACTTCAGATACCATAATTTCCATCCTATTTTCACAGCTCTGCCTGCCGGGCTGACATCTGTTCCACATCGGAACACCTACACTCTGAAGTGATATGTCACAGAAGACCCGTGGCATATTAAGAAATGAGTAATGAAAACCTTTAGAGTGTGTGGGAAGTTTTGGATCACTGACCTGGAGGGCCAGATATGGTATAGAGGTGTGGAGCTTCCTTTAAATTAAAGGATCCATAAAGTGTTAGAATTTGCAAGAATGTCTTCATAGTGACATTCTTCTTCCCTCTTGGATTAGTTGAGTTCAGGTAGAGACAGACTTTAAAATTACCAAGGTGGTCTCTACATAAAAAACAAAGGTCAATATGAAGTGTGGCATTCACATTCTCCTATGAGCATAATGCAGGGGTCCCCAGCCTCTGGGATCTAATGCCTGAAGGTCTGAGGTAGATCTGATGTAATAATAGACATAAGTGCACAATAAATGTAATGTGCTTGAATCATCCTGAAACCACCCCCCACCCCCATCCATGGAAAAATTGTCTTCCACGAAACCCATCCTGGGTGCCAGAAAGGTTGGGGGCCTCTGGCATAATATACCCACTTAAAAAGTGGTAGGTTTTTAGGCACCAGATTTTCTTTCTGTTCTACCATATTTATACCATTTATTTTTTCCAAACCTAACAAGGACAGTCTTGCTGCCTTCTCTGTCGTGCTGCCCCCATCTCTCTGACGTGCCCCACCCACTGTCCCACTCCCTCCTCCTTTCCATCTGTTAAAATGTCCCCAATCTTCAAAAGCCATTTCTCCTAAAGAACCTTTGCGGATGTCTGCACAGGCTATGTATGTTCACTTTTTCCTACTTTGATCTCTCATATGGACAAATTATGTGTATATCTGTATAACGACACAGCCTAGTATTTTTGCCTTTGGCACTATGGTTCCTAGATTCTATGATCTCTTTATCTCTTTTTTTTTTTTCCTGAAAATTAAGGTGATTTTCTTTTTCTTATGTTTTCTGGCACCTTCCTTATTTTTCTATTGAAAAAAAAAAAGTCTCAAAAAGTTCCATTTGCGGGGTTTGCTAGTTCTTTCTGTGCTCTGGGAATTGTTTATGTATCCTATGTGAATTGAACTCGTTCTCTCTTATCTTGTCACCTCTGTGTACTTCAAATATCTCTGGACCATGTTTGTTTTATTCTTTTTAGTTTGAAGATCATGGTCCTTGATAGCAAAGTTTCAATCAAAATAAATGTTGAGAGGTTCTGCATTCTCAGATAAAACCACTGACTTCCAGACACCATGCTTTTTGCTGGATTCTCTTTCTTGCCCCAGGTATTATAAATTGAATGAATTTTGAGCTTTAACTTTCCTAGATAGCTTTTATCCTTTAGGATGAACCTTCTGTTTATAATCTCCAGCCAACACATCACAGTGCCTTTTACCCTGAATTTTCTAGAAACTGTATTCTCATGTCCTATAGCCCATTTCCCAGGTGGTGCTAGTGGCCAATGCAGGAGATGTAAGAGACTCAGGTTCAATCCCTGGGTTGGGAAGATCAGCTGGAGGAGGGCATGGCAACCTACTCCAGTATCTTGCCTAGAGAATCCCATGGACAGAAGAGCCTGGTGGGCTACAGTCCAGAGAGTCAGTCACGACAGAAGTGACTTAGCACACAGCACACATAGCCCATTTCAGGCTCAGTACATTCCTTTAATTTCAGTTGGAAATTTTCATCTGACCCGTCGCTTTCTCCCAGTTTTATCTCTTCTACTTCACCCTCAATTTTCTAGTGGATGGAAATGAGCATGTTTGCATGCTATCCCTTCAACTGAGAGAGCAACGGAATTATCAACACTGAAAGTCATGAATTTACTGTATAATCTCCACTTAACGGAATGTGACTTCTAGCAGATGACCAGATGCTGCTGCTGTGTTATGTCTCTTGACAGTTTCAAAATGGGCATTAATGAGAGACTGTCTTTGTTCCCACTTGGAGGTCAAGGGAAATCACATTAAGGATTAGATTTCAGTCCGTTCCTTCTCTTCAGGAATCCTCTCCGTTCCCCTGTCAGGTCTGGTCTCCTCTGCCTTGTCTACTTTTTCTCTCTGCACTAAATGTTTCCTCGGCCTAAAACATACTCAGGAACTATCACATCTGGAGCACATGTCCCATGATAAGCAGTGTCCAACTTCTCTCCTTCCTTCTCAACCAAGCTTCCTCATGAAATATGTTATATTTACTGTCTTTGCAGTTTCTCAGTTACTAATTTGTTCCTCACTCAAAGAAGGGTGGCTTTTGTTCTTAGGTTTCTTAGAAATATGTCCAACACATCACTGAATCCAATGACTTTTTCTACTGTTTCCTCTTTAAAAGTTTCCTTCTCAGATTTATATGAGAGTACTCATCTTGGTTTTCTTTGTATATATCTGCCAGTGATTGTATTTCCCAATGTGAGTTTCTTTCCCTCTGAGTGGAGAAGGCAATGGCAACCCACTCCAGTATTCTTGCCTGAAAAATCCCATTAACAGAGAAGCCTGGTAGGCTACAGTCCATGGGGTCGCAAAGAGTGGGTCACGACTTCACTTTCACTTTCAAGCTCAATTTTAAGTATCCCTACGGCCAAATCCTATCTTGTAGATACTGCCTAAATCCTCTGTATTCATCCTGTGTTTTTTTTTCTGGTTTACCTCCCCCTGACACATGGCTTCAGCTCCGTCCTAAATGCTGTTGAATTCCTCGTGAATCTTCTAATCTAGAATTCATCCCTGAGCTCCAGATACCCATGGCCACTGTCTTTTGGCTTTGCCTCTTCCAGAGGCTCCACAAATTGCTAAAGATAGAATCCAAAGAGTTTGGTTACTCACTGCCCTGAAGGTCCTCTTTACCAGCCGCACCTCTTGACCGTCATGCTGTCTAGTTTTAGATCTTTGCCTAGATCTTTGTCTCCCCTCAGGCCAAATCCTAATTTTATTTCTCTTTTGAAGATACTTGTGTTGCCTTTAAATGGGAACCAGGTGCCTTCTGATAGTGTGGAGGCCATGGTGGCACATGGAACAGTCAAGGATGGAGAGCATATAATATTGAATCGATGCTTATAAAAATAATTATTTTCCCAGATACTGGTTATTACCTAATACTAAGTATTTCCCTTCCCTTGTCTCTTGTAGCCATGTAGTAGATTTAAATAATTTTGCTGAGGTTACAGCTAAAACTGGCAGTTAGCTTTAGTCACTATCTATCACATATGTAATAGGGAATTATTTAACTCTTTCAACAACCATGAAACAGAAGGTAAGATCACTGTTATAAAGATTACCCCCCACACACACCATAAAAAAAACCAAAGAAAAGAAAATAGATTCAGAGAGGTCAGTTAGCTTTCCTAAAGACAAACAGAATTCAGCCATGGGTGTATGTGGGTGTACATGTACACCCATGGCTGATTCATGTCTATGTATGGCAAAACCCACCACAATACTGTAAAGTAATTAGCCTCCAATTAAGATAAGTAAATTAATTTTTTTTAAAAAAGACAAAATACATAGGATTCAAACCTAGGTATTTGGATTCCAGTGTTGAACCTTCTTTCCTTTTGAGCACAGAGCTTATTTATAGGTTTTGACCACAAAAAAATATCTTGTAGGTAACTCTTTTTTGTTAATGGATTCAACTATTTGCATAATTATGATATACACAGTCATTAATCTAAAAATTTTTAAAGACTCTACATCCTCAGACAAATGTCATTATCTGTGATTATGCTCAGAATCACTTAGTGGCATAAACTACAGAGTAACTGTACTTTGAGCTCTGTGATGCAATAATCTTTAAGGAGATGGTCCCCCGTGTAAAGCTTTTGTTTGAGGATGTGTTTGATTTACTCTGGGAAGGTTAATGATTTTTTCACTGTAACTGCACAAGAGTATAACCTGAGATCGACTGTAATTAAATGCTGACAGAAATGGATCTCTGGAATCCCTTTCAGATTATCAGATATCTCAAACATTTTGGGAAATTAGAGGTTTCTTAAAGAGGGACAAGACAATCATTGGGAGAAAAGACAGAAATTAAAACAGCATTTTAAAATGTAGTTTTAAAAAATTCAGAGTAAAAAAACCCCACATATTTTGAAAACAGACACAGTGACTTTGTACTCAACATTTCACTGAAACAGAATAGTTAAGCAGATATTACAATTTGAAACTGAAAAGGATGGTTTTCTTTATTTTTGTGGCAGACAATTACTGTGTGTGTATTCTCCTTAACACTTAGAGCCAGTTAATGATTAATAGTGTCAATCATTGCAGTGAATAGTTCAGTTTATGTCTAAAATCAAATAGTGATTGTGAAATAAATTGCAGCTTGGTGAAGAGGGAGTATTTCCTGCTGCTTCAGGGGAGCTGGTATGGTTATTTCTCTACCAAAGATTTTAGCATCCCACAAATTGAATTAGAGTCATGTTTGACCTGCTATGAAGGAAAGATGCTCTTGATGGCAGTAGAATTCTTGTCATAGACTTTCCAAGTGCATGGCATTATCTCAGTTCAGCTTTTTATAGTATATACCTCTGCCCGTGGGCAGCCTAGCCAAACAGCACCTATAAGCTGAGCCTGTGTTAGGAGAGCATCTAGATTTAAGCTGAAGCCTAGAACAGTAACAATTGATAAACTTCAGTTGTACAAAGCTGAGTCAGTATATCTGTACTTTAATAATGTTGACAGGGTGGCATTCATATTTCTATTTCTGGGTGTACTCACTCCAGGCCCACCCTCACACATGGAATTCCTCTAAATAAACTCAATGCTGGTAATCATCTGACTCATTAGCAAGTGTTTCTTCCTGCCTGAACCTAAGTGGGTGCAATGGACGATGGATTGCTCTTTAAATCCCATGGAGTACACATCTGCTCTCTTTGCTTTCAGATTTCTTTTTGATGTCAGTAGCATAATTAAAAATAAAAATGTACAGCTTTGTCAGTAGAGACAAGCTGGTTAATATCCCTGAAATATAGTCATCCAATAGTTAATAAGCATGCTAGTGAAATATTTAGATATTTATGGAGAATTTATGCTTTAGATAGAAGGAAAAACATCTACTGAGAAACTCAGAAAAGTTCCTTAAATTTTGATCTTTCCTCTCTGCCTGGAATGCGTCCTCCCCTTTTTACTGCTTATTCATCACTTTGTCAAGACACCTCTTGACCCAGGCCACAGTTATGTATCTCTCCTCTGAACTTGAAGTTTTGTAAATATACCACCTGTGTGGTAGTTGTTTAAATAAATATAGCCGTATATGAATTATATTGCTTTTCATTTTTATAAAATAGTAGGTTATAGAAATTCTCAGTTATTTGGCTTAAATCCCCAACTAAATTAAGATTTCATGGAAGGTGAGAATCTGTGTTTTGTTATTCTTATCCATAGCATTGAATTCTTCACATGGTTCATCCTCAAGGGTTCTTTGGAAATTTATCTATGTTTCAAAAACCATAATATATTATATTTGAATTGAATGATATCCTAATATCAATTACCAAAATATTAGATAGATAGGATTACTAAATGATGCCCTTTATTTTCATTATATCAGTGACTGACTTCCTTACCCTGACTCTCATCCCCATATGACTCTGCACACCCTCAGTCTGTCCCCATGTCCCAAAACCCACCTCTCCCAATCCTTTCCACTGATCTCCAGAACTCCTGTTATTCTTGAACCAGAAAAAAATTCCATATGTCTTAACTCCATATAGCCTAATTCTCTATTTTTTAATTAGTTTTTATTGGAGTATAGTTCATTTACAATGTTGTGTTAGTTTCTGCTGAACAGCAAAGTGAATCATTTATACTAATTTTCTTTCCAAAACCACCCATTTACCTTCTTACTCTATCCCAAGCCTGAGTTTCCACAGAGAAAATACTGCCTCTGCAGCTTCCTTCCTTACTACTCCATTATTTCATAACCCCACCACCACCACCACCTGCTTGTGCCATGGTCCTAGACATGGGGGCCCTCCTTGTTCCTTACCAGCACTTCCAGGCTACCCTTCTACCAACTTCCCCTTCCCTCACATGTGTTCCTCGCAATCTCTAGTTGCTTTGCCCTCAAACTTGAGAGGGAGTTTTGATTTTCCGGTCTTTCTCTCCCAACTCCTCAGCAAATACTTTTTGTTCTACTTTCAAAATATGTCCAGAATTCAACCTTTTCCCACCCTTCCATGGCTGCCATCCTGGTCTAGTCATCATTGTCACTCACTTTGATTATTACATTTTCAGAAATGGCCTCTCTGCTAAGTTCTCTATCCACAGATGACTATGACTCAACAGGCCAGAGTCATACTTCTAAAACATGTCCATCCTTTTCAGTTATGTCACTTATTGTCTCTTTATCCTCCAGTGGCTTTGCCATTTCATTGAGAGCTAAATATAGACCTCTTCCAGTGGCTGAAAGCTTGCTCTTGATCTAGTCTTCTGCTGCCTGTTACTGTTGTACTAGTACCGACCTTGCTGCCTCCACTTCTCCCACCGGCATCCTTGCTGTCACTGGAACACATCATGCAGGGAGTTTGTCCTGCATTTCCCTCTGCCTGGAACAGCCAGCCAGCTCATGGCTTTCTGCTGCACTTCTTGCAGTCACTGTTCAACTCACCTCATCAGTCAGGGTTTTGCCGATCACCTTTGATGAAGTAATAGTTGCCTTCACTAGCATTCTTTAGCTAGTGCATCCTAATGTAGGTATCTCCCTAGCTAGCATTTATCACATTTGACACATCATATATTTATTGTTTTGTCATTTCCACCAGAAAGGAGTCCAACGAGTCCCTGACATATAATAAACATTCAGTAAATACTGTGATTAAGTGAAAAGTATATTCAACTCTGTTAATTTTTTTTTTTTTTAGCTAAGCACATTGTGGCCTATGTCCATTTTAATGAGCTAGTTATATTTGTATAGAATTTGCTTCTGAATCGATCTTGGAACTTCAGAAACTTACTAGTCAGAACTCTCTAGCTTCACTTTGTCAAAGTAAGTGTGAGTTTTTTAAAATGGAGAAATTTCAGTTGGAAATTCACTTGATATATCTACTTCCAAATAAAGCATATGTAGAGTATAAATCTCCCAATTGTTTTATCAGACCCTAATGCTAGCAAAACAGTTTAGAGCATCTCAATATATGTATATCTATTTCATTATGTTTTATATACACATGTAATATAATAATATATGCATTTTGGAAAAACACCAAAATAGACATGGAAAAGAAGAAAATTATTGAGTTAACATTTAACATTATTTCCTCATTAATATACATAAAAAGCTTTTTACTTCCAATTATTGAGATTTGTTTTCACATCTAGATGTTTTTTAGAGTCTTACGATGTTTTATGGCTTGAAAGATGGTCAAAGGTCAAACTCATTTTTCTAATAGTGTTCTCCAGGACTTGTATTTTTTAAACTTTGAGCAGAAATAATTAGGTTGACATTGTTTTCCTTCCTGTCCCAGCTGAGAAATCCTTATTAGAAGTGCCAGTGCACTCTCTTTTCTCTTGTGCTTGAATTTTTCATAGTATCTTTACTCTAATGTTACTTTTCAGAAATCTTATTAGGTCACATCCATTTTCAAAGGGTTTGATTGGTTAAAACTAGACAAATAATCAAAGAATCTTAACTAGGCATACAAAGTCTACAAATCATCTCATGATGTGATAGATGGATGGAGATGGGGGTTGGGGCATAGGGCCTATAAGCCCTCTTATGGAACTCTAAACAATGCCCTTAAAGTAGTTCATATACCAACTATGACATGTGACCAATATGGGGTAGACAAAGTTATTCATCTTAATATAAAAATATCAATAAATCTTCATTTTTTTATTTTTACAATTAAATAGCAATATATAAGTTGCATTTTCACAAAGTGACTATCTTGCAAACCTCTTGGATTAAACACAATGCACTCTGGAGAACAAAAGTATAATTTCACATGGTTGAATTAAGGTGTTGTGTGACAATCCAAGTGGAGCAAGCTATTTGAGCAGCTATTTAACAAAAATATAACTTAGAAAAAATCAGTATATATCAATGTGTGCCTAATTGTTGTGTAATTAAAATGCCACAAAGAGTAAGATGTCTGGGATGGGACTGCAAAAATGTAGCCAACACTTTGGAGGTGGGTATGAGGTATATTCTGGGCATGGGGAAGGGAGTGGTAAATGTCATTCATCAAACAACTGAACTAATTCATATCTTTTGTTCTTTGAAAATGATATTACTGATGTTCACTAATACTTAGGGGCTCTGCACTGATCCTTTCTAAGATTTTGAAGTCTTTCCTATGTGTGCAACTCAGAACTGAACACAAATAAAACATCCTTAAGGTGATTCACTGCTGCTGATAGCAGATTCTGCTCATACTCAAGTATAACAGGAGATATATATCTCTATTAACATTTTTATGTTTCTAAAAACATTTCCTGTTGCCTTGTAAAGCATTGCAAACACATTTATCTTTCAAACCACGACAATAATGATAAACACTGTTATGGATTGAATTGTGCCCCACCACAAATTTATATGTTGAAGTCCTAACCTCTAGTGGCTCACACTGTGACCTAATTTAGAGATATGGTCTCTACAAAGATTCTTGTCATTACGTTGCTAAGTTATGTCTTACCCTGAGCCCATGGACTGCAGCATGCCAGGCTTTCCTGTCCTTCACTATCTCCTGGAGCTTACTCAAATTCATGTCCATTGAGTCAGTGATGCTATCTAACCATCTCATCCTGTCTCTCCCTTCTCCTGCTCCCCTCCATCTTTCCCAGCATCAGGGTCTTTTCAAATGAGTTGGCTCTTCACATCAGGTAGCCAAAGTATTAGACCTTCAGCTTTAGTCCTTCCAATCAATACTCAGGGTTGATTTCCTTTAGGATTGACTGGGGTTTTATCTCCCTGCAGTCCAAGGGACTCTCGAGAGTCTTTTCTAGCACCACAATTCGAAAGCATCAATTCTTCAGCACTCAGCCTTCTTTATGGTCCAACTCTCACATCTGTACCTGAGTACTGGAAAAAAAATGCTGGGCTGGATGAAGTACAAACTGGAATCAAGATTGCCAGGAGAAATTTCAGTAACCTCAGATACGCAGATGACACCACCCTTACGGCAGAAAGCAAAGAACTAAAGAGCCTCTTGATGAAAGTGAAAGAGGAGAGTGAAAAAGCTGTCTTAAAACTCAGCATTCAAAAATCGAAGATCCTGGCAACGGGTCCCATCACTTCACGGCAAATAGATGGGGAAACAATGGAAAAAGTGAGAGACTTTATTTTCTTGGGCTCCAAAATCACTGCAGATGGTGACTGCAGCCATGAAATTAAAAGACGCTTACTCCTTGGAAGAAAAGTTATGACCAACCTAGACAGCATGTTAAAAAGCAGAGACATTACTTTACTGACAAAGGTCCATTTAGTCACAGCTATTGTTTTCCCAGTAGTCATGTACGGATGTGAGAATTGGACCATAAAGCAAGCTGAGTGCCGAAGAATTAATGCTTTTGAACTGTGGTGTTGGAGAAGACTCTTGAGAGTCCCTTAGACTGCAAGGAGATCCAACCAGTCCATCCTAGAGGAAATCAGTCCTGAATTTTCATTGGAAGGACTGATGCTGAAGCTGAAACTCCAATACTTTGGCCATCTGATGCAAAGAGCTGATTCATTGGAAAAGATCCTGATGCTGGGAAAGATTGAAGGCAAGAGGAGAAGGGGCCAACAGAGAATGAGATAGTTGGATGGCATCCCCAACTCGATGGACATGAGTTTGAGCAAGCTCGGGGAGTTGGTGATGGACAGAGAAGCTTGGTGTGCTTGCAGTCCTAGCGTGCTCAGTCAGACATGACTGAGCAACTGAACTGAACTGAACTGGAAAAAAAGCAGCTTTGACTATAGACACCTTTGCTGGTAAAGTGATGTCTCTGCTTTTTCATATGCTGTCTAGGTTTCTCATAGCTTTTCTTCCAAGTAGCAAGCATCTTTTAATTTTATGGCTGCAGTCATCGTACACAGTGATTTTGCACCCCAAGAAAATCAGCCACAGCTTCCACTTTTTCCCCTTCTGTTTTTTTCCTCTATTTCTTTGCATTGTTCAATTAAGAAGGGTTTCTTACCTCTCCTTGCTATTCATTCTTTGGAACTCTGCATTCAGTTCGGTATATGTTTCCCTTTCTCCTTTCACTTCCCTTCTTTTCTCAGCTATTTGTAGGGCCTCCTCAGACAACCATTTTGCCTTCTTGCATTTCTTTTTCTTGGGGATGGTTTTGATCATTGCCTCCTGTACAGTGTTAAGAACCTCCCTCCATAGTTCTTCAGGCATTCTGTCTATTAGATTAAATCCCTTGAATCTATTTGTCATCTCCACTGTATAATTATAAGGGATTTGATTTAGGTTATACTTGAATGGTCTAGTGGTTTTCCCTACTTTCTGCAATTTAAGTCTGAATTTTGCAATAAGGAGTTCATGATCTGAGCCAGTCAGCACCCAGTCTTGTTTTGGTTGACTGTATAGAGCTTCTCCATCTTTCGATGCAAAGAATATAATCAATCTGATTTCGGTGTTGACCATCTGGTGATGTCCATGTGTACAGTCTTCTCTTGTGCTGTTGGAAAAGGATGTTTTCTATGACTAGTGTGTTCTCTTGTCAAAACTCTGTTAGCCTTTGCCCTGCTTCATTGTGTACTCCAAGGGCAAACTTGCCTGTTACTCCAGGTTTCTCTTGACTTCCTACTTGTGCATTCTAATCCCCTATGATGAAAAGGATATCTGTTTTTTGGTGTTAGTTCTAGAAGGTCTTGTAGGTCATCATAGAACTTGCCAACTTGAGCTTCTTCAGCCTCACTGGTTGGGGCATAGACTTGGATTTCTGTGATGTTGAATGGTTTGCCTTGGAAATAAACTGAGATCATTCTGTTGTTTTTGAGAGTGCACCCATGTATTGAATTTTGGACTCTTGTTGACTATGATGGCTACTCCATTTCTTCTAAGGGATTCTTGCCTACAGTAGTAGATATGATGGTCATCTGAATTAAATTCACTCATTCCCATCCATTTTAGTTCACTGATTCCTAAGATGTTGATGTTGACTCTTGCCATCTCCTGTTTGACCACATCCAATTTACCTTGATTCATGGACCTAACATTCCAGGTTCCTATTTAATATTGTTCTTTCCACCACTGGACTTTTCTTTCACCACCAGACATGCCCACAACTGGGCATTGTTTCTGCTTTCAGCCAGAATGCTGGAGTGAGTTGCCATTTCCTCCTAGCATGGACCACATTTCATCAGGACTCCCCACTATGACGCTTCCATCTTGGGTGCCCCTGCAGCATATGGTTCATAGCTTCATTGAGTTATGCCAGCTCCTTTGCCATGCACAAGGCTGTGATCCACCAAGTGGCTTTATAAAGATAAGCAAGTTAAAATGAGGATATTCTGGTGGATTGTAGTCAGAGATGATGTGTCCTTATAGTAAGAGGCAATTTGGACACAGACATGCATAGAGGGGAAATGTGAAAAAAGACAGGCAGAAGACACCTATTGACAAACTAATGAGAAGGGCCTGGAGCAGAATCTTCCCTCAAAGTTTCAGAAGGAATAAACCCTGCTGATTCCCTGATTTCAACTTCCAGCCTCCAGAATGGTGCAGTAATAAATTTCAGTTGTTAAGCCACCCAGTCTGTGGTACTTGATTATGGCAGCCCAAGCAGACTAATGTACAATCTTAAAGTAGTTTAAATGTCTTATAACTACTTTATGTTCTTGCCATCCTCTCCTCAACCAGCCATACAAATCTTCATTTGCCTAACTGATTTGTTTTCTGCTTTACATCTCAGAACTGTCTCTTCCTTAGTACTTTCTGCCATCAGGTCCTTGCTTCCAAACTTGGTTCAAACCTGACTCACATTCACTCACTCACTATATTTAATGTCATTACTGGTATATTTGCATTTGAACCAGGTATCAAACAATGTAATTTCTTATTTCCCCCACCTTTTTTTCATTCATTTCTTCTTTCAATTTTTATTTTTATTTTTTAAATTTATTTTTGTGTGTGTTTCTTTTTTAAAATTTTTAAATTTTACTTTATTTTACTTTCCAATACTGTATTGGTTTTGACATACATCAATATGAATCTGCCACGTGTGTACATGTGTTCCCAATCCTGAACCCCCCTCACACCTCCCTCCCCATACCATCTCTCTGGGTCATCCCAGTGCACCAGCCCCAAGCATCCTATATCCTGCATCAAACCTAGACTGGCGATTCATTTCTTATATGATATTATACATGTTTCAATGCCATTCTCCCAAATCATCCCACCCTTGCCCTCTCCCACAGAGTCCAAAAGACTGTTCTATACATCTGTGTCTCTTTTGCTATCTTGCATACAGGGTTATCATTACCATCTTTCTGAATTCCATATAAATGCGTGAGTATACTGTGTTGGTATTTTTCTTTCTGGCTTACTTCACTCTGTATAATAAGCTCTAGTTTCATCCACCTCATTAGAACTGATTCAAATGTATTCTTTTTAATGGCTGAGTAACACTCCATTGTGTATATGTACCACAGCTTTCTTAACCATTCATCTGCTGATGGACATCTAGGTTGCTTCCATGTCCTGGCTATTATAAACAGTGCTGCGATGAACATTGGGGTACACATGTCTCTTTCAATTCTGATTTCCTTGGTGTGTATGCCCAGCAGTGGGATTGCTGGGTCATAAGGCAGTTCTATTTCCAGTTTTTTAAGGAATCTCCACACTGTTCTCCATAGTGGCTGTACTAGTTTGCATTCCCACCAACAGTGTAAGAGGGTTTCCTTTTCTCCACACCCTCTCCATCATTTATTGCCTGTAGACTTTTGGATCGCAGCCATTCTGACTGGTGTGGAATGGTACCTCATTGTGGTTTTGATTTGCATTTCTCTGATAATGAGTGATGTGGAGCATCCTTTCATGTGTTTGTTAGCCATCTGTATGTCTTCTTTGGAGAAATGTCTATTTAGTTCTTTGGCCCATTTTTTGATTGGGTCATTTATTTTTCTGAAATTGGGCTGCAGGAGTTGCTCATATATTTTTGAGATTAGTTGTTTGTCAGTTGCTTTATTTGCTATTATTTTCTGTGTCAGCATTATTTTAAACTTTCTTGAGTATTAATTTTAGTGATTATCATATTGATCACTGAGTCATGAGTCTATTATAAATTAGTACTTTAATCACTTCCAGAATGACACAAACACCATACAATACTCTAACTCCTTTCACTATCCTATCATGTTTTTGTTAACATTTTATGTAACTTTATAATTTATATATAATTTAGACCACACACCACAGTATTTTAATTTTATTTTTTAAATGGCCACTATTCATCCACATTCATGTATTGTTTTGGTGACTATTTCTTTCTGTTTCTGTAGGAGTTCATTTTTATCTGCCTAAGTACTTCCCTGGACATTTTTATCATTGCATATCTGCTACAGATGATTCCACTCACTTTTTGTTTCTTGAATATTAATGACAGTCATTGAAAAGTCAACTTCTGACAACCTCAGTAACTGGATCTCTTTGGTTCTACTTCATATGTCCTCTTACTTTTTTGTTCATTTGGTCTAATTTTCATATGCTTGCTTCTTTTTTATTGATGGCTGAACATTACATAGAAAATGCAGTAGCAATGATTTGAATTGCTGGATGAGATACTTCTGAGAGAACTTGCTTTAGGTTCTAGCACATGTAAATGTTTGGGGCAAGTAAACAAGCAGCCGTGAATTGAGCTGATTCATCACAGGGCTTTAGTGTTTGTATAGGCTACTCTATTTCTGTTTCACTCTGAGTTCTCTGGCCATCACAGCTGTATATCTAGAGTGATTATCAGGGACCCCCATCCTTTGTGGGCCACAACCTCACTTTTTGCCCAGTTGGCTAAGACCACTAGAAGCTCTGCTCATCTGCTCATCCTCTCACTCACTGCTTCCTGCTTGGCTTCTCAGCTAGGAAATGCAGCATGGGATTTGAGGCTTCTTACTCAGAATTTTCTTCTCTCTGGTGTCTTAACCCTTGAGGTCTTAACTGCCTTGGTATCTCTCCAATGTCTTCAGGAGTGACCTAGAGATGTATTTCCCTCCATAGGTTTATTATAGTCATTCTAAAATAATACAGCTAATTACGTTCAGATGTAAGTATAATTCCTGTTTTGCAAGTAAGATTAGAAACCTTACCTAGAAATAAAGGAAATGGTATTTATGTCTCATATTTACTTTCACTCAAAGTTCTTAAGAATAATATGGCAAGTTAAGGGGTAATATCAGATCTTGAGTGGCTTTTTAAAATAACTCCTTATGTGTGTGGAAATTACAATTACTATTGTGGAAAAAAACCATTTTGAATATAGCTGACACAAATGTTAAATTACAGCCATTTTAGTATGGTAATCAGAATTGCATAGAATGGATGAATTTAGAGGGCTTAAGTTTTCTTTGGTACCAGTCTTTTTTTAATGTTAGTATTTTTCACTGCTAAATGGATAAGATATTTCATACTGTCTTAAAAAATGATTTTAGTTCATGTATGCCTGATTGGAAAAATATGTCATGATTTTGTAGCAGGAAAAACAAACACAAAATGAAATGAGAAAGAAATGGTTTGATAATAAAAGGCTTGATAAATATAAATAATGTTAAAGAGAGAATTCAGAGCTATTTCAGCACTAATTTTTATAGGTATATTGTAAGAGACTTATCTGATCTTCTTAACATTAAGTCCTTTTATTTAGTTCACCTTCTAATTTTCTCCCAGATTAATCATCTAAAAACTCCTACTCTTATCTTCAAATGGCTATCAGTTTCCTGGTTAAAAAAAAAATACACTCCTCCACTTCCACACAGAAATGCATTTCTTCACAGTGTAATTCTCTCCTATCTTTATCTGTAACCCTCTCTACTATCATTTTCATCTGAAACCCTATGTTCTAGCTTCTCCCCAAATTTCTACATTTCATATCGTTGTTGCTACCTTTAAATCGTCTTTATCCTACTCTTTACTCAGGAACCTCCTACTCATTTGTATGCCCCAACACACAGATCACCTTGCCTAATTTTCCTAGAAAAGTTTAGTTATCCACCTCTCTTTTATATTCACAACACTTGGTATAAATTAGAGTGATAGAATTAGAATTGCTAATATTTTTAGCATTTCCTATATGGTTAAGTCAGTGGCAAATGATTTACATTGCAATCATAGGATCTGCAATATTATCTTATGATAGATTTATATCTGTTCACAACACTAGGTTTTTATAAGTTTTTGTGTTATTTCCTGTGCATGCTCAGTGAAGAGAAAGACAATTCCACAGACACAAAAATATATTAATTTCAGAAATATTATGGCCAAGATTTAAAATTTTTAATCTTGTGTGATAGGATTAGAAATCATTTTCTTCTTTTCCCCTAAACTTTCTGCTATGGACCTTAATGTTTAAAAAATGTAAGCAGGAAGCCAATGATTTTTTTTTTTAAATAAATTGCTCACAGGAAAGGCTATAATACTATAATATCAGTTATTTGGATTGTAGTGTGAATTTATATCAACTTATAACCATCTATAGGAGCAGAGAACTTTACCTATTAATATGTAATTAAAGGTTTTCATCCTTTTAGAAGAATGTGAGGTGTCAGTAAGCAAGTGGGTTTTTGTTATCTATGTTAATAGACTGCTTGAAATGATCACATTCTATTTTTACTCTTCTATAGATCAAGTTCCTTGTAAACATATGTATCTCACGTTGATTTTTCCACTAGCAACTAGAAACCATCTGAAGAACAATGCTGATGACCAACTTGTCTATTTTATTACCTATTTTGTGTCTGAATGCTTTACGATTTGAAATTGTTCCCTAAGGATCCTCCTTATTCTTGCACTTTTAACTCTTAGGAGAATTATGGATAACTTTTAAGGTCTACAAGAGCCTTGCAATTCTAATTACTTCTCTAAACCAGTAAGACTCTCCAGTGTACCATCAAAAGCTATTCTGAAGCTTGACACCTGCGTGGTATTTTTTTCTGTGTTAAGTCATTTGTCAGAGATCATTTGTGAATTTCATTTGAAGTCATCAATTCAGTGGTCATAATAGTTCACCCTCAAAATGTAAACAGGGCAGATTTTGAAACACACAATCAATCCATTTAGTATCTGTTTGTGTAAATAATGCAACAGAATACAGGAAATCCCACCCTGCCCTGGAGGTTTGCTGTGTATGATTGTTCTAATTTAAGAGAGGCATGAATCAGTAGATTGAGCAATTATGAGTGACTTGTGTGGACAATTTATTGACCCGTGTTCATGTTCTTCTTTTGAGAAAAATGATGCAATCATGTAGATAGGAACTGGACATGTTGAAAGCTTTTTCATTATGATTAGAGAGTAGCATAGCATAGATATGAATATAAATGTTTAAAGGCAGAACGAGTTTATATATATGAACTGTAGGTATCGGGAATACAACCTCAAAGACACAAACCTTGATTTCTGTTCCTCAGGGGAGTTCATACTCTAGACAGAGAGACCAACAGGGAAAGAAGATATTGTGAATGATCCAAGAAGTAACATGATAGACATATATAAGGAAAACAAGGGGAGTAGGAGGTGTGGTCTCTAAAACCCTGATGGGGGAGGCAGCAAGGCTTCTAGGCAGAGGCCAGACCCGAGGCTACAACTCTTCCAGGATAAATTTGATTTTTATTTTGTTTGATTCCAAAATTATGAAAGTACAATATATAATAGAGTCTGGAAGATGCAGAAAACATGAATAAGAAAATATGAACAACCCATGATTTTACCAGGTAAATCCACATATTAGTATTAGTTTTAGATGTTTCTTTGCATAGTTTGTATGGATTTTCAGTCCACTCCAGTATTCTTGCCTGTAGAATCCCCATGGACAAAGGAGCCTGGCAAGCTATAGTCCATGGTATCGCAGAGTCAGACATGATTGAGTGATTAAGCAAGGCATGGCATGGCAGAGATTTTAAATGGTTTTGTGCTTATTGTGTACAAATAATTTTGAATTATTTTGTAAATTTAACTTTAAAAATACAAAATAAACAAGTACAAATAAGAAAATAGCAGATAGTATTGTTTATGGAGAGAATTAGATCATGGTGATATGATGGAAAGTCACTGAATGGAAATTTATTTTGAGGTTTATTTAATTTTTGTAAGTGAAGTGAAAGTCGCTCAGTCATGTCCGACTCTTTGCGACCCCATAGACTACAGAGTCCATGGAATTCTCCAAGCCAGAATAATGGAGTAGATAGCCTATCCCCTCTCCAGGGGATCTCCCCAACCCAGGAATTGAACTGGGGTCTCCTGCATTGCAGACGGATTCTTTACCAACTGAGCTATCAGGGAAGCCCTGATACAATTTTTTTATACAATTTTTAAAGGTTACTTTCCATTTTGTTATTACAAAATCACTGGCTGTATTCCCCACGGTGTACAATACATCTTTGACCCTATCTTATACCCAGAGATTGTACCTCCCACTCCCTTAATAGTCCCTTCCCCCATCACTGGAAACCAGTAGTTTGTTCTTTGTATCTGTGAGTCTGCTTCTTTTTTATTATATTTACTAGTTTGTTGTATTTCTTAGATTCCACATATAGGTGATCTTCCCGACCCAGGGATCAACCCAGATCTCCTGCAATGCAGGCAGATGCTTTAACCTCTGAGCCACCAGGGAAGACATATATAGGTGATAGTGCACAGTATTTGTCTCTGACTTATCTGAATGTCTCTGTCTTAACTGTCCTTGGTGGCTCAATGGTAGAGAATCTGCCTGCAATGCAGGAGACCTGGCTTCGATCCCTGGGTTGGGAAGATCCACTGGAAAAGTGAATGACAACACACTCCAGTATTCTTGCCTGGGGAATCCCATGGACAGAGGATCCTGGTGGGCTACAGTCCATGGGGTTGCAAAGAGTCGGACATGACTGAGTGACTGACACAGCACTATCTGAATGGAATTTTAGATGGGGTGGTCAAAGAAGGCTCTCTGTGGAGGTGCTATGTAATGTTAGAATATATGGCAAGTGCTATGATCAGGTGCATAAAGAGCAAGGGGGAAAACCACTGGAAGAAATGAGAACAGCAGTGCACAGACCTCCTGATGGAACTAAGCTTGGCATGTTTAAGGAGAAGGAGAAAAGCCAGAAGGCTGAATCATAGTGAAAGTTTCAAGAGAAGCAGGAGATGAGAGTGGAGAAGTAGGTGGAAACAAGATCATGCCTGGCCGTAATTCAGAGCTAGGGAGTTTTGTAAATGGGCAGCACTGGAAAGGGAACACTTCAGTAGCCATCACGGTACACTAGGTGCGGGGCCATGCTAGTTTGGCTTGTTATTGCTACAGACAACAACTAAGAAGTGGTGAGCCCAGGGGATGTTTTCATGGTAGAGGTTTCAAGATACACTGAAAATTTTGATCTGGAAAATTAAGGGTAAGGAAGACTCAAGGTTGACTCTTTGGTGGTAGTTTCACCAATTACATGGATGATGGGTTAAGGTGCCTGTTCTGGTAGGCCTAGGACTTTCTTGGTTTTAGCACTGAAAGTTCTGTGTCCTGGGAGGCTCCTGAGTCCTAGGCAAACTGGGAGAGTCAAACTCAGTACGATTTGGTGGGTAGTAGGCTTTATTATTCAGAGAAGGCAATGGCTCCCCACTCCAGTACTCTTGCCTGGAAAATCCATGGACGGAGGAGCCTGGTGGGCTGCAGTCCATGGGGTCGCTAAGAGTCAGACACGACTGAGCGACTTCCCTTTCACTTTTCACTTTCATGCATTGGAGTAGGAAATGGCAACCCACTCCAGTGTTCTTGCCTGGAGAATCCTGGGGACGGGGGAGCCTGGTGGGCTTCCGTCTATGGGGTCGCACAGAGTCGGACATGACTGAAGCGACTTAGCAGCAGCAGCAGCAGACTTTATTATTATGGGTGGGCACAGCAAGAATTAGCAGTTATATTTTGCTCTTTTAATGGCTGTGATGCCTTTCTTTATACACCAGAGTTGAAGAGGGAGCATTAATGGGACTGGAATAATGGAGTGTCGTTTAAATATTATAATATCAGCAAACAATCATAGAGGGAAGAATCCAGTTCAATTATCTTGTATTTCAGTTGTTTTATACTGCCGGACCTATCCTATCATTGTAATCTGCTTAAGAAATTCAGATGTGTAGTGTTAACTTATGGATATTGGTATATTATACTAACTCCTCTGCTTCCTGCATAATATATTTAAGTAGCCGAATTGTTATTGAATAACTCAAAATATTTCTGTTTAAGTGCTAATGGTATCAGAGTCAGAGTATCAGAGTTACTGATTCAATGAAAAATTTGTATATGTTCATCTGCATAAGTATTACATATTCATTAAATGTCAAGATGTTCAGGTATCTGTCTTAGTTATGGCTACTTTTCCTCTAAATCTCGTATGGGTTGTTGTCTTCACTGTTTACTCATCTTTTCCTCACAAAATCCTCAAGCAGGTTGGATGTCTTTTAAATAACTTATTCTAAGATAGATAACTGAAGCAAAGTTACTTTATGTTTAGTTTCAGCATTAAATACTGTAAAATGTGAAACAGATACCTGAAAAGGAAGGGGGGAAATGAACTAGGGATTTTGTGATAGTAAAATTCTTCAAAGAGCAAATCTGACCTTATGGAATATTGTTACACTTCCATTTTGTTGTTGTTGTTTATGGGAGAAGAGAGGAGCAAAACTTTGCAAAATAGGTGAAAACATTTAGAAGTATAGGGTACAGATGAACATTCTATCTCAATTGATACATATATACACATTCATACTGAAAAAACTACATACATAATTATTCAGTCTTCTCTATCTACATCCCAAATATTTCTTCCCTGCCAGTCCTTCAGCTGAATTTATGATTTTCACATGGTTGTGTACTTGGATTCTTTTAGTATAGTCATTGGATATTGTTTAAAAATTAAATACTAGTATGGACAGCACAGTAAAGAGTAATCTTTAGCATATTATCTAAAAAACAGTTAGTGATTATATTTAAAGAGACCTAAATAGTCAAGGCAGAGGATAGACATCCTTTTGATTAGGGTTGGAAATCACTAAGAAACAGTTTCATAAAGTGCTGCTCCCCCAATGAGTAAAAGTTTGAATATCCTACTACAGTGGGGTTTGCTAGTCACTGAGAACAGCAAGAAAGAAACAAAACATGTTGATGTATGGGAAAACCAATACAATATTGTAAAGTAATTCAGTTCAGTTCAGTTCAGTCACTCAGTCGTGGCCAACTCTTTGTGACCCCATGAATGAATTGCAGCACGCCAGACCTCCCTGTCCATCACCAACTCCCGGTGTTCACTCAGACTCACATCCATCGAGTCAGGGATGCCATCCAGCCATCTCATCCTCGGTCGTCCTCTTCTCCTCCTGCCCCCAATCCCTCCCAGCATCAGAGTCTTTTCCAATGAGTCAACTCTTTGCATGAGGTGGCCAAAGTACTGGAGTTTCAGCTTCAGCATCATTCCTTCCAAAGAAATCCCAGGGCTGATCTCCTTCAGAATGGACTGGTTGGATCTCCTTGCAGTCCAAGGGACTCTCAAGAGTCTTCTCCAATACCACAGTTCAAAAGCATCAATTCTTCAGTGCTCAGCTTTCTTCACAGTCCAACTCTCACATCCATACATGACCATTGGGAAAACCATAGCCTTGACTAGATGGACCTTTGTCGGCAAAGTAATGTCTCTGCTTTTGAATATGCTGTGTAGGTTGGTCATAACTTTTCTTCCAAGGAGTAAGCGTCTTTTAATTTCATGGCTCCACTCAACATCTGCAGTGATTTTGGAGCCCCACTAAATAAAGTCTGACACTCTTTCCACTGTTTCCCCATCTATTTCCCATGAAGTGATGGGACCAGATGCCATGATCTTCATTTTCTGAATGTTGAGCTTTAAGCCAACTTTTTCACTCTCCTCTTTCACTTTCATCAAGAGGCTTTTTAGTTCCTCTTCACTTTCTGCCATAAGGGTGGTGTCATCTGCATATCTGAGGTTATTGTTATTTCTCCCAGCAATCTTGATTCCAGCTTGTGCTTCTTCCAGCCCAGCGTTTCTCATGATGTATTCTGCATATAAGTTAAATAAGCAGGGTGACAATATACAGCCTTGACACACTCCTTTTCCTATTTGGGACCAGTCTGTTGTTCCATGTCCAGTTCTAACTGTTGCTTCCTGACCTGCATACAGGTTTCTCAAGAGGCAGATCAGGTGGTCTGGTATTTCCATCTCTTGAAGAATTTTCCACAGTTTGATGTGATCCACACAGTCAAAGGTTTGGAATAGTCAATAAAGCAGAAATAGATGTTTTTCTGAAACTCTCTTGCTTTTTTGATGATCCAGCAGATGTTGGTAATTTGATCTCTGGTTCCTGTGCCTTTTCTAAAACCAGCTTGAACATCTGGAAGTTCACGGTTCACGTATTGCTGAAGCCTGGCTTGGAGAATTTTGAGCATTACTTTACTAGCATGTGAGATGAGTGCAATTGTGTGGTAGTTTGAACATTCTTTGGCACTGCCTTTCTTTGGGATTGGAATGAAAACTGACCTTTTCCAGTCATGTGGCCACTGCTGAGTTTTCCAAACTTGCTGGCATATTGAGTGCAGCACTTTCACAGCATCATCTTTTAGGATTTGCAATAGCTCAACTAGAATTCCATCACCTAATTAGCCTCCAATTAAAATAAATAAATTTATATTAAAAAAAAAAGAAATGAAACAGATTTTTCCAGGACAAGCCTGGTACCAAGGCTTAGGGATTACAAATCATGCAGAGACTACCACAGGATCGTATGTGGTCGGGCATGTTATTTACCTCCTATCCTCTTTCCTGAAATGGGATATTAACATACATCGCTGTAGCTCTTCTTAGGTTGCAATCAAACAAAGATGGGACCACAGTAGACTGGTAGGATGGGAAAAAGAGACAGACACTAGTAGAATGACAACATATTGGCGTTATATCCTTATCAGTTTTACTAAGAGAAATATTTGTGATTTTTTTCATTATATCATTTTAGTTCATCCATGCCTCCTCATTCACATCTGAAGCCCCTTGCCCCAGTTAGGAAATCCAATTGAACCAAGAGATTAACAAGAAAAGGAAGCTGGGCTTGTGAGGATGGAAGGGATCTGAGAAGACCCAAGGAATATGATAGAATAAAGTAGAGGGAATAAGACCACTGGATGGTTCAATCTGATGGGCATTCATGAGGACAAGAGGAAGAGACTTGGGGAATGAAGTTACATATGACCTTAATAAACAAAGAAAAAGTGTTTGCTGTCAAGTAATGGCAGCACTTTCTATGATATTCCCATTATATATATATAATATATATCATCTATATATTATATATATATATATATCTTAAAAAATATGTTGTTCAAGCTTTTCACTAAGAAATGAATCACCAATCTAGGTTCGATGCAGGATACAGGATGGTTGGGGCTGGTGCACTGGGATGACCCAGAGAGATGGTATGGGGAGGGAGGTAGGAGGGGGTTTCAGGATTGCGAACACGTGTACACCCGTGGTGGATTCATGTTGATGTATGGCAAAACCAATACAGTATTGTAAAATAAAATAAAGTAAAAAAAAAAAAAAAGCTTTTCACTTTAGAGATGAGTAAATTGAGGTTCAGGGAATTTAAGAAGCCTGCCAACAATAACTCACTAATTAAATTTGCATTCCTTAAGAACTGATTTTTTTTTTTTTCATCTGAGCTATAGTGTTGTAGTAACTGTCACTCAGAAAGATAACTGTAAGAGACGAGAGCAGCTTTCTGAGACAGGGACAAATCTGAAAACACTAATCAAGTCTTAGATAGGTCTCTATCCTGTAACATGCTTAGACATGTATCTAGGGACTAGATGGCCCCCAAATCCAACATTATCATCATCTAAGAATTAAAGTGTAGGAAAATTGTTTAGGGTATTTCATAAGATATCTTGTTTCAGACAGAGATTCTGAGGATTTTTTTTTTCTGAAAAGAAAAAAATATAAAAGGATAGAATGTGATTTTCTGTAACAGGAGATGAGAGAATGAGAGACACTCTCTTTATGAGTGCCTGTTTAATTTATTAGGTTTATGCGAAGGTAGGAGTAGGGTAGGTACTTTGTACCACTGTTTGGATGGACATCCCATTTTACAAGGATAACTAATTTGTATTCCTAGTGTGAATAAAAGCCAACTCAGTGAGCGCTCCTCAGAAGAGAGAACATACTAGATAAAGTTCATGTCCATTTAAAGGTATTTTTCTCTGAGCAACAATAAATATCTCTTTTACTAGGGAAGGTTGCCTGAATTTTGTCTACTAGAATCAAAATAGGTCAAGAATATGGTAAAATATAGTAATTGTGAAAAAGGGAAAGCTAGGCAACAGCTGAAAAATATATAATAGTTAATCGACCAAGACTGGAAGTAAAAGATGAGTATAAGGAGATTATGTAAAAGGAATGAAAACAAGGCATTTACAGAAGAAAGCAGGTAGTGTTTAAAGAATATTTGACCAAAAAGGCACACGTGTATGCATACACTTAGCATCTTTACTCTTTAAGAGAGGAAAGGTGAAAGTGAAAATCGCTCAGTCGTGTCTGACTCTTTGTGACCCTATGGACTATACAATAATTGGAATTCTCCAGGCCAGAATACTGGAGTGAGTAGCCTTTCCCTTTTCCAGGGGATCTTCCTAACCCAGGGATCAAAACCAGGTCTCCCAAGCTGTGGGCAGATTCTTTACCAGCTGAGCCACCAGGGAAGCCCAAGAATACTGGAGTGGGTAGCCTATCCCTTCTCCAGAGGATCTTCCCAACCCAGGAATCGAACCAGGGTCTCCTGCATTGCAGGCGGATACTTTACCAATTGAGCTATCAGGAAGTTAAGAGAGGAAAGTAAATGCTATCACCAAATACAAAGACAAAAACAAACAAGAAAAATAAGACACTTTGGTTCCCTAGGAATAAACTCCAGTCTGGTTCTGGTTAAGAAAATTTAAACTTGCGGTAAAAAGTTGTTATTCTTACTTCAACCCTGTTTAGAAAGAAGTAACCATGCACATCATATGTAACCAAATACACCATGGACAGCTTTCTTTTCATTGTTTAAATCAATTTGGCAAATTTGTGGTTTTAGGATAAGCCAGATTTGCATTTCACTCATTATTGAAATGAGGTGTGTAATAGACATACTGTGTGTTTATTTAAAAAAAATTATTGGAGTTGATTTACAATATTGTATTAGTTTCAGGTAACATAGTAATACAAAAGTTTTATACTTTATACTCCATTTCAATGTAATACACAATAATTGCCATATTTCCCTGTACTGTACCATATATCCTTACTGCTTATATACTTTATAGATAGCAGTTTGCACCTCTTAATTACATACCCCTTTTTTGATACACCCTCTTTCCTCTCCTCACTGGTAGCCATTAGATTGCTCTCCATTTCTGTGAGTCTGTTTCTCTTTTGTTACATATACACAGGGAAATATAGCAATTGTTTTGTATTAAGTTTAAATGGAGTACAATGTATAAAAGTTTTGCATCACTATGTTACATCTTATTGTTCATATCATTTGCAAATATTTCCTTCCATTTGATAGGGTGTCTTTTCATTTTGTCTGTGGTTTCCTTCGATGTGCAAAAAGCCTTAAGTTTGCTTAGGTCCTATTTGTGGTTTTTTTTTTTTCATAACTCTAGGACTTGGATCAAAAGAGGTCTTGCAGTGATCTATGTTAGAAAGTGTTCTGCCTATGTTTTCCTCTCAGAATTTTATAGTATCTGGTCTTACATTGAGGTATTAAATCCATTTTCAGTTTATTTTTGCAAATGGTATTAGAGAATGCTCTAATTTCGATCCTTTATATGGAACTCTCCAGTTTTCCCTGCACCACCTAAGTCTCTTCAATGTCTTTTCTGCATTGTATTGAAGAGACTTTTCCATCATACATATTTCTGCCTCCTTTGTTAAACATTAATGTATGTAATTTATTTCTGAGCTCTCTGTTCTGTTGCATTGATCTATGTATCTGTTTTTGTGCCAGCACCATGCTATTATGATTACTGTGGCTTTGTAGTATAGTCTGAAGTCAGGGAGCTAGATACAAAGATAGATAGCTTTGTTCTTTTTTCTTACCATTATTTTTACAATTTGGGGTCTTTTGTGGTTTCATATAAATTTTAGGATTATTTGTTGTGAAAAATATCATTGGTATTTTGATAGAGATTGCATTAACTATGTAGAGTGCTTTGGTAGTATGACCATTTTTATAGTACTAATTCTTCCAATACAAGAGCATGAGATAGCTTTCTATTTCTTTGTACCTTTTTCAAATTCTTTCATCTATGTTTAATACTTCTCAGAGTATAGGTCTTACTCCTTGGTTAAGTTTATTCCTAATTATTTTATTCTTTTTGATGCAATTTTAAGCAGGATTGGGTTTCTTTCTTTTTCTTTCTGATAGCTCATTTTCATTTTCAGTGTTAGAAAAGCAACAGATTTCTGTATAAATCATGTATTCTGCAACTTAACTGAATTCATTAGTTCTAATAAATTCTGATGGAAATTTTAAGGTCATTTCCTGCTGCTCCACCATCTTCATCTCCTCTGCATCCTATGTGTTTATGATGAATGAGAACAAAGCCACTCCAAGTTATCTGACAGTTGAAGCTAAACAGTTACTGGGGTTTTCCCCCTCTTTTTTCTACTTTACCTTTGACCAGAGAGGCAGAGCAAAAGAGAGCCAGTGAAACTCTGAGACAAATACCTGTCTCAGTCATCTCTCCCCTCTAAAATGCTTTATCAATTGTTGTGTCTGTTACAAGTTTGGTACTTAGTTTAGAAAAACAAGGAAGGCTGGAGGAAGCACAAGCTGGAATCAAGACTGCTTGGAGAAATATCAATAACTTCAGATATGCAGATGACACCACCCTTATGGCACAAAGTGAAGAACTAAAGAGCCTCTTGATGAAAGTGAAAGAGGAGAGTGAAAAAGTTGGCTTAAAGCTAAACATTCAGAAAACTAAGATCACGGCATCTGGTCCCATCACTTCATGGCAAATAGATGGGGAAATAGTGGAAACAGTGGCTGACTTTATTTTGTGGGGCTCCAAAATCACTGCAGATGGTGACTGCAGCCATGAAATTAAAAGACGCTTACTCCTTGGAAGAAAAGTTATGACCAACCTAGATAGCATATTAAAAAGCACAGACATTACTTTGCCAACAAAGGTCCGTCTAGTCGAGGCTATGGTTTTTCCAATGGCCATGAATGGATGTGAGGGTTGGACTATAAAGAAAGCTGAGTGCCGAAGAATTGATGCTTGTAAACTGTGGTGTTGGAGAAGACTCTTGAGAATCCCTTGGACTGCAAGGAGATCCAACCAGTCCATCCTAAAGGAGATCAGTCCTGGGTGTTCATTGGAAGGATTGATGTTGAAGCTGAAACTCCAATAGTTTGGCCACCTCATGTGAAGAGCTGACTCATTTGAAAAGACCTTGATGCTGGGAAAGATGGAGGGCAGGAGAAGGGGACAATAGAGGATAAGATGGTTGGATGGCATCACTGACTCAATGGTCATGGGTTTGGGTGAACTCCAGGAGCTGGTGATGGACAGGGAGGCCTGGCACGCTGTGGTTCATGGGGTCGCAAAGAGTCAGACACGACTGAGCGACTGAACTGAACTGAACTGAACTGAACTTAGAAAAACATTATGCATTTTTTACCTGAATGTCTCCTTCATAAGATGGAAACTACTTGAGGGCAAGGGCTTTGTGTCAGTTATTTTGTAATCCTCTCACAGTCATCACACAGCCAGAAATCCTACCAGTTCCTTCTTAGTTTACTCTCAGTGAAATCCATACTTGGTGATTCAGAAGTAATCATATCTCCCTTTTATTTGTACATCACAAGCTGGAAATTTTTCTCTTGTGTTATCAAGCAACAGGTACATTAGTAACAATCCAGAAATATTTTGAGATTTTTAAAAAAACATCAGTAATTTGATGCTCACAGCCCAAATTAGAAGCAGAAAAGTTAATCTTGAGTTGTTTGGATTGGTACCCACAGAAAACTTTGCTAAATTTCCTCCAAAAACCAAATAATCTTTAGGTCACATGAAGTCACTTAAAAAGTGGTAACCGACAGGCTGTTGAAAGAGGCTTTCTAGCAATGCATGGCTCACTTATTTGTGGCAAAATGTGGAGACAAGCCTCCAGTTCCATTCTTGACCACAGGCATTGAAGTAAGCATTTCTATGTGTCAGAAAAATGATGTGCTGTATTTTAAGGTATAGTTTCACACACTGTCTTACTGTCTATGAATAGCTGGCTACTTATAAGGGTTTTTTTTAAAAAGGCAAGGAAATATGTACCCTGGGAACCAAAGTCAAAATGCAAACTCAGCTTCCAATTTCCTCAGTGAGACTGGGGTTTAGCATGAGTGACAGTGGAATCCCCAGCCAGCCAATTAGAACGTGGTTGTATTGGAGGAAGGCTGAAAGATGGAAGAAGAAAAAGTCACGCTAGAATGTACGGGAGGGTGAGAAGTGCTGGGAAGTGCACTACAGCTGGCAGAAGTGATTAGGTTTGATTTAAAATGAGTTTTCTCACACTGGTACTGGAGCAGGGAGCAGTCAGATTTACATGGAATGGATGGACTTTTTTCTGAATAGTAGCTGCCATAAAGGCAGAGTCAGAAATGAGTATGATGCAAGAAAGCTCTTCCAGAAGAGCTCTGAAAGAATAATTTCCCCCTCATAGCTGTTTCTGCCAAGAATAGGAGTTCCTATCTTCCTGGCCAGAAGGACGACTACCTTTTCTTACTCAGGAAGGAAGTCGGGTCTGCAGTGATGGACAGGAGGTGCCCTGTCAAAATGAACCAACCAATACCTACTTTTTATATCAGTAGTTGAGGTTCTTGGAAGGAAATGAAATCATAAATTTTATCTCATAAAAGGTGACTTAAAATATGTTTTAACTTAAAAAGAGTGAAAATTTGCCATTTGCAATAACATGGATAGACCTGGAGGGCATTCTGCTAGGTGAAATAAGTCAGTCAAAGAAAAGAAAAGAAGTCGCTCAGTCATGTCTGACTCTTTGCAACCCCATAGACTGTAGCTCACCGGGCAAGAATACTGCAGTGGGTTGCCATTTCCTTTTACAGGGGATCTTCCCAACCCAGGGATCGAACCTGGGTTTGCTGCATTGTAGACAGATTCTTTACACCTGAGCCACCAGGGAAGCCCACTATATTGGATACTTGTAATAGGGTACATCAATTTTACTTCAAGTTTAAAAAAAAGTTTTTTCTTGATTTTTGAAGTTGTTATTGTTTTAAGTCTAAAACAACAAAACATATTTTCAATTGAAACATTTTTAAACTCACTTAAAAACAATCAAAATCTTAATTTATGCTCAAAAATATATTTAGGCCCTTTTGTATCAGCCAGAACAAATTTCTTCCATTGATGTTTTTCAAACCCACCCACCTACCCCACCCACTGCCATAAAGTAAATGTTATCTTGAAAAGACCTCTGATTAAGAAGTACAAAACATGGGCTTTAACTGTTAACTCAGCCACTGATAGCTGGGGAATTCTGGACAGGTGATTCAGTCTCCCAGCTGACAGGTAGTAAGTTGCTGGTAGGACCAGCTCTTTCAACTTCACAGGACTGCTTTGATGTAAATGCTGAACACGTATAGTATAAGGTATTTAGAACTTCATCTCCCTCCAATTCTTAAGTCATTTGTCACTCTCCGATACTAAGGCTGTTCAAGATTTCTAAATCCTATACTAAAATGTTAAGTTTAAAATATTTTGATTCTACAGGAGTAAGACCTATGGCTTTCTTGTTTAAATATGATGAATAATGTAGATCTAGAGTCATTTAACCATTGTTGTTCAGTCGGTCAGTTGTGTCTGACTCTTTGCAACCCCATGAACTGTAGCATGCCAGGCTTCCCTGTCCTTCACAATCTCCTGGAGTTTGCTCAAAATTATGTCCATTGAGTTGGTGATGCCATTCAGCCATCTCATCCTCTGTCATCCCCTTCTCATCCTGCCTTCAATTTTTTCTCCTCTTTCACCTTCACTAAGAGGCTCTTTAATTCCTCTTTGCTTTCTGCCATAAGGGTGGTGTCATCTGCATATCTGAGGTTATCATTATTTCTCCCCATAATCTTGATTCCAGCTTGTGCTTCATCCAGCCTTGCATTTTGCATAATGTAGTCTGCATATAAGTTAAATAATCAGGGTGACAATATACAGCCTTGATATACTCCTTTCCCAATTTGGAACCAGTCCATTGTTCCATGTCCAGTTTGAACTGTTGGTTTTTGACCGGCATACAGGTTTCGCAGGAGGCAGGTAAGATGGTCTAGTAGTCCCATCTCTTGAAGAATTTTCCACAATTTGTTGTGATCCACACAGTCAAAGGCTTTAGCATAGTCAGTGAAGCAGAAGTAGATGATTTTCTGGAACTCTTTAGCTTTTTCTATGTTCCAAAGGATGTTGGCTTGTACTTCTGGAAGTTCTTGGTTCACATACTGTTGAAGCCTAGCTTGAAGGATATCGAGCATTACTTTTCTAGCATGTGAAATGAGTGCAATTGTGTGGTAGTTTGAACATTCTTTGGCATTGCCTTTCTTTGGAATTGGAATGAAAACTGACCTTTTCCAGTCCTGTGGCCACTGCTGAGTTTTCCACATTTGCTGGCGTATTGAGTGCAGCACTTTACAGCATCATCTTTCAGGATTTGAAATAGTTCAGCTGGAATTCCATCACCTCCACTACCTTTGTTCATAGTGACGCTTCCTAAGGCCCACTTGACTTTGCACTCTAGGATGTGTGGCTCTAGGTGAGTGATCACACCATCATGTTTATTATTTTCATTAATATCTTTTTCATGCAGTTCTTCTGTATATTTGGCAACTCTTTCTTCATTTCTTTTGCTTCTGTTAGGTCCATACTGTTTCTGGCCTTTTTGTGCCCATCTTTGCATGAAATCCCTTGGTATCTCTAATTTTCTTAAAGAGATCTCTAGCCTTTCCCATTCTATTGTTTTCCTCTATTTCTTTGCATTGATCACTGAGGAAGGCTTTCTTATCTCTCCTTTCTATTTTTTTAGGACTCTACATTCTAATGGGTATATCTTTCCTTTTCTCCTTTGCCTGTTGCCTCTCTTCTTTTCTCAGCCATTTGTAAGGCCCTCTGAGACAGCCATTTTGCCTTTTTTGCATTTCTTTTTCTTGGGGATGGTTTTGATCACTGCCTCCTATACAATGTTACAAACCTCTGTCCATAGTTCTTCAGGCACTCTGTCTATCAAATCTGATCCCTTGAATCTATTTGTCACTTCTAGTATATAATCATTTAACCATTAATCAGTGGATTAACTTTCCTTCTAAGCATTCAACAGTTCTTAGATTTCAAAAGTAGATTCAGATTAGTTTGGATGAAAGAGCTTGAATTTCCACTATTTTTATTTTAAATTTACAACTGGCATTCAGTTACATGGAAACAATATCTCCTTGCTTACTAGACTAAAATGTATAGACATACACTTTTATAGAAAGGCATATCCTATTATGTGATGTCAGAAATTACAATTAAATTTCCATTAACCATTTTGTTTAGATTGAGGAGACATTCCTATTCTATAATTTAAAAATAAAATACTCATTTTGTTAGGTCAAATGTTGGGGTTTAAATTATTTTAAATATTTTTAGTTCTTTTTTGATATAAATTTATTTATTCTAATTGAAGGTTAATTACTTTACAATATTGTGTTGGTTTTGCCATACATCAACATGAATCTGCCACAGGTATACACGTGTTCCCTATCCTGAACCCCCCTCCCTCCTCCCTCCCCGTAAGTGTTGAAATAATTTTTAAATTCCTTAATTGTAACATTAAAATTATTTTTGCTGGTGGAATTTTGTTTAAATAAACTTATTTTAGAATATATTTATATTCACAAAAATGTTGCAAAGATGTTAGAGTTCCCAATACCCCAGAGCCTAACTCCTGGTTAATATATTATTGTGTTATATATTCTCATGATTAATGAATCAGTATCAATGCATTATATTTTCAAAAATAAAAAAAATGTTATTGTTGTAAGAACACTTAAAATAGAGCTGCTGCTGCTGCTGCTGCTGCTGCTGCTGCTAAGTCGCTCCACTCGTGTCCGACTCTGTGCGATCCCATAGACGGCAGTCCACCAGGCTCCCCCATCTCTGGGATTCTCCAGGCAAGAATACTAGAGTGGGTTGCCATTTCCTTTTCCGATGCATGAAAGTGAAAAGTGAAAGTGAAGTCGCTCAGTCATGTCCGACTCTTAGCAACCCCATGGACTGCAGCCCACCAGACTCCTCCGTCCATGGGATTCTCCAGGCAAGAGTACTGGAGTGGGGTGCCATTGCCTTCTAACCTCATAATAAACTTTTAAGTACACAATAAAGTAGCATTCACTATAGGTTCAGTCTTGTACAGCAGATTGAACTTATCCTGTACATCAAAGTTCACATACACTGAATGAAAAGAAAGAAAGTGAAGTCGCTCAGTCGTGTCCGACTCTTGGAGACCCCATGAACTGTAGCCTACCAGGCTCCTCTGTCCATGGGATTTTCCGGGCAATGGTGCTGGAGTGGATTGCCATTTCCTTCTCCAGGGGATCTTCCCAACCCAGGGATCGAACCCGAGTCTCCCACATTGTAGACAGATGCTTAACCGTCTGAGCCACCAGGGAAGTACAAACAGTTGTTTTCAAACAACAGAGAGCACAGGATGGTGATAGTTCAGATAGTGAAAGTGAAGTCGCTCAGTCGTGTCTGACTCTTTGCGACCCCATGGACTGTAGCCTATCAGGTTCCTCCATCCATGGGATTTTCCAGGCAAGAGTGCTGGAGTGGATTGCCATTTCCTTCTCCAGGGATTTTCTCAACCCAGGAATCGAACCTGGGTCTCCCGCATTGCAGGCAGACGCTTTACCATCTGAGCCACCAGGGAAGCCCCATTGAATACCAACTCCCAATTTCCCACTGCTGCGACTCCCTGGCAACCAGCATTCCACTCTGTTTCTATGAGTTTGATCATGTTAGATATCTTATATAAGTGGAACGATTCACTATTTGTCCTTCTATGACTATCTTATTTCACCATAATGTCTTTTAGCTTCCTCCATGTTGTCACATATGGCAGGATTGCATTTTTTAGGAGTGATTAATACTTAATTGTATGACTGTAACTAGTTTTTCTTTATGCCTTAATCCATCAATGGACATTTAAGGTGTTCCAACCTCTATGTTATTGTTAATAGTGGAATGAACATGGAAGTACAGATATTTTTTTGAGATATGGAGTTCAAGACTTTTGGATACATACCCAGAAGTGGAACTGCTGAGTCATATATTAGTTGTATTTTTAATTTTGAGAAATTTCCATTCTGTTTTTCAGAGTGGCTTCCACATTTTATGTTCCCACAGTGAAAGGACTGTAGTTTTTCCACATCATCACCAACACTTATTATCATCATTTTAAATAATAGCCATACTAACAGGTGTGAGATAATATCTCATTCTGATTTGATTTGCATTTCTGGAATAGTGATGCTGAGCATTTTTCCATGGACCCAATGGCCATCTTGTATGTCTTCTTTGGAAAATGTCTATTCAAGTTCTTTAACCTTCTTCTAATCAGGTTGTTTTTTTGCTATTGAGTTTTAGGAGGTACTTGAATATTTTGGATATTGTTTTTGCTCAGAAAAGTGATTCAGCCATACACATATAGGTATCCATTCTTTTCAAAATTCTTTACCCATTTACCCGTGCTTTACACCCAACCCTTCCCCTCTCATAACCCCAAGTTCATTCTCAAAGTCTGTGAGTCTGTGTTGTAAATAAGTTTATTTGTATCATTTCTTTAGATTTTGCATATAAGCAATATCATATGATATTTTCTTTCTCTTATTTCACTCATTATGGCAAACTCTCTATCCATATTGTTGCAAATGGCATTTCATTCTTTTTAATGGCTGAGTAATATTCTGTTGCATATATACACACCACACCTTCTTTATCCATGGCTCTGCTGATGGACATTTAGGCTAGTTTCATGTCTTGGCTATTGTAAACAGTGGAGCAATGAACACTGGGGTGCATGTAGCCTTTAGGTAAGTTTTTTAAGGAGCCTCCATACTGTTCTCTATAGTGGCTGTACCCAATTACATTCCTACCCACAATGTAGAAGGGTTCCTTTTTCTCCACACCTCTCCAGAAATTTGTGGATTTTATTTCATAATAGCCATTTGGACTCGTGTGAGGTGACAGTTTTGGGTGGTTTGTTGTGATGACGTGAAGCCACATGAGCTGCTTGGAAGTTCTGGAGACTAATCCCTTGTCAGTCACATTACTGACAAATAGTTTCTCACATTCTGTGGTCTGTCTTTTCGTGTTGTATACGGTTTCCTTTGCTATGCAGAAGCTTTTGAATTTAATGAGGATCCCTTTGTTTATTTGTTTTTATTTCCACTCTTTTTTCATTACTCTGGGAAGCGGATCCACAAAGATATTGCTGCAGTGTACGTCAGGCTGCTCCGCCCGTTTCCCTCTAGCAGTCTTGTGTTTTTCCTAATGTAGCTAAGGGTTTATCCATTTTGTGTGTCTCTCAAGAAACCAGCTCTGAGTTCTGTTGTTTGTGTTTTCTGTTATATACTGTTTTAATGAAGTAGAAACAACAGAATGATTCAATGTTTTTACGGATTACAGAGCATGACAAGTTATGACAAGACGGTGGCTTTAATTCCTGTGCTGTACAATACACACTTGTTGCTCTTTTTACATAGTTTCTCTCTTAATACCCAAGCTTTTGTAGTTCTCTTTCTTTGTGGTTTGATTTTCTTCAGTAGTATGCTGATGTTCCTTGGCTTTCCATTTCTGAGTTGGAGGTGTACGATTTGTGCTTACTAGGGGGTTCATATATGTTGACGTGTTACCATCTACTTCTCCTAAACTGGTAGTCATTTAAGCTCACACTCACTGTAGAAGATCTACACTTGTGCCCCCTCCATTTTGTGTTTCTGATGTCCTATTGTATGGTTGATTTTTTTTATCTTTTAAGGTAGATATTAGCTAATGAAGTCGTTGATCCTCAGTCCTTACTACATCTACATTCCCTAGTGGGAGTTTCCCTTTTCCATGGATTCTTACTTTTCCACTTAAAGACACTTCACTCTTTACTTTAGGGTAATTTTAGCAGTGATAGACTTTAGTTGTTTGCTTCCTTGTTAAGTTCTCTCTCCTTCCATTCTAAATGGTAATCTCGCTGTGCAGATCATCTTGGTGTCTCCATTTCAGCACTTAGAACATCCATCCTGCCGCTCCATTCTGCCCTGTAAAGTTTCTGCAGAAAATTTAGTTGATAATCTTAAGGAAATTCTCTTGTGTGTGACTTTTTCTCTTGCTGCCTGTAGAATTGTAACTTTGGCCATTTCAATTATGACACGTACTGGTGTGGGTCAGTTTGGGACCCTCTGTGCTTGCTGGGCATTTTAGGTAAGTTTTGGAGGATGGTTCAAGGTAAGTAAGAAAGCTCTGAAACCCCAATTTTTCCCTCTGCAGTTGTTTCTGCCATGCACAGGAGTTTTACAATCCTAGCCAGAAGGAGCTCACTGCACGGAAAATGGCTGAACAGGTTTCCATAGCTGGGTTTGATTGTGATGAGTTTCAAATTTAGAATATGAAAGTAATTGAGCTGTGGGCAATAAACTTTGCTCTCACAAATTGTCCTCTAAAGCTGTCTGTGTATAAGTCTGTCTTGCTTATGACTCAGCATGATTTCTACTTTTCATGGAACCATTCCTATGCTCTGTAAAGTCAGGGTATTTGTCAGAATAAGGAGGGAAGCAAAAACTAAGCATTTGAGAGTTCCTAGTAGTGATTAGGCCATTGCTTGGCAATACAGGGATCATAAGTTTGATTCTAGAGCTAAGAAGAGCTATGGAGACTTACTTTACTCTCCTTAGAACACGATAGGTCAGAGTCAGTAAGTCTCCTTACCTCTCCCTAGCTCTCCATACCTCTCCTTAGAACACTTTACTTCAGAGTAAGTAAGTCTCCTTAGCTCTCATTAGAACACTATGGGTCAGAGTAAGTGACTCTGAGAGGAGAGCTAAGGAGGGCTAGGGAGACTTACTCAGAGCTATAGTGTTCTAAGAGAGCTAAGGAGAGCTATGGAGACTTACTTTCTTGGGGTAAGTAAGTCCCCTTCAGTTCAGTTCAGTCGCTCAGTCCTGTCTGACTCTTTGCAACCCCATGAATCGCAGCACGCCAGGCCTCCCTGCCCATCACCAACTCCCGGAGTTCACTCAAACTCATGTCCATTGAGTCGGTGATGTCATCCAGCCATCTCATCCTCTGTCGTCCCCTTCTCCTCCTGCCCCCAATCCCTCCCAGCATCAGAGTCTTTTCCAATGAGTCAACTCTTCGCATGAGGTGGCCAAAGTACTAGAGCTTAAGCTTTAGCATCATTCCTTCCAAAGAATACCCAGGGCTGATCTCCTTCAGAATGGGCTGGTTGGATCTCCTTGCAGTACAAGGGACTCTCAGGAGTCTTCTCCAACACCACAGTTCAAAAGCATCAATTCTTCAGTGCTCAGCTTTCTTCACAGTCCAACTCTCACATCCATACATGACCACTGGAAAAACCATAGCCTTGACTAGATGGACCTTTGTTGGCAAAGTAATGTCTCTGCTTTTCAATATGCTATCTAGGTTGGTCATAACTTTTCTTCCAAGGAGTAAGCGTCTTTTAATTTCATGGCTGCAAACCATCTGGAGTGATTTTGGAGCCAAAAAAAAATAAAGTCTGATACTGTTTCCACTGTTTCCCCATCTATTTCCCATGAAGTGATGGGACCAGATGCCATGATCTTTGTTTTTTGAATGTTGAGCTTTAAGCCAGCTTTTTCACTGTCCTCTTTCACTTTCATCAAGAGGCTTTTTAGTTCCTCTTCACTTTCTGCCATAAGGGTGGTGTCATCTGCATATCTGAGATTATTGTTATTTCTCCCAGCAATCTTGATTCCATCTTGTGCTTCATCCAGCCCAGCATTTCTCATGATGTACTCTGCATGTAAGTTAAAGAAACAGGATGACAATATACAGCCTTGATGTACTCCTTTTCCTATTTGGAACCAGTCTGTTGTTCCATGTCCAGTTATAACTGTTGCTTCCTGACCTGCATACAGATTTCTCAAGAGGCAGGTCAGGTGGTCTGGTATTCCCATCTCTTTCAGAATTTTCCACAGTTTCTTGTGATCCACACAGTCAAAGGCTTTGGCATAGTCAATAAGGCAGAAATAGATGTTTTTCTGGAACTCTCTTCCTTTTTCCATGATCCAGCGGATGTTGGCAATTTGACCTCTGGTTCTTCTGCCTTTTCTAAATCCAGCTTGAACATCTGGAAGTTCACTGTTCACGTATTGCTGAAGCCTGGCTTGGAGAATTTTGAACATTACTTTACTAGTGTGTAAGATGAGTGCAATTGTGCAGTTTTTTGAGCATTCTTTGGTATTGCCCTTCTTTTGGACTGGAATGAAAACTGACCTTTTCTAGTCCTGTGGCCACTGCTGAGTTTTCCAAATTTGCTGGCATATTGTCTCCTTAACTCTCCTTGGAACACTATAGTTCAGAGTAAGTAGGTCTCCTTAGCTCTCCTTAGCCCTCCATAGCTCTCCTTACCTCTTGTAGAACACTATAGAACACTACAGTTCAGAGTAAGGGAGATTTACTTACTCTGACCTATAGTGTTCTAAGGAGAGCTAACAAGAGTTAAGGAGGGCTAAGGAGAGCTAAGGAGACTTACTTACTCTGAACTATAGTGTTCTAAGGAGAGTTAAGGAGAGATAATGAGAGCTAAGGAGGGCTAAGGAGAGCTAATGAGACTTACTTACCCTGACTTGTAGTTTTCTAAGGAGAGCTAGGAGACTTAGTCTGACTTGTAGTGTGCTAAGGAGAGCTAATGAGACGTACTTACTCTGAACTACAGAGTTCTAAAGAGAGCTAAGGAGATATACTTACTCTGAACTATAATGTTCTAAGGAGAGGTAAAGAGACTTTCTTACTCTGAACTATAGTGTTCTAAGGAGATCTAAAGTGAGCTAAGGAGACTTACTTACTCTGACATATATTGTTCTAAGGACAGCTGAAGAGAGATAAGGAGACTTACTTACCCCAAGCAAGTGTTCTAAGGAGAGCTGAGAAGAACACTACACGTCCAGGGCAGGTAAGTCTCCTTAGCTCTGCTTTTCTTAACAACACTCAATTGTCTTTATTTATTCCTGGTTTTTTAGAACCTCCATCCTTTTCTCCAAAGAGTAATACTTATTCAAGGTGGAGGTGCTTCAGGGAAGATTTACTGTAGCAGTGACGGTCACTGCTGTGTTCAGCGCAGGGTCAGAGGCCAAGTTGCCAGAGCAGAAGTCCTGAGGGGTAAGTGGGAGCTGCCTCTGTTCTCGCTCACTACACAGCTTCACCTGCAACACTGTTTGGTCCCTCACAGCCTCTGCTACCCCCGTTTCCCTCCCTCGCCCCCCGTTGTGGATTGACACAGCTGGGCAGCCCTTAGCCCCGTGCACATTTGGCTCCTCTAGGCGGGTGGTGGGTGAGCCGGGATACCAGCTGCTGTCTGTGTTCTCAGCTGTTTCTGACAGACCACACTTGAGTCAACACCAACAATGGCCACCACTCCACCCAGACTCTGCCCCGGGAGGAAGGCACCACTGAGTCCCACCGTTGAACTCTTGCTCTGCTCCTGGAGGTTCTAGATCCAGTGCTAGAAGCAGGTTTGGGACAGCCACTCACCTCAGGAAATCTGGCCGCTGCTGGACCAGTCCTCAGGGTGCCCTCTCTCCCGGCACTCGTGCTCCTCACGACTCAATTTCAGGCTCCCCACGGCCCTCCTGTGAATCCCAGGGGCACTCTATATTTTAAGATGTCATGGAGACTAACCTTTCTTCTATGACGTATTTTTCCCATTATCTTGAATACACATTTCAGTTTTCAAATTCTGATAGAGACAATACTATAGTTGTAGTCACACTTTGAAATATAGAATAAAAAGTTTAAAGATGTGTTTTCCCTCTCCCTTATCAATTCGGTGAAACATGGAATTTGCCACTTATTCCATCTCATTTCCCTAATACAAAAACTTTATAATTCTGTCCCTAGGAATATATAAGCATACTTTACCACAATGAAATCACTTAGTAATTGTTACAATTCATTTTTAAAAAGCATTAATGTTCCTTTGAAATATTTGACTTCTTTCAATATTATAACTACCCATGGAGAATTAATCCAAAAACAAAGTAATAACTTTATTGAATGTTTGCTGAATGGTTGGTTTTGGATCATCTCCTCTACTCCATTATTAAACATTGAAAAAGGGTTAAAATTTTATATTAAATCTTAATAGAAGTAAGAAATAAATTTTCAATTATGATTATTGTTATCTTTTTAGTAACATCCAATTGGAGCTCATGCTTACTTGACTCTCACTCTATTGTGACCCCATGGACTGTAGCCCACCTGGCTCCTCTGTCTATGGGATTTCCCAGGCAAGAATACTGGAGTGGGGTGCCATTTCATCCTCCAGGGGATCTTCCCAACTCAGAGATTGAATCTGGGTCTCCCGCATTGGCAGACTGATTTTTTACACTGAGCCCCCTGGAAAGCCCAATGTGTAACTGGACATAATCATGTAAATGCCTACATTGCCCAGTGCTTATGATTGTGTTCAGAATTGAAGAGAAATTCACATCTATTAAAGTTATTGTTACATACCAGATCAGAGAGGAGTGGAAATCTTAAACAAAAGACATGCAAGAATAAGTTTAGTATTATTTCATGAATGTAGCAGATTCCTCCAGATAATGTTTGTACCACCACCTTGACTCAAAATGATAGACTAGTAGTAAACACGACTGTAAACTATTACAAGAAAATCTTTCATGAGACATTTTTGAGTTAAATGTTTCACATACTGTCACAGATGCTATGCCCAATAATTTAGTGTTTTTTAAAAGCAATAATTTATTTAAAAAACTAACACTATTCTCTTTGATACTCTAAGAACTGAATAGTAATTTTCATTGTATTGGAGCAGTGAGAAAAAGAATAGATTGTAGAAATCTAGATTCATACTGGAATTATCATGTGAAGCAAATGTGTCTCTATATTGATGGCATCCCACAAGTGTAACCAGAGAAGGCAATGGTTACCCACTCCAGTACTCTTGCCTGGCAAATCCCAGGGACAGAGGAGCCTGGTGGGCTTCCGTCTCTAGGGTCACATAGAGTTGGACGTGACTGAAGCGACTTAGCAGCAGCAGCAGCACAAGTGTAACACAACTAATGAATAGGATTAAACTATGATGAACCATTCAAATATATTGAAAATTTTAGATCTGCTTGTTAAAAGCAACAGGAAAAATATACCATTTGAAAAAGTCACTTTCTAGATCATTTTTAGATTATTTTTCTGAGGTATAATTTTATTATAATTACTTACTGATTAGTGATGATGGGAACAAGCCAACAATGTGTTAGTTCTACGTCAACACTTAGTTCAAGTCAAAAAAGCCCAGTTTAAGAGTTCCCTTCAACTCTCAACCTGATAAAACTAGAAACAGTATTACCATATATCCAATAATCCCACTCCTGGGCATGTATCTGGACAAAACTATCATTCAAAAACATACATGCACTCCTATGTTCATAGCACTACTAGTCACAATTGCCAAAACATGGAGAAAATCTAAATGTCCATCAACAGAGGAATGGATAAAGCAGATGTGGTATATATATATACACACACACACAATGAAATATTACTCAGCCATAAAAAAGAATGGAATAATACCATTCTGTAGGTAAATGGATTCAACTAGAGATTATCATGCTAAGTGAAATCAGTCATAGAAAAATGCCATATGATAGCACTAACATGTGGAACTTACAATATTGCACAAATGAACTTACAAAAACAGAGGCAAAACATAGAAAACACTCTTTTAGTTGCCAAGGGGAAGTGGGGGAAGGGAAAGAGAGGTGCTTGGAGTTTGGGATTAGCAGATGTGAACTATTACATGTAGAATGGATAAACAGCAAGATCTTACTGAATGAATCTTCTGGACTTCATGAAAGGTTTGGGGGGAAAAAAAAACCACTTTCAGCAATATTCAGGCTGGACACCTGAGTCATTCTCTAACTACTAAAACAATCCTTTGCTTAATTCTGGCTTTTTAGAAAGCTTAGATGAAGATTTGTCTGCTCTAGTCAAAAGACACTCTAGGTTGGTCCGAGTTACACACAAACACCCTTGTTACAATGGCTGACGAACTTCTCAACACCATTAAAAGAAGAAAAGGGGGGTATCTACAAAAATTATGAACCTTCACTTACAACAGTTAAGTACATGATGCTAGTTGAAGTTTAACTGATTCCCAACCAGTAGAGAAAGCTAGCTTGAAAAAAAAAAGTCCCAAGGAAGTAAGTCCTATTTAGGAGATCCTGATTTTCACTATCTGTACCTTGATACCAGAGCTCTCAGGAATACTTACATTATCAAGACCGTCTTTAATTCCTGAAACTGAGATTAAAAAAATAGGGAATGAAGCTAGATCTCTTGTAGAGTCTGGATATATGTATGACTCTATATGTATCTCTGTCTTTGGATGATATTGCTGAGGTTAACTTGTATATGATCTCTATTTAACCGGCCTAAGGAAAAAGAAGCACTTACTATCAAACAATTCTAAATATAAGAAAAAATAAGCTAAATGAATTTTAGGTACATGTGAACTGTGAAATATTCAGTATTAAATTAACACATGGTATTAATGTTTGTTAATCTTATATATACATGTCTTAAAGTCATCAATATTAAGTATAATACATTCATTGTGCCTAGGTTTAATATAAGCTAAACAAAATCTTGCTGTGTCAAATTTGTCAGCAAGGAAGGTAATTGAATGTGAAGAAACTTTTAAGGAATGATTCTGTTTTAGTCTCTCCAGATTTTGCTAAATTGAATTTCTAGGGTTGTGCTAAATTAAGTGATGGAAGACGATGACATCAGAAGTAGACACCTTACCCAAGATGCTGGACGTGATTCATATGAACATTCACAATGTTTTCTTGACTACTAGGACTTTTGCATATAGAGCAAATGTTTCCTATCATGGACACAATCCTATGCTAGTTTTAAAAACAAATCCAGTTGTTACATTGTAGACAATTACCTGTGTCTGGTACTTGTAGATTAGTTTGGTGGATTTCTTCACTCCAAGACTCTAATTGGATGACCCTTAAAATTTTATTATAGAATAAAAAAAGTTCATTCATGCTCAGGCCATGCTTGATATTACTAGTTGGGATCCTCTCACCTGACCAATTAATAATACCTGTTCTGTGTGTGTGCTCAGTTGCTCAGTTGTGTGTGACTCTGTGACCCCATGGACTATAGCTCACCAGGCTTCTTTGTCCATGAGATTCTCCAAGCAAAAATATTGGAGTGGGTTACCATCTCCTCCTCCAGGTGAATCTTCCTGACCCAGGGATTGAACCCAGGTCTCCTGCATTGCAGGCAGATTCTTTACCACTGAGCTACCAGGGAAGCCCACTCCAATAAAAATATTAAATATAAAATAAATTACAAATAAATGTTTACAAACAATAAATGCTGGAAAGCTTGTGGAGAAAAGGGAGCCCTCCTACACTTTCGGTGAGAATATAAATTGGTACAGCCACTATGGAGAACAGTATAGAGGTTCTTTAAAAAACTGAATACAGAGCTACCATATGATCTAGCAATCCCACTCCTGGGCATATATCCAGAGAAAGACATGGGTAGAAAGGATACAACACTCCAAAGTTCATTACAGTGCTGTTTACAATATCTAAGACATAGAAGCAACCGAAATGTCCATCATTAGAAGAATGCATAAAGAAGATGTGGTACATATACACAATGGAATATTACTCAGGCATGAAAAAGAACAAAATAATGCTATTTTTGGCAGCGTGGATACACCTAGAGATTATCATACTGAGTAAAGTCAGACAGAGAAGGACAAGTGTCATGATACTGCTTATATATGGAATCTAAAAACATTATACAGATAAATTTATTTATAAAGCAGTAACACACTCACAAAGAGAAGGAGCTTATGGTTATGAGGTGGAGTAGAATGTTGGGGAGAACAGATAGATTGGGAGGTTGGCATTGACATGTATACATTGCTAATATTTAAAACAGACAATGATCTAGTTATAGCACAGGGAACTCTACTCAATATTCCCTAAATGGGAAAAGAATTTTAAAAAGAATAGATGCATATATATGTATAACTGAATCATTTTGCTGTACACCTATAACACAACATTGTTAATCAACTATACTCCAATATAAAATAGAAAGTTAAAAAATGTATCAGGCCTTACACTTGTTGAAAGAATAAAAAGCCTTTATTTATTTTTATTATTCTATTGATATGTTCAGTATTAAAACTGAAACTGACATACTGTTTAATAAATTGTTTAGAACTGTGATACATCTGAGATTTTACAACTTAGCCTGCCACAGTTTTGTGAATGCTGGCAAAAGAAATGAGAAAGGAAATAACTTACATTAATAGTGGTCAGAGTACTGTAATTGTCTCTCACCAGTTCTGAATGCCACTTACCACAGGGAAAAATGAAGAGTACCAGGTTACATGGGCACATGTAGTCAGTCATATTCTAGGAGAGGAACCTTAAGTTTAGGATCTTGACATTTTTTATAATCATTTTTATGATTATAAAAATGTATAACTTCTCTTTGCAATTGAGAAAGACACTATCTCTGTCTCCCAGGCTGTTCAGTAAATAAACTGAAAAAAGAAGCCCAGAACAAAGGGAGTGAGTGCCTCCTCTCACCAGAAAGTGTACAAACTTGAGAGACCCCTAGTTAATTGTCTTCCAACCCGTTCACATTAACATAAATAACACATTTTATGAAAAATAATTTTTCTGAAACAAAATAAAACTTAGTGAGAAGAGTGTTTTACAACTTGATTTATAATTTTTCACATCTATTTAACACCTGGTTTAATAAAAGGAGCAACCTTGATGTTGAATAAGAGATGGGAAGTTAAATAAAGATACATGCTAGAAGGAAATAAATTCTTTTAAGACTGATGTAGATATATATGTGCTGATATGAAAACATACTCAAAATATATCAAGTATATATGTGTGTGTATACATATATAATACATGGTTTTACATGTGCATAAAGGAAACTAATGCACATATGTGTCTATGTGTCTATTTATAAGGAAATAAAGTACCAACAGCAGTAGTTTTGTGGTTGAAGACCAGAACAGGAGGGGATCTTTCTTTACTTTAACCTTCTTTGATTTGATTTCTTTTATAATGATCATGTAGAGTTTTTATAACTGAAAAATACAAATCCTTTCCCTCATTGTTCAAATCCCTTCAGTGCATGTTTTTTGTCCATAAGATAAAGTTCTTATTCCTTATCCAAGGTCCACCATGATGCTGCTATCCCAGTCTGCATCCTTGGCTGTACCATTTTCTTTCCCTATTTTTTATCCTTCTATCAGAACTACTTTTCAAACCCATGTCTTTTGCATCTTTTGCAATGGCAGGCAGATTCTTTATCACTGCACCACTTGGGAAGCCAAAGCAATCTTGAGAAAGAAAAATGGAGTTGGAGGAATCAGGTTCCCTGACTCCAGACTATACTGCAAAGCTATAGTCATCAAACAATATGGTACTTGAGCACAAAACCAGAAATACAGATCAATGTACTGGCATAGAAAGCCCAGAAATAAACCCATGGGACTTCCCTGGCAGTTCAGTGGTTAAGACTCCATACTTTCACTGCAAGGGGTGCATGTACAAACCCTGGTTGGGGAACTAAGATCCCACATGTCATACCATGTAGCTAAATAAAAAAAATACCTATGGTTAATTAATCTACAACAAAGGAGGCAAGACTACAGAGGAAAGACAGTTGCTTTAATAAAAGGTGCTGAAAAAGCTACATGTAGAAAAATGAAATTAGAACATTCTTTAATACCATATACAAAAAAATAAACTCATAATGACTTACAGACCTAAATGTAAGATCAGATACTCTAAAATTCTTAGAGGAAAACATTGGCTGAACAGTCTCTGACATAAATAGCAGAAATATCTTTTTTAATCTATCTCCCAGAGTAATAGAAAACAAAAATAAACAAATGGGACCTAATTAAATTCAAAAGATTTTTCACAGCAAAGGAAACCATAAACAAAATGAAAAGACAACTCACAGAATGGGAGAAAATATTTGCAAACAATGCTACCAGCAAGGGATTAGTCTCCAAAATTTATAAACAGCTCATGTGGCTTAATACCATAAAAACAAATAACCCAGTCAAAAAAAAGGGGGGGGGCAGAAGACCTAAACAGATACTTGTCCAAAGAAGACATACAGATGGCCAAGATGGCCAAGAGGCATATGAAAAGACGATCAACACTGCTAATTATTAGAGAAATGCAAATCAAAACTATAATGAATATCACCTCACACTAGTCAGAATAACAATCATTAAAGTCTACAAATGACATCTGTTGATGAGGCTGCAGAGAAAAAGGAACCCTTCTACAGTGTTCATGGCAATGTAAATTGGTATAGGCACTGTGGAGAATAGCATAGAGGTTCCTTAAAAAACTAAAAATAGAGCTCCATATGACCCTGCAAGCCCACTCCTGAGCCTATATCCAGAGGAAAAACAAGGCCTGTAAAGATACATGTATCCCAGTGTTCATTGCAGCACTCTTTACAATAGTTAAGACACAGAAGCAACCTAAATGTCCATCAACAAAGAAATGGATAAAGAAGATGTGGTGCATATACACAATGGAATATTACTCAGCTATTCAAAAGAATAAAATAATGCCATTTGCAGCAACATGGATGGACCTAGGGATTGTCATACTGAGTGAAGTTAAGACAAAGACAAACATCATTTAACATGCAGAATCTGAAAAAAAAAAAACCAAAGAAACTTATTTACAAAACAGAAACAGACTCACAGATTTAGAGAAGGAATTTAGGATTACCAGAGGGGAAGGATTGGGGGTGGTGGTATAAACATAGATTGATAGTTTGAGATTGACACATATACACTGCTATATTTAAAACATAAAACTATCAAGGACCTACTGTACAACACGGGAAACTCTAGTCAGTATTCTGTAATAACATAAATAGGAAAGAACATGAAAAAGAACAGATAACAGATATATATATACATATATATATATGAATCTCATTGCTGTACATCTGAAACTAACACAACATTGTAAATCAACTATATTCTAATATAAAATAAAAATTTAAACATAAGAATTGAGTCCTTATATAGCCTGTGACTTAGCTGCATGAAATTACTCGGAGTTCCCAGAACATCTCAAACTCTTTTCCACTCTGGTGCTTTCACACATGGGCCTCTTGTCTAGTATGACTTTTTCCACCTTCTTTATTTTCTTTATTCTTTGTTTTATATTGTTGATACTACTGCTACTTTGTTTTTTACTTTTTTCCTATTAGCATGGATTGTACTTATTCTGGTATTTGTTTTCATTCTGGAAAATTTGGGAACTTTTAAATTATAAAGAATAAAACAAAAATCTCACCACCCTATTATATCTAGAACTTTTTGTTTTGTTCTATATAACTCTAGTCATTTATTTAAACTTCATAATTTAAACTATTATAGATTACTGTGGATGTTATTTTATGTTTAACCACTTGTAATTTGTAAGATTTTCCTCATTATTCTTTGATAATCTAATTGTTGCTCAATATTCATTGCAACTATAATTAATAATGCAATTGATCTATTCCCTACCATTATTGTATATTCTACCAATTTCATGATGTACACCTTTCTGTAGTGTTCAACCTTATGATTACATCTTTCTGAATATTTCTGATTTCTAAAAAATAACTTCCCAAAGTTAAATAGCTGAGTTAGGCTCTGAGCATTTTTGATATATTCTGGAAAGCAGTTTGATGGAATGGTTGTGTGCCAACACACTCACTGTCATAGTACAAATAAATGAACAAAAAATTTTGGTCAGTGGAGTTTCATTGTTGTTTTAATTTACTTTCTTGGATACTTCATGACTCTGTAGGTTTATTAATGTTTCTTGTTTACTTTTCATTTTAAAGTTCCTAGTTCATGTTCTTTTATTAGTTTTAAGAGTGTTTTATGTAACAATATTAAGACCTACTTTGCTATATAATTTCACAGTATTTTTCCCAATGTATCTATTTGTCTCATGTTTATTTTTATGATAAAACTTTAAGTCTTTGCATAGTCACAAATACCATTTTAAAAATATATTTATAAGGACCTTCATTGACCAGGAATCAAATTAATATTTACCCTCATGTTATTATGATTATCTTGTGTGTGTGTTGTTTTTAACTGCATTTCTGTATTTAATCTACTTGGAATTGATACTGTTGTATGGGTTAATCTATATACCAAGTCCCTAAAGACTTGATTCTTAGCTCAGTCCACCTCAGAAGAAAGTCTATAAAGGGTCCCAACTTTACTATCTTGAGCCAGAGAAGATTTAAGACAATAATTCCCCAACACAGTTATATCCAGTCAACTCTGATTACCTGGCACTACATTTTGACGCTTCCTTATCTCAGTAATATCTTTCAACCAGGGAGATCGAAATGACCAGAGAGAAAAAAAATCTTCACTTAAGATTCTTCCTTCAAAACTAAACTGTTTACTGCACATGAACAAATTAAGCCTTGTGTTTACTCTCACTTTTAGAGAAATGATGGCTGCCTTCCTGTGGTTGTTTGTAATGGGTTTTCTGAACAGCTATGAAAGAATTGCTGCCACTGAAATTCCTTTATCTAAAATAATATACCTGAGAGGTGAGAATCGAATCAGTTAACAATTTTTGAATGATAGAAAAGTGCCAAAATTACTTTCTTTAGATGTTCCAGAGATTTCTTACAGTAGGAAATTCTTTTGAATACTAGACCTAAATGCCTAACGGTCCACAGGTTATTAAAAAAAAATGTTCTGTGTGTCAAGGTACCCTATATTTGGTGGAGAAGGAAAAAGGCAAAGGTGCAGATAAGGCTCCCCATTCAAGGGATAGTAGTAGTTTCCATAATTTTGGAATGTAATACAGAACTCTTTTAATTCATACTTTACAATCTTAAGAAGTAGGTGCACCTGAAAAGAGGAAGCACTCTTATGCTTTCTAAGGGTTCACTTTCCTCACAGCACTTTGCCAGAAGCCTGTTTTGATTGGACCAGTAGTTCCATCCACTTGCCGCTTTCACACCCCCACTACCTGCTGCCCTACCCCTTTCAGGTACAGCCCAATTCTGATTCCTAGGACTGTAGCTCCTAACCTCGTAGTTCCTATGAATTGCTTGTGCAGTTTTAAAATGCATAGTTGTCCAGGATTCTCATTAGATAGTTCTTGGATCTATACCAACAAAATAACAAGGAAGAAGCTCCAAAGATGATTCTGACAGGCAGCCTAGGTGAGACCCCACTTAACTAGAAGCAGGAGGGATTGAGGAGGCTCCAGCCCATCAAGTCACCCTTTCTCCTAGAAGGTACTATGATATGTTCCCACATCATAAACCAAAGTGAGGCTCCCTGTTTGTGAATTCCTGATTTGGTAACTTTCCTAAGAAATAAAAATTAAAAGAAAAATACTACCTTTACTCCAACAGGGTGAACTTTTGCCCTTAAACCAAAGACTAATATCTGGAGCACTGTTATCTACTTATAAGATTTCATGATACCCAAATTTGTCAATCCTGACTTCCCAGTATGGACTGTTGTTTCCTCCACTGATATTGCCATTCATTAGGAAATCAGCACAGTTTGATTTTGGATCTCCCAATAAAGAATTCTCTTATGGAGTAACATCCCTGCATTTCCATTGTGGTTCTCCTTTTCCCTGGTCTTAGATTTGCTATCTAGGCTACTACTTGAGATCAGAGTATCGTCTAGAACATCCCTGTCCAAATATGTACGTCTACTTTGTGAAGTTTCCTAATCTTCTCTCATTACTGTCAGACCATAAGGCTGAGATTTTAAGAACACACACACACCACACACACACATACAAAAGGCTAGAAATATTTCATCACTTTCCTACCTCAGGCTGCAAAGGAAGAATTTATAGAAGTTCATAATAAGCTAGTGAAGGCCATAGGAATCACTGAGATTTAGGATCAGAATTGAGCAGAGGGATTACTGACGGTCAAAGCACATGGGAGTCTGAGATGGTGACCCTGATTCTGGGAAGGGACCAAAAGTGGTCAGCAGGACCAGGGGGGATTTCTGTCTAGTGAGGATGGGATACCTGGTGCCATGCAGGTACACCTGAGGATGCTGGTATCCAATCTGCTTAGCATCCAACTTCTTGATTTTAAGAAACACTGGGTTTAAAAGTAACCTGAGGAGTAGTCTTCAAACTTCACTGTTTGGATGGCCTATACAAACTCAGATTCATAGGTTCTTCACACCACATATTCTGTTTCTATAAGTCTCTGGTAGGACTGAGGAATAACATTTTGGGGGAAAGAAGCCTACAAGATTTTAATACATCTGGTGAAGGAGCATACCCTGAGGAACTATGGCCATATAAACTATGTCCTACAATTTGAAGCATAAGATAGGAGGCAAAATGTCCTATATGTTGGGAGAGGGGAATATAATACTGGGGTACTGGCCAGGGTCTGACAGCAACTACCAAGTTGATTACAAGTGTTAAAAAATAAATAAACTAAGGTGTATTAAATGTTCAAGTGTTTATTTGAGCAAACATCATTTTGAATCAGGCAGCACCAAACTGGAAATAGTTAAGAGCACTCCACAAACAGGAGCCAAGGCATGGATTTTAGAGAGAAGAGGAGAAAGTGAAGCAAAGCAATTATTTGATTCAGTATAGCTTAAGTGGTTGCCTTATTTGAGAAAGCCCAGTGGGTCATTTGTGATTGGTTGTTCTAAAGTTTCCATTCAACACATGTTAAGAGTGCATTGGCTCTTGCTTAGGTTTGGGTTTGCTTACGTTCGACTACCAAGGTGTTAGGGCCACCACAATCTGATGGTCTCCTACAGTAACGAATTTTAGTTTGTTACATTTAGAGTAGAAATACCTAAACTGAATGACCTCAACTGTCCATCCTGTACCTTCATGGTTCCTAAATAGAACCTACCGTCAACTGCACATCCTCAGCCATGGTAACAAGCACCATCATATCCAGTTGCCTGGCATGGTTGGCAGTCTTTATGCCAACCACTGCCCCAACAACAGAGGGTGAATTAAACTGAGGAAGTATGTTACTGAAGTGGTGCTGCAACAATGTCCTATTATATTGACTGGATCCTTGAGTGCATCCGTAAAAGCCTAAATAAAATAGTTTTAAAAGCAGCGAGTTCATGGTTGTAAACTCTTCTCACGTGATCACTCACACGTACCCTCTGTGAGGCTTGCTTGTAGGTTAAGTGGTAAACTGAGCCAAGACAACCTGAACTCTAAATCTCCATTCTTACCACTCTCTAACTGGAGACTAACAATGGTGGTCTGACCTAGCTCTACAGATAATGCAAACTCAGAGTAGCAAATAGTAGCTAACTAATGATCCCACATGCAGTTTCTTGAATGTCAGTGTAATTACTTCATCTTCGTAGCCAAAAATGCCTGTTAGGGAGAAACAGAAATAAAGCTCCCTGGAGTTGATTCTTTCCAAGATACACCAGATTAACTACCTCACTTTGCTATTATTCATGTTTTCTTTCAGTCATGGTTTTCATCATGCCACTCCTATTTGCAGATACCTATGGTGGCTCTCAACTGGCTCTCAAGCTAAATTCAACTTCCTGATCCCAGGTCTAAAGTTCTCCACTTCTTCATCCTCCTTTACCTAAAAGTTCCTGTTTTCCACTCTGCCATGTTCACAGCCCTCTGAATTCCAAACCTAATTATTTTTGAGCGTTCATGTCTTGGGGTTGCCTCTGAGTTTTCATATGTACTATCACTTCCCCTAGAAAAGCATTCCCAATTTCTTTTTACTATACTGATGAACACTTTCTTCACAGTTCTCCTAAGAGAAATGCTTTGAAAACACTTTTGTAGGCATTGTCACTGAACACTATGATAGTTCCCTGGTCTAGGTGGGGTTCAACCTCGGCTGTGCACTAGGACCACTTGGGGAGTAGTGCCTAGACTGCACCCCAGACCAATTATGTCAGAATCTCCAGGGCTAGGATCCAGGCCACACTGCTTATTAATACTCCCCAAGGGATCCTGATATACTGCCGAGGTTGGTAACAAGTGCCTCAAATCGTTTCTCGAATCTCACTGTGCCTAAGTATTAAGGATGCCGATCCTTCAGCAAGCAGTCCTTTGTGGATGCCTAACTGTTCCTCATCTTGCCCTTGCCAGCTTTCCCAAACTAAAAAGCATAGCCATTTTAATGTATCATTTTTAAGGCCTTAAATTTCTTAAGAATAGAAACCATCCCTTCTTTTTCTTTTGGCTTTTAACTTTATATTCAATCACACTGGTAGCTGAGGAGCCTCCTAAGATAGTGACTTTAAGAGGTGGCCACTGCAAAGCTGATGACATACTGCTCCTGTGTTGTATTCACTCTGAGGTGAAACTACTGCTGTGTTTGGTTCAGCATAGAAAAACATAAGCACCGCTGACATTTCTTTCTGGAAATACCCTGGCTAGAAGGTTGAGTCAAATATAGGGAATCTCAGCCATAGAATTGGCAGCACCTCAGAACGTAGCACTCCACTGATGACTCACTAAATCACTGATAAGACATAGCTGTCTATTCCTTTTGTGCAAGTTGGTGTGAACAAAAATGCACATATCTGGTTGAATGGAAACTTTCATTATAGCAGGGAAGACAATGTTTTATCAGACGGTTCACCCTTCTGGACTATACCAATGACAATGCACCAGTACAAGCCAAAGCAGGCACGGGAGAAACCCCGAAGATCCTGCTTTAAGAGTTCAGAAGTGAACCCCAAATGTGCTTTTCTGACTTCTTCAAAGTTGTATTTTCTCTTGATGTGCCTGAATAATAATAGCTAGGAGTTCTGTTTTGAAATGTGAAAACACATTATACTTAGGAAAGCAGGGTATGGTCAAAGGAACGTAGGAATTGGAGCAGTGAGACCCAGTTTCCAACCCTCTTTGTGATGAGCTAAGGGAAGGATTTAAACCGTCATTCCTACTTCTGAGGTTCTGATTTATCTGCACATACTCTGTGACACTGAGTTCCGGAGAATAGCAAGGAGACACAAGAAGGCCCCTTTTCAATGAACAGTGCATAAAAGTAGGGGATAGCAGAAGGGGAAAGACTAGGATCTCTTCAGGAAAATTGGAAATATCAAGGGAATATTTCACCCAAAGATGGGCACAATAAAGGACAGAAATGATAGAGACCTAGAAGCAGCAGAAGAGATCAAGAAGAGATGGAAAGAATACACAGAAGAACTGTACAAAAAAGATCTTAATGAACAGGATAACCATGATGGTGTGGTCAGCTACCCAGAGCCAAACATTCTAGAGTGTGATGTCAACTGGGCCTTAGGAAGCACTGCTATCAATAAAGCTAGTGGATGTGATGGAATTCCAGTAGAGCTTTTTAAAACCCTAAAAGATGATGCTATCAAAGTGTTGCACTCAATATGTCAGCAAATCTGGAAGACACAGCAGTGGCCACAGGACTGAAAAAGGTCAATCCTCATCCCAATTCCCAAGAAGTATAGTACTAAAGAATGTGCTAACCATTGGACAATTGCACTCATCTCCCATGCTAGTAAGGTCATGCTCAAAATCTTGCAAGTTAGGCTTTAGTATTATGCGAACCAAGAACTTCCAAACGTCCAAGTTGGGTTTAGAAAAGGCAGAGGAACCAGAGATCAAATTGCTAACATTTGCTGAATCATGGAGAAAGCAAGGGGATTCCAGAAAAACATCTACTTCTGTTACATCCACACTATGCTAAAGCCTTTGAATATGTGGATCATAACAAACTGTGTGCTAAGTCACTTCATTCATGTCTGACTCTTTGTGACCCTATGGACTGTAGCCTGCCAAGCTCCTCTGTCCATGGGATTCTCCAAGCAAAAATACTAGAGTGGGTTGCCATGCCCTTTTCCAGGGGACCTTCCCAACCCAAGGATTGAACCCATGTACCCTGCATTGGCAGGCAGGTTCTTTACCATTAGTACCTCCTGGGAAGCAAACTGTGGAAAACTTGTAAAGAGATGAGAATACCAGACCATCTTACCTGTCTCCTGAGAAACCTGTACGCAGGTCAAGAAGCAACAGTTAGAACCCTGTATGGAACGACTGACTGGTTCAGGATTGAGAAAGGAGTACGACAAGGCTATTTGTTGTCACCCTGTTTATTTAACTTATACACTGAGCACATCATAAGAAATTCCAGGCCAGATGAATCACAAGCAGGAATCAAGATTGGCAGGAGAAATATTAACAACCTCAGATATGCAGATGATACCACTCTAATGGCAAAAAGCAAAGAGGAACTAAAGAACCTCTTGATGGGGGTGAAGGAGGAGTGGAAAAACTGGCTTAAAACTAAATATTTAAAAAAACTAAGATCATGGCATCTGGCCCCATCACTTCATGGCAAATAAGAGGGGAAAGGTGGAAGCAGTGACAGATTTCCTCTTCTTGGGATCTAAAATCATTGTGAATAGTGACTGCATCCATGAAAGCAGAAGACAACTGCTTCTTGGCAGGAAAGCTATGAGAAATCTAGACAATGTGTTGAAAAGCAAACACATCACTGCTGACAAAAGTATGTATAGTAAAGACTACAGTCTTTCCACTGGTCGTGCACAGTTGTGAGAGCTGAACTATAAAGAAGGCAGAACGCCATAGAACGGATGCTTTTGAACTGTGGTGTTGGAGAAGACTCCTGAGAGTCCCTTGGACAGCAGGGAGATCAAACCAGTCAATCTTAAAGGAAATCAACCCTGAATACTCATTGGAAGGACTGATGCTGAAGCTGAAGCTCCAATATTCTGGTCACCTGATGCAAAGCTGGTCACCAGCCAACTCCTTGGAAAAGACCCTGATGCTGGGAAAGATTCAGGCCAGAAGGAGAAGAGGGCATCAGTGGATGAGATGGCTGGATGGGATCACTGATGCAATGGACATGAACTTTGGCAAATGTGGGGAAATGGTGAGGGACAGGGAGGCCTGGGGTACTGCAGTCCATGGGGTCATGAAGAGTTGGACAAAACTGGGTGACTGAACAACAACACTATTTTGTGATCAGATTGGCCCTGCAGATATCTGTTGAGAGCAGGGGTCTAGTAGATGACTGTGACTGCCCAGCTTATTTTTCTTCTTGGTAAACTATCCTCCCCCTAACTCATAGAGATGTTAATTACATGGCTTTCCCTGCCTAGTAACAAGAGTTGGCAATCAGCATACTCTGTCTCCCTGGCCACAGTGGCTGGCTGAGCTGTGGGCCCAGTTACTCAACTTGGAACCATCAAATTCATCCCAATGACATTTTCTGGAACCAAGAAGAAAGAAGTGCTATCTTGCTATCATTTTTTCCCCTCTTCTGGCTTGCCTGAGACAGGGACAATACAAAGAACAACAGAGAGATGGAAAAAAAGAGACAAACCTTGAAGATATCATTGAAATCCTTGGACAAAGCTGTGTCTAAAGATAAAACCACCCTTGGAATGTAATGTAATATCTCCATTATACCTATATTTACAAGTGACAAGTGTTAGTCACTCAGTTGTGTCTGACTCTTTGTGGCCCCATGGATTATATCCTGCCAGATTCCTCTGTCCATGAAATTCTCCAGGCAAGAATATTGGAGTGGGTTGCCATTTCCTTCTCCGATGGATCCTCCCAACCCAGGGATCAAACTTGGGTCTCCTGCATTGCAGGCAGATTCTTTACCATCTGAGCCACGGGATATCCAAAAAAAGAAGAAATATATTTATATGTATGGCTGATTCACTTTGATATACAGCAGAAACTAACACAAAACTATAAAGCAATTTGAGTATACTCAAAATTGTCAATGTATGGCAAAACCAATACAGTATTGTAAAGTAAAATAAAGTAAAAATAAAAATTTAAAAAAACTAAAACAAAATTCAAAAATAAAGATTCTGGCCCGAGCAACCAGGGAAAAAAAGTTCTGATTTAGGGGATGAGAGGGCTTTTAGTAGAGTTAATTCTGAGGGAAAGTGAAAGTGAAGTCGCTCAGACGTGTCCAACTCTTTGCGACCCCATGGATGGTAACCCACCAGGCTCCGTGGTCCAGGGATTTTCCAGGCAAGAATACTGGAGTGGGCTGCCATTTCCTTCTCCAGGGAATCTTCCCAACCCAGGGATCGAACCCGGGTCTCCTGCATTGCAGACAGACACTTTACCATCTGAGCCACTAGGGTAGGAGCTAAGTAAGATGAACTTGATACAGTAAAGCCTTGGTTACTAGAAAGAACAGCTGATCTTAAATTAAACACACCATCCCTTTTTGATATTTGTCATCTGATGTCATCTCCCCACCTTGCCTCCCCTCTCCCTGTAGAAGTCCTGTTGAATATCAGGATAAAAATATCAGGGGTAGGGGATTATAGGTAAAAACAAAAACCAGAAAGATCACTTCCATTAGAAATTGTGTACAGCATGGCGACACAGTAGGATGCTTGGGTACAGAAGAAGAGGAAAGCACTCGGGGTACCACTCACTCCACCACACCACCCCCAGACAGCTCTGCCAGCAGAAGGGGGCCTGTGCTTCATCTGCAGTGCTCAGCAACAACTCTAAGTGTCTGCTTTCACAGGAGGACATGTTGGCACTTAGGGTATGACTATCAGAGACTGAGAGGTCTTTGGATGTCTGGAGGAGTAACGAAGTGTCCAGCAATGACTGGAAATTAATTGCAGTTTCCAATGTATATCCACTGTCTGTGGATACGGTGGTGCTCAGCAAGTATAGGCACATATGTGAGCACATACCAATTAATATCTGCAGACTCTCAGATCTGAGTGAGATTTCTGCAGGCAAGTAGAGATCCTTTATCAGTACCTGGAGTAAGAGTCACTGAACTCGAGGCTTTTACTTCTAATACAATACCATTTGAACTCATGGTGTGCTGGGCTCTGACAAAAGTCTGATAATAAGAAAGCATATGTGAAACCACTCAATATATTCATAGTAAGCACCCAGTAAAACTTATTATTAACATCATGTAGTAAATTGTGAAGAAGTTACAGTAGGCTGCTAAAGCACATGGCTTCATGTTTAAATATTCAAATGACTAAATATGCAGCTTTCAACCTTCTACAGTTCTTAAGGATGACTTTCTATATATTGACACTTTTGCGTATACACTTTTCATCTTACCTAATTTATAGAAAAACTCTACCCAGAATGCATCACATAACCCTATAATGTTTGCTTGTATTAGTCTAGCCATGATTAACAGTCTCCAGAGTATTTCATCTAATTAATATTATTCTATTAACCAGAAAAATGAGAAATACTTTAATATCACATATAATGCTGTTGTTTTGAATTCCGTTCTTTTCCATGCAAATATCTAATGCCACATCACAAGTCCCAAATAATAAGATTTTCACCTACTAATAAGAGAAATTATTCCATTTTTACCATTCTTTAAAAGTTTATGTCATTTGAATGACAAGCATTATGAAAAATTTCTTTGAGCTGTACTGACCTTTTTTGTTAGACAGTAGTTTGGGGAAAGCATATGAGTAGTTCTCTTGTATTTTCCTAACATTAAATGGCAAAACCTGACCTCTACTAGTCCCATCCCAGATATAGACAGACCATGGTCCTCCTCCATCTCCAAGCTGCTCAGACTGGATCCAAGGAGAACTTTTCAGCACAATCAGGAAGCAGTCTTTTTAAACATCAGTTTCATCTTCCGTGTGATCTCTGACTGATCTCCTTTGGCTTCGGGCTCTTGGATAACAGGTGGTTTCTCCATCCCCACTGGGTTTTTAATGCCTCAGAGCAGCCAAGCCCACATCTCAGCCAGCAGACTGGAATATGTTCTGAGCTCAAAAGTTCTGCCAATCTTTTCCAGGAATAGAGCCTGATGCAGTTCATCTTTACTTATCATAGACTGTATGTGCCAGGGACATCGTAAATCCTTTAGACCAGCTCTCCCAGCCATTAATCCACTTTCGGCATTGGTTCACCTTGGCATATGCTTCTCAAGACTATTTGTTGTGGATTTTGCTCTTTCTGGTTAAGCAGCCTGTCTTTTCGTTTGCATCTCCCCTCTCAATTCTTTTCCTATATTGGTCTGGAATCTTACAGACTGCAATTAATAGACAACCGGAGACTTCATTTTCACCCTCTTTTCATCTTTTGTCATTACTTTTTTATGTGCATCCTTTGTTCTCAGGCAGACTTTATCCATTTGGTACCAGGCCACTGACACTCAACCCTAAGTGTGATAAACTGATGGCTGAGCAAATACTTCTCTTTTGTCATTAACTCTGGTAAAAAAACCCAAGGTCACCCTCATTGGCCTAATCCGAGTTACATATTCATCTTGAATTAAACATGAATGCACAAGCCTGCAAAGTAAATCCCACTCTTAGATAGAAAGGTGAGTTATTCCCATCTGAAGTTCATGAGTCTGCAGAAGGAATCAGTTCAGTTCAGTCGCTCAGTCATGTCTGACTCTTTGAGACACCATGGACTACAGCATGCCAGGCTTCTCTGTCCATCACCAACTCCCAGAGGTTGCTCAAACTCAGTCCATCGAGTTGGTGATGCCATCCAACCATCTCAGCTTCTGTCAACCCCTTCTCCTCCTGCCTTCAATCTTTCCGAGCATCAGGGTCTTTTCCAATGAGTCTGTTCTTCGCATCCGGTGGCCAAAGTATTTGAGTTTCAGCTTCACCATTAGTCATTCCAATGAATATTCAGGACTGATTTCCTTTAGGATTGACTGGTTTAATCTCCTTGCAGTCCAAGGGACTCTCAAGAGTCTTCTCCAACACCACAGTTCAAAAGCATCAATTCTTCAGCACTCAGCTTTCTTCACAGTCCAACTCACACATGCATGCATCACTACTGGAAAAACAATAGCTTTGACTAGACGGACCTTTGTTGGCAAAGTAACATCTCTGCTTTTTAATATGCTATCTAGGTTGGTTATAATTTTTCTTCCAAGGAGCAAGTGTCTTTTAATTTCATGGCTGCAGTTATCATCTGCAGTGATTTTGGAGCCCAAGAAAATAAAGTCTGTCACTGTTTCCATTGTTTCCCCATATATTTGCTATGAAGTGATGGGACCAGATGCCATGATCTTCATTTTTTGAAGGTTGAGTTTTAAGCCAGCTTTTTCACTCTCCTATTTCACTTTCATCAAGGGGCTCTTTAGTTCCTCTTCACTTTCTGCCATAAGGGTGGTGTCATCTGCGTATCTGACATTATTGATATTTCTCCCGGCAATCTTGACTCCAGCTTGTGCTTTATCCAGCCCAGCATGTCCCGTGACATACACTGCATATAAGTTAAATAATCAGGGTGACAGTATACAGCCTTGACATATTCCTTTCCCAATTTGAAACCAGTCTGTTGTTCCATGTCCAGTTCTAACTGTTGCTTCTTGACCTGTATACAGATTTCTCAGGAGGCAGGTCAGGTGGTCTGGTATTCCCATCTCTTGAAGAATTTTCCAGTTGGTTGTGATCCACACAGTCAACAGCTTTGGCACTGTCGATAAAGCAGAAGTGGATATTTTTATGGAATTCTCTTGCTTTTTCTATGATCCAATGGAAGTAAAGTCCAATGCTATAAAGATCAAGGTAAATTAGAATTGGTCAAACAGGAGATAGCAAGAGTGAACACTGACATTTTAGGAATCAGTGAACTAAAATGGACTGGAATGGGAGATTTTAATTCAGATGACCATTATATCTACTACTGTGGGCAAGAATCCCTTGGAAGAAATGGAGTAGCTCTCATAGTCAACAAAAGAGTCCGAAATCCAGTATTGGGCGCAATCTCAAAAATGACGGAATGATCTCTGTTGGTTTCCAAGGCAAACCATTCAATTTCATGGTAATCCAAGTCTATGCCCCAGCCAGTAATGCTGAAGAAGCTGAAGTTGAATGGTTCTATGAAGATCTACAAGACCTTTTACAACTAACACCCCCAAAAGATGTCCTTTTCATCATAGGGCACTGGAATGCAAAAGTAGGAATTCAAGAGATACCTGGAGTAACAGGCAAATTTGGCCTTGGGGTAAGAATAGACCTCCCAAGAAAAACTGCAATACTTTTGACTAGAATAAGAGGGAAGTGGATAACTTATCAGGCAAAAACAGCATTCTTAGTAGTCTCAACATAGTTTCTGTCTCAGTGGATAATTTAGATTCTTCTGGCAGTCTTCACTTTCATGTATTAACAATGTACCTTCCTTGATGGTGAGGGTACAGACTCACTCACATATAATATTACCTATTTGCTAACTGGAACAGTAACAGGTAACATCTATTAAGCTATGGAAACGCAGCATCAGCTTGAAGCCAATGTTTTCCTTATGAATCTTGTTGCCATCTCAAACCTGCACCTCCAACTGTCCTGTAGCACAGACACCATCCCACAAGCTTTCCCTACTTCTTGTGTCCTCCTTTTGGAGAGTTCTATTTGGTATGATTTAGAGATGAGCAAGCTGAGACCTGAAAGGCTGCACCATTTACTCACAGATATATAGGTAAATGTAAAAAAAAACCCAAACAGGATCACATCCAGAGAATCCAATCCAAGATTCTATACCCTCAGCCAATATGCTCTGCTGGCTTAGTTGCCCCAGATCCCCTTTAATCTCTTTTATGGGATGATCTCATGTTGTTGCCAAGTTTTTCTCACTTATGTATGAGAAAAGAGTGTCATGTCATCCTTAGGTTTGAACTTTACTAACAGGTCATATCAATGGGAGCTGTTAGTAAAAAGGTGTTTCCTTACTGACTCTTTGCTAGGAGGCCTGTTCACCCTACCTATAATCTGGTGATGTGCATTTGTTTATGCCAAATTTTGGGAAGGTACTCTATTTCTACTTCTTACAGCATTACTTAAAATGTGTTCCTCTCTATAATATCTTTCTCATGAGATATTTTTTCCCTCTTGACTGAAATTTCTACCCACATAGACTTAGCTGGAATCCTTTGTCAGGCCCTATTCTTACTACCTACGAAAGTCTTGTGTGCTCCCTAATTGGAAACCATCCACTTGGAAGTTTGAAAGTTGAGTATTTTAATGGTGAAAGCTCCTTTTTTTTTTTTTACAATGTAAGTGTGTCAGGTGTGTCTTTGCTGATGTAGATTATTGCCTATTTCAGGCACTGATGATTCAAAAAGCAAGAGGTGGACATAACATTCAACCTTTTAAAATAGTATCTTTACCTAACATTCAAATTGTACTTATGAGTTCTAACTGTATATTGTAATTAAGGTGAAACAAACATTTTGTGATTTTTAAGTTAAAAAATTTAATGTTTATAAACATGAAGACCCTAATATTAGGGGTCTAAATAGAAGGTCTAAGAGTAAAAGACACTTACTCCTTGGAAGGAAAGTTATGACCAACCTAGACAGCATATTCAAAAGCAGAGACATTACTTTGCCGACAAAGGTCCATCTAGTCAAGGCTATGGTTTTTCCAGTAGTCATGTATGGATGTGAGAGTTGGACTGTGAAGAAGGCTGAGCGCCAAAGAATTGATGCTTTTGAAGTGTGGTGTTGGAGAAGACTTTTGAGAGTCCCTTGGACTGAAAGGAGATCCAACCAGTCCATTCTAAAGGAGATCAGTCCTGGGTGTTCTTTGGAAGAACTGATGCTGAAGCTGAAGCTCCAATACTTTGGCCACCTCATGCGACTCAGTTGACTCATTGGAAAAGACTCTGATGCTGGGAGGGATTGAGGGCAGGAGGAGAAGGGGACGACAGAGGATGAGATGGCTGGATGGCATCACCGACTCAATGGACGTAAGTTTGGGTGAATTCCGGGAGTTGGTGATGGACAGGGAGGCCTGGCGTGCTGCAATTCATGGGATCACAAAGAGTCAGACATGACTGAGCAACTGAACTGAACTGAACTGAAGAGTAAAATAAAAAATACATTATTCAACCTACATTTATGGGGATATAACCAACACCCTGTTTGTTTACCTCGGAACTTTATCACCTAAGTTAATCTGAATCAGACTCCAGCTATATATGATAGCCTTAAAGCTATTACAGTATCTGTGTAGTCCACTGAAAGTTCTGGGTTGCATCAAAATTGCCTCAAATAAAATCAGAGCTTAAGCTGGATTGAAATTTCCATTCTGGATGTCAATTTGACCCATCAGGAAAGTGGTCATGGATGGTGTGCAAATACTAATTTGGTTTTGTTTTTGTGTGTGTGATGCTATTCATTTTCAATAAATATTTATCGAGTAGTTATAGGTACTCAAATAGTAGGGGGGTAACATCAGAGCAAAGTTCAAAAACAGACCTGAGAAAGGGAGAAAGTGGAGAATAGCCAGCCCCATCTTTGCATCAGAATGAGCCCTGGGTACTAAGAATTTAATAAAAAACACAGAAAAATGTAGAACCACATCTATCTCCAGGTGTAAGGAAAACACAATGATTCAGTCTTTCCTAAGTAATTGGCAAAATAACCCCTGTATTCATTCTTTTCAGGGGTTCCAGGAATGCCGGTCCTAAGGATGCTAAACTATAATAGACAATGATACCTCCAATAAACTGTAGTTAGAATGTGGGTTCAGGAAGCAATTGCATGCTTGAGATATTCATGATTAGAATGATTATCAATACTTTCAGATTTTTATCTGGACTTTAATAAAACAGTTATGATACTATAAAGGGTGCTTTTGTTTTTTACTCATAAAGCCTTTACTGATGAATTGTTAGTGATGAGGAATTATGCCTTACCTTGGAAGCTACTTCTGCAGCCGATAATCGATCTGAGGAACATTATTTTGCTGATTGGTGCATTATTTCCTCATGTAGTGTTAGATTAAAAAAATGCTTTTAAAGTTTTTTTTTTCCATTATTATTTCACGTTCAATCATATTGCTTTGGGAATATATTTCACAAAAGGGTAGTTGATATTCAGAATCTCATTCATGCATATAAGAATTCTTACTCCTAGCTGGGCAAAAAGGAAAATTGTTTGTGTAGATATCGCTTATTAGTGTCATATACCTGGCACTAGATTCTATGACAGAGAGGTTATATATACAGTCTCTTCTTGGATTCAAATTCTAGCACTGACTAGCTATATGATGTTAGAAAAGTTACTTATCTTCTCATGACATTTTTCTCATCTATACAATCGGGATAAGAATAGTACCTGCCTCATAGGCTTGTTTTAAGCAGTCAATACATGTTAGCATCATATAGTACTATGGTATTTTCTTGAGGTTCTATATTTTTCCAAGTCAATCCTTAAAATTAAATAGATTAAATAAGAAAAGATTTATTTCTCATCAGATTAGATCACCTCTGTCTTATGGCTGTTGTATCACACTACTTTCCCTGTTTTGTTTTTCAGGTAGGATACCCTGACTTTACATTTATTTGGAATAATATAAAAGTATTCATATTGCAAACAAAGCTAACTGATCTCTAAAATATGCAAGCAGCTTATGAAGCTCAATAAATATCAAAAAATACCCCCAGATAACCCAATCAAAACAAGCAGAAGACCTAAACAGACATTTCTCCAAAGAAGACATACATATAGATGGCTAACAAACACATGGAAAGATGCTCAACATCACTCATTATCAGAGAAATGCAAATCAAAACCACAGTGAGGTATCACCCCACACTGGTCAGACTGGCCATCATCAAAAAATCTACAAACAATACATGCTGGAGCGAATGTGGAGAATGTACATTGATACAGCTACTATGGAGAACAGTATGGAGATTCCTTAAAAAATGTGGAATAAAACTACCATATGACCCAGAAATGTCACTACTGGTCATATACTCTGAGAAAACCATAATTCAAAAAGACATATGCATCCCAATGTTAACTGCAGCACTACTTACAATAGCCAGGATATGGAAGCAATTTGATGTGCATCGACAGATGAATGAATAAAGAAGTTGTGGCACACACATGCAAATGGAATATTAACCACAAAAAGGAATGAAATTGGGTCATCTTAGTAATGTGGATGAACCTAGAGTCAGTCATACAGAGTGAAGTAAGTCAGAAAGAGAAAAACAAATATCATATATTAACACACACAAATGGAATCTAGAAAAAATGGTACTGATGAACCTATTTGCAAGGCAAGAATAGAAGCACAGATGCAGAGAACAGACTTGTGGACACAGGGAGAGAAGGAGAGGGTGGGACAAATTGAGAGAGTAGCGCTGACATATATACACTACTCTGTATAAAATAGTTAGCTGGTGGGAAGCTGCTATATAGCACAGGGAGCTCAGCTTGATGCTCTGTGATGACCTAGAGGGGGTGGGATGGCGTGGTGGGAGGGAGGCTTAAGAAGGAGGGAATATATGTATACTTATAGCTGATTCACGTTGTTGTACAGCAGAAACCAACACAACATTGTAAAGCAATTATACTCCATTTAAAAAAAGTATTCATATTGACAAATGTTAGGTATCTGTTTGCATGTAGTGTCCTTTTGGATGTCAATGTGATCCAGTAGGAAAGCAGTCATGGATGGTGTCTGAATTAAGATATTCATTCATCTACAAGACTGTGCAGCGAAATGTGCTAACACTCAAAGTGATGCAAAGAGAGAAAAATGTCCAGAATCCTACTAGCTAAAAAGAGATAACATTAGGCAAATAACTACTTAAATTATTTTACAGATGATAAATAGTAAAGCTTGATTTGTGTATATTAGTAGCAACACTTGATAAATATTTCAGTTTGAGTTCAGTCACTCAGTCGTGTCTGACTATGACCCCATGGACTGCAGCACACCAGGTTTTCCTGTCCATCACCAACTCCGAGTTTACTTAAACTCATGTCCATCGAGTTGGTGATGCCACCCAACCATCTCATCCTCTGTCATCCCCTTCTCCTCCTGCCTTCAATCTTTCCCAACATCAGGGTCTTTTGCAGTGAGTCAGCTCTTCACATCAGGTGGCCAAAGTACTGGAGTTTCAGCTTCAGCATCAGTCCTTCCAATGAATATTCAGGACTGATTTCCTTTAGGATGGACTGGTTGGATCTCCTTGCAGTCCAATGGACTCTCAAGAGTCTTCTCCAACACCACAGTTCAAAAGCATCAGTTCTTCAGTGCTCAGCTTTCTTTATAGTCCAACTCACATCCATACATGACTACTGGAAAAACCATAGCTTTGACTAGACGGACCCAAGTCTTATTTCCATGACAGATTGGAGATTCCATGATTCAATTTGGGAGATAGAGGTTTTATTCTCATCTCAGGGGGCTGAAATGAATTTAACATGAGGGTTAGATTTTTAAACTGTGCACATGATATAATTTGAAGTGAAAATTACCTTTGATCAAGCTTCAGATTATAAGGGTTGGTTTTCTCTAAACACCCCATCTCAGTGACAGTTCCTCATCCAGTTTCAGAAGAGCTCTCTCTTTCCTCAGTTTGACAACAGATTAAACAGTTGGCTTATATTTAAAAGTCATACTGTATGAATAATATGTGCTTTTAAACACTGGAAATCACTCCCATAACAAAAAGAAGCTTACATAAGTAAAGGAAATCAGAGGTGGGGTGGGTGGATTGAAAAAGGAACAGAATTATAACTCCCACTGCACCTTTTTCCTGGGGAACATCTGATGAACAGAATTACTAGCAGAAGCACTGGCAATATTATTTTTTCCTCTCTCTCATCCCTCAATTGTCCTGAATGTACATATTTGAATTAGTATGAGTTAAATGCATGTTTTTGTGTTCCAACAGTATAAGGATAAATACACATAGCATGAAGAGATGTACACAGTGCTGAGGGATTGTACTGCCGCAGCTTCCTAAGTGAAAGCGAAAGTGAAGTCACTCAGTCGTGTCCAACTCTTTGTGACCCCATGGACTGTAGCCTGCCAGGCTCCTCCATCCATGGGATTTTCTAGGCAAGAATACTGGAGTGGATTGCCATTTTCTTCTCCAACCCCAGCTTAATAGTCCATTTAATTTGCTTTCTACACGTGAAGGTCTGAATTTACTACTAAACCTGTCTATTGGGTGAAGTGGTAAGCTCTGAAATGTAAATAGCATTTTCCCCTTCATCACAGCCCCGCTAAATTCTAGTGCAGGCCAGAAAGAGACCCTAAATCTCTTTCTGGGAAGCCCAGAAAAGGCTGGACTAGCCCAGTTCCACTCCATTGAAGAGAACCCCCTCCTCCTTGCATTAAAATGATTAATTTGGGCATTTCTTAGAACTATGCCAGGGACAGATAGTGAATGACAGAAACTATCCTTACCAATCTGTACACTTAACTGAATCATGTATATGAGAAACAGGTATGGAGTTTGTCTTAGGCATTGCAGTTAATCTACCTAAAATCCTGATAGAGATATATGGAGCAACAATCCTTCAGCACACTAGCCTCGATCTATTTCCTTTCTGAAATATTGATATAACAAAGAAATGATGATACAATATGATAACCATCATTTGTGGAGGGAAAGCACATGAATTTTCTACTTGATTCTTTAGTTTAACTAGTTTCAATTAATTACTATAAATGGCATCTGAAAGTTCATGTTAAGATTGCAAATTCAGATGATGGGTATATGGATGTTCCCCATGCAATTCTTTCAACTTATCTTTCACTTTTCATAGTAAGATACTGAGAAGAAAAGTACTCAAAGATTGGGCTTTTGAAAATAGGTCTTTTTATATATTCATTCCATAATCATTTGTAGACTACTTACTACATGTACTTGGATAGGTACTATGGACAAACTTGAATTCAACATGGTACCTGCCTTTAAGAATTGTATCATTTATTCACTGCTACAACAATGCTTCCTAGACAACTTGGTGTCATGCAACCACTGGCATTTATTTTCACATTCATGGGTATACAGGTTGATTGCTAAGTGGGTAATCTCCCTTCACTGTTTCAAATTGCAAGTTCTGCTAGATATTGTTCCTTGCCCCATTTTACTTAACATGTGTTCATTCTGAGACCCAGTCTCTTCTCATTATTATGACAGAACTGTAAGAGTGTAAGCCCTATCAAAGAAGTAGATTACATGCCTGTTTATATCACCTCTGCTAAAACATACTGACCACAATGAGTCACATGGCTGAGCCCAAAGTCAAAGAGAAAATAAACTCTGTCTTTAGTGGGAGAAATTACAATGTCAACAGGGGAAAAGACATGATACAAGGAAAAAAGTAGTGACCAAACCTAAGTCTACACCAAGAACTTTGGAGCTTCAGTTCAGTTCAGTTCAGTCGTTCAGTCGTGTCCGACTCTTTGCGACCCCATGAATCGCAGCACGCCAGGCCTCCCTGTCCATCACCAACTGCTGGAGTTCACTCAGACTCACGTCCATCGAGTCAGTGATTCCATCCAGCCATCTCATCCTCTGTCGTCCCCTTCTCCTCCTGCCCCCAATCCCTCCCAGCATCAGAGTCTTTTCCAATGAGTCAACTCTTCACATGAGGTGGCCAAAGTACTGGAGTTTCAGCTTTAGCATCATTCCTTCCAAAGAAATCCCAGGGCTGATCTCCTTCAGAATGGGCTGGTTGGATCTCCTTGCAATCCAAGGGACTCTCAAGAGTCTTCTCCAACACCACGGTTCAAAAGCATCAATTCTTCGGCACTCAGCCTTCTTCACAGTCCAACTCTCACATCCATACATGACTACTGGAAAAACCATAGCCTTGACTAGACGGACCTTAGTCGGCAAAGTAATGTCTCTGCTTTTGAATATGCTATCTAACTTTGGAGCTTAGATCTGGACAAAGCAGACAAGATATTGCACCTCTGGCAAATTGCTCCATTTGTTCAAAGGATAAATAAATATGATTGGGTACTAATCTGTGGGTCCATTTTCCATATTCAGTGGTTCTAACCTTAGATCCTTTCAGGGCTGCACAGATCAGCCTACCTTATTATCAGACCACATCATAACAAAGAATAAAAACAACACAAGAAGCCCTTGTTATTATTTCTAAGATTCTTTTCTAGATATATGCAAACAGTGATAATTAATGTCTATCACTCTTCCCTCAGGGGCTTCCCTGGTGGCTCAGATGATAAAGAATCCACCTGCATGCAGGAGAACTGGGTTCAATCCCTGGGGTGGGAAGATCCCCTGGAGAAGAGAATGTCGACCCACTCCACTGTTCCTGCCTGAAGAATTCCATGGACAAAGGAGCCTGGCAGACCCCAGTCCATGGGGTTGCAAAGAGTCAGACACGACTGAGCAACTAACACTAACACTTTCCCTTCCCTCTAGGAAAGCTCAATATAGTAAAATATGCATGCTAAGTCACTTTAATCATGTCTGACTCTGTGTGACCCTATGGACTATAGCCCACCAGGCTCCTCTGTCCATGGAATTCTCCAGGAAGAATACTTGAGTGGGTTGCCATGCCTTCCTCCAGGGGATCTTCCCAACCCAGGGATGGAACAAGCATCTCTTATGTCTCCTGCATTGGCAGGTGGATTCTTTGCCACTAGCACCACCTGGGAAGCCCTATAGTAAAATAAAGGATATTTTTATTTTTATATCAATTACTTCTTTTGCAGTATATCTGTGGGTGTTAAATTACAGACTTTATATAATTTCTGAACAATGGAAATAAGCTGAATTTTTTGTGCTTTAATGAAGGGTTTACATCTATTTAAAATTAAACCCTTGTAGTACAGATCAACACTGAATGAAATCAACTGTAACATTTTATAATTAAGAATAATGCAGCAGTATATCATTATTGCAAAACTTTAAAAATGTATTTATTTCCCATTAGTTGCAGCATAATGATCCAACTCCTTAAATGAGAAAGAAAATAAACTTCTTGAATCAAACTTTGTGATAGAGACCCAGCATGTGTTATTAATTTAAACTGTTTTTCTCAATGATTTTATTTTATGATATAACCAATTCATTGGATTGTAAATGTAGAAAATGTTTTGTTTGGCTCCTAAATAAAGGATAATGAAAGTCATTAAATGTTTACTAAAATGAATAAATTGCTATTAAGATAAAGTATGTAAATAAGTCACCAACCAAAATCAATCTTTATTCATATATATCAAAAGAGAGAGAGGAAAATATGTGTATATATAGATTTTTCTCTCTCTCTTTTGCACTCTCTCTATATACACATGAACCGTGTGAAATTTGCAATGATTGATATTTATACAATTAATTTACTGTCCCTAAATCATATACAGATTAACCTATTCTTATGTCCTTATGTTTAAATTATATTTAAATATATATTTATAAATAAATAATATCTATTATTATATCTTTAAATGCAAGTTTACAGGAAAAAGCCTGTAAACAGGCTTTTTAACAGGCTTATAATAAGCCTATGGCAATCAGAATGCAGAAAACTAAAATGCCTGACCAAAAAAATAAATAAATAAAATAAAATGCCTGACAATTTCAAGGATTGTTGAAGCTGTAGGGTAACTGGAACCTTCGTAGCCTGCCAGTGGGAGTTTACTTTGGTATAACTGCTTTGCAAATCTCCTTGAAAATAGCTTCTAAATCTGAACACAGGTATACTCTGTGACACAGGAACTCAACTACTAAGTATATAACTCTAATGTATGTAGGTACATCCATCAAAAGATGTATACAAAGGCATTCAGAGAAATATTATTCATATGATCTCCAAATTGGAAGCAATCTAAATGCATATCAACTCTAGAGAATAAACAAAATGAGGAATATTCACAACTGAACTCTATATGGCAATGAGAAGGATTAAATTACTGCCATGTTCCATAACACAGATGAGCATCAACAAAAGCCAAGCAAAAGACATGGAAGCAACCTATGTGTTGATTGACAGAGGAATGGATAAAGAAGATGTGGTATGTATATGTAATAAAATATTACTAGCCATTAAAAAGAATGAAATAATGCCATCTGTGGCAACATGGATGGACTGAGAGATAGTCATACTCAGTGAAGTTAGAAAAGGAAAAATATTGTATGACATCCCTTATATGTGAAATCTAAAAAGAAATGATACAAATGAACTTATTTACAAAATAGACTCACAGACTTAGAGAACAAACTTATGGTTGCTGGGGGGAAGGATGGCGGGAAGGATAGGGGGAAGGGATAGTTAGGGAGTTTGGGATGGACATGTACACACCACTGTATTTATAATGGATAACCAACAAGGGCCTACTGTATAGCACATAGAATCCTGGTCAATGTTATGTGACAGGATGGGAGGGAAATCTGGGGGAGAATGGATACAGGTATATGTATAGCTGAGTCCCTTTGCTGTCCACCTGAAAATATCACAACATTGTTAACTTACTATACTCCAATATAAAAAAAGTTTTAAAAAATAACCGGGCAGAGTATACAGCATATAATTGCATTTATATAAAGTCCAAGACAAGCAACACTAATATAAAGTGTTAGAAATCAGGATGGTTACTTCATGATGGTACTTAGTGGAAGTGAGCATGAGTGGGGCCTCAAAGGTATTGGTAATGCTATACTTTTTGATCAGATTGGTGGGTATATATAGGTATTTACTCTCTGAAAATGTACCATGCTGTTCCATTAAGTTTTGGGCACTTTTCTGCACACGTTATACTTTCAATAGCTTACTGAAGTATAATTGATATACAAACTGCACATACTTCATGTGTATAATTCAATACACACAAGTCTGGACATAGGCAAATACTTGTTTGGAAGAAAAGCCATGACCAACCTAGACAGCACATTAAAAAGCAGAGACGTTACTTTGCCGACAAAGGTCCGTCTAGTCAAAGCTATTGTTTTTCCAGTAGACATGTATGGATGTCACAGTTGGACTATAAAGAAAGCTGAGCACAGAAGAATTGATGCTTTTGAACAGTGGGGTTGGAGAAAACTCTTGAGAGTCCCTTGGACTGCAAGGAAATCAAACCAGTCCATCCTAAAAGAAATCAGTCCTGAATATTCATTGGAAGGACTGATACTGAAGCTGAAACTCCAATACTTTGGCCACCTGATGCAAAGAACTGACTCCTTGGAAAAGACCCTGATGCTGGGAAAGACTGAAGGCAGGAGGAGAAGGGGATGACAGAGGATGAGATGGTTGGATGGCATCACCGACTAGATGCACATGAGTTTGAGCAAACTCCAGGAGTTGGTGATGGACAGGGAAGGCTGGCATGCTGCAGTCCATGGGGCTGCAAAGAGTCAGACACGACTGAGTGACAGAACTGAACTGAACTGAAACACTTGTGATACCATCACCAGTCAAGGTAATAGACCTATGCAACACCTCTCAATGTTTTTTTGTGTCTGTTTTTTGAATGTTACATTTTTGTAAAACATTTACTTTTAGAAAAGTACATTTGCTTTCTCAATATGATGACTTCTTGTCATCCTTCTTTTTCACAATTTCTGAAAGAGCTGCTTAATGACTCTGACAGAGTCTTACAACTTCCCATTATTTTTCATACTTCAAATCATGAAGGAATTATTGTAATCTTTTCAGATCCGTCATCCAGTTCACTTACTATTAATTCCTTTTGTGGGGCTCAGAGAGAAGACCTTAGGGAATTTATAGAGCCTTTTCTCATTCTTGTATCTGCTAAAAAAAACTTTATGTCACAAACCTTGATTATTGATTCCCTCCATGACATTTAAAATGATGTATTTCACAGGAACTTTGTCTGCTACCACCTTTCTGCCCAAAGTAATTTATAGCAGCCATGGACATTTTGAAATTAGATTGGAGACCTTCTGTTGCAAACCACATGCTTCTTGAAACAGAGGGAATTTTCAGTAGTGTGAGGTTATTCCTAATCCTGGCAATATTACCGAACAACAAGGAAAGGCTTAATGGGTTGATCTATTAAGTCCATTTTTCAAATCAAAGGTGAAGTTGTTTTTTGGAGAAATCAGTGTTATGCAGGGCATGCATTAAGCAATTAACATGAGTTCTAGAGGAATGGAAGGCCTCTGAAGGTAAGCACAGGGCATACTCATTCACTGAGTATGCTAAAACCCTTTAGCAAAGGAATTGCTTCCTCATGAGCAGTATTAAAGCAATCTCCCATTACTAAAGCATATTAAGCTACCTTGTGGGCATTTTGCCAAATCTTTAAGTTGCATTACAAGCTTTTTGTATAAAATATGTTTTTCTCTGAAACAGTTCAAACACTCTCCTCTCTCTTTTTTCCCCCCATTCCTTACAGACACCATCAAAGTTACCTAACTTCAAACATTAACTACTTCTATAGCTCTTGTGAAGTTTCACACAGGGAGCTATTGACAAGCAAGACATCTGATGATGAAGCAGAGTTCTTTTGTGACTAGAAGAGATGAAATCCCTATACAATGCAGAAAACTTGCCACAACTGTTCTTTTTGTCTTATACTAAAATACAGTTTTTAGAATAAAGAACACCTACACATAGAAAGAGATAAACAACATGACTTTGACACAAAGCAAATTTAATCATGAATTCTAGGAAATTACTTCAAGTATTATTGCTACATCAAGTGGTTCCAAGTGACCAGATGTGCTGTGTAGGGTGTACATTTGACTGTTACTTGTGCCCTCTAAATCTGTTGTACTTTTCTCCCTGGTTACTCAGGGCAACCCAACTGGGGACCACAGTGCCCAGCCTCCTTTGTAGTTACATGTGGTTGCTCAACTAAATTCTTGCTAATAAAGTATGAGCACAAGAAATTTTTGCTTCATCTGGATTCCTCTATTTACTCTTCACATAAGCTAGAAGCCAAATGAGGCATGGGACAGCTATGAGCATGCAGAGGAGGGCTGTATGCTAGGGGATGGCAAAGCACCAATGTTGACAGCACCTTCACCACTGAATATCTTGTTGGCATTAAGCCACACCTCCAGTCTGGATGTCGAACTTATATGCGAAGGAAATATACTTCCATTCACTTTTACTCATTGTATGTTTTTATCTTTGTTATTGAAGCTACTGTTTACCAGATAGGGTTATTGATCAATAATTTTTAGTATGCTTTCAACTTATTAAAAGAATGTGAAACAAATATTTGATGATTTCCAAAGTAAAAATATTTTATATTTCCATAGGATATTTCTTTTATCAGGATCTTTCTCCATATTTTATTATATGAGAGTCACAAGAATCCTGTGGTGGCAGTTAAGATGATTCATTATCCCTATTTCACAAATAAGGAAACAACATCATTGGCAACTGGATCTTGATCTTTCCAAATTATCTCAGGAAACTATACAACTTCAGAGGAAATATGGTTTGCTTACTATATATTAAAGTCAACTCACAATACCATATTGAATGAAAATTCACAACTTAAAGAAGGTGACTTAGTCTTTTGGAGAATTTAATAAATATGGCTTCTTTTTTTTTTTTTACTGCATTCATTAACCACTAATTTATCTCTCTAATGAAATAAGATAATTTTTTCAATTAAATGCATTTGCAAGTTAAATGTTTGAAATATCAAGAAATTTTATATTTACTATCCCATCCTATTTATAAATGTAGCAAATTTGAAAATACATAGATGTTAAAAATTACTTTTTATTGTAAAATCAAATAACAGAGGAAAGAAGAATATGACAATTATGTGTAAGTCCAAGACTCAGAGTTAACTACTGTTAATATATGTGTATACTTTTTAAGTGAAAATAAACAATACTGTTTTAAGCATTTTCACTTAATGATAATAGGTGACATTCATGATCCCTACTAGGGCCAGGCAGTGGACTACAAATGTTCTACCCATTATCTTATATAATATTCAGTAGAAGCCTATAGATAAGTGCTATAATTATCACTATCTTTACATAATGAGCAACTGAGACTTGGGTATAACCAACTTATGCCTCATAATGAAGATTGAAAGTAGTAAGTGATGTCACAGGTTGTCTGTATTCAAAACTTGTACTGCAAACATTTTGCTGTTATTTGAGTATGAAGAAACACAAGGCAGCAATGTATTCCATCTTATGGGTCACAACAAGATCAGAGAAGCACCACAAGTCCCAATCAATTGAAGTCCCAATCAATCTTTTACTTTTGGATATATAACTTGTTTCCTAATATTAATAGCATGTATTTGTTACTAAATCTTTGTACCTTCACATGGAGTGGGTTGCCATTTCCTTCTCCAATGCATGGAAGTGAAAAGTGAAAGTGAAGTTGCTTAGTCGTATCTGACTCTTAGCGACCCCATGGACTGCAGCCCACCAGGCTCCTCCGCCCATGGGATTTTCCAGGCAAGAGTACTGGAGTGGGGTGCTATTGCCTTCTCCAATATAACTTGTTTCCTAATATTAACAGCATGTATTTGTTATTAAATCTTTGTACCTTCACATATTCATATGACTTTATTTTAGTAATTTTATAGAACTACAGTTGCTGATCGGACCTGTTTTAAAGATTTTGAATATATTGACAACTGGAGCTTAGGAGTTTGCACTAATTTCCTCACAGTATGTGGGAACAACCAAGTATTCTTTGTGGAGACAAGATTTGGTATTAACATTGTTTTCTATATATTTGACAGTTTTGAGAAATGATTTATTTTTTACATATGGATTTTTATAACTATTAATGTACAGTTTTAAAATATGCTTATTGATGATTTCTGCTTTATTTCTACTGATTTACACACTTAGGCATTTTTATCAGATTTCTACATACTTTAAACACTTTTCTTATGTTATAGACATTAACACATTGTGTGACATAAATATTTCAAATACTTTTGATCACACTACTAATAACCTTAAACTGTTTTGCAAGTGTATTTTCAGGTGTACACATTCTTATGTTTCTATAACCAAATGTATGAAGTAAATACATTTGTTATTTTGGCCTCAGAAATCACCTACCTTTCCAGTACCTTTGAATGACTAAATCTGCAGTTTCAATACCTTTGCTGTGGTATAACTTAGCATACAACAAACACAACATATTTAAATTATAAAATTTGAATGAGTTTTGATATAAGTATATGCCTATAAAACCATCACCATAAATAAGATAATGAACATCACCTCTAAAAGTTACTTAATGTTTCTTTGTACTTCCTCCCTTCTGCCCCTCACTTCATATGCCCTCATTGCCAGGCAAGTACTGATCTGTCTTCTGTCATTGTAGATAAGTTTGCCTTTTCCAGAATTTTTCTATAAATGGAATCAGAGTACTATTTTTTGTCTACTTCTTCTAACTCATCATAAATATTTTGAGAATCATCAATGTATCTGAATGTTTACTGCTTTTTATTGTTGAGTGGTATTCTATTGGCTGATATGTCCCAATTTGTTTATTCGCTCACCTGGTAAAGGAGATTTGGATTATTTCCAGTCTGAGGGTGATAAAATTAAAAGCTGTTATGAACATTAATGTTTAAGTCTTTATATGTATATTTAATGTCTCTTCTAGAAGTGGAATGGTTGGATCAAATGGTATGTGTATTTTTAACTTTCTATAAACCTTCCAAACAGTTTTCCTACATGGTTGTACTGTTTTATGCTCCTATCAGCAGTCAATTCAAGTTCCAGTAGTTCCAGGCCAGAGATAAGATGACAGAGTAGAAGGACATGAGCTCAACTTTTCTTATGCAAACACCAAAATAACAACTACCTTCTAAATAACCAGTGACAAAAATAAAACAAAATGCTAGAACCTACCAAAAATCATACCCTACATCCAAAGACAAAGAAGTCACAATGAGATGGAAGGAGGGATGCAATCATGATAAAATTAAGTCCTGTATATGCTGGCTAAAAAGTGAAACTGTTAGTCGCTCAGTCATGCTCGACCCTTTGTGACCCCATGGACTATAGCCCACTAGGCTCCTAGGTCCATGGAGCGCTCCAGGCAAGAATATTGGAGTGAGTTGCCATTTCCTTCTCCCTTCTCAGGGGATCCTCATGATCTAGGGATCAAAGCCAGGTCTCCTGCACTGCAGGCGGATTTTTTTTTTTTTTTTTTTTACCACTGAGCCACCTAGGGAGCCCACGTGCCTGGTAGGCAACCCACAAACTAGAAAATGATTATACCACAGAGGTTCCCCCACAGCAGTGAAAGTTCTGAACCCCATGTCAGGCTCCCCAGCCTGGGGGGTCTGGCAATGGGAGGAGGAACCTCTAGAGAATATGGCTCTGAAGGCCAGTGGAGTTTCACCAGAGGAATTCCACTCTTGAAGGGAGCACACAGGGCCTGGTGAGCACCGGGACCCAGAGGTGAAAGCAATAACCTCATAAGAGACTGGGCCAGACTTACCTGCTGGTATCAAAAGGTCTCCTGTGGAGGGAGGGGATGGGTGTGGCTCATTAAGGGGACAAGGACAGTGGCAGAAGCAGCTCCGGGGAGTACTCACTGGCAGAAATAAATGAAATAGAGATGAAGAACAGAATAGAAAAAAGATCAATGAAACTAAAATCTAGTTCTTTGAAAATATAACCAAAATTGATATGCCTTTAGCCAGACTCATCAAGAAAAAGAGGGAGAGAGCTCAAATCAATAAAATCGGGAATGGAAATGGAGAAGTTACAACAGACACCAGAGAAATACAAAGGATCATAAGAGACTACTACAAGCAACTATATGCCAATAAAATGGACAGTTTAGAAGAAATGGATGAATTCTTAGAAAAGCACAATCTCCCAAGAATGAACCAGGAAGAAATAGAAAATAGGAAGAGACCAAGTACTGACATTGAAACTGTGACTTAAAACCTCCCAACAAACAAAAGTTCAGGAAGAGATGGCTTCATAGGTGAATTATTAATATATCAAACATTTACAGAAGAATTAACACCTATCCTGAAACTGTTTCAAAAAATTGCAGAGGAAGGAATATTCCCAAACTCATTCTATGAGGCTATGGCCCTGATACCCAAACCAGAAAAAGATACTACAAAAAAACAAAATTACAGGCCAATATCACTGATGAACAAAGATGCAAAAATCCTCAAAATACTGGCAAACTGAATCCAACAATAATACATTAAAAGGATCATACACCATAATCAAGTGGGATTCATTCCAGAGATGCAAGGATTTTTCAATATCTGCAAATCAATCAGTGTGATATGTAACATCAACAAATTGAAGAAAACCTTATGATTATGTCAATAGATGCAGAAAAAGCTTTTAACAAAATTCAACACCCATTTACAATAAAAACTCTCCAGAAAGTGAGCTTAGAGGGAACATACCTCAACATAATAAAAGCCACATATGACAAACTTACAGCTAGCATCATCCACAATGGTGAAAAGTTGAAAGCATTTGCTCTAAGATCAGGAACAAGACAAGGATGTCCACTCTCACCACTCTTATTCAACATAGCTTTGGAAGTCCCACCCATAGCAACCAGCAAAGAAAGAACTAAAGGGACTCTAAATTGGAAAGCAAGTAAAACTGTCACTGTTTGCAGATGATGTGATACTCTACATAGAAGATCCTAAAGATGTTACCAGAAAACCACTAGAGCAACAAACAGGACCTAGTTAAACTGAAAAGTTTTTGCACAGCAAAGAAAACCTAAAAAAGACAAAAAGACAATCCTCAGAATGGGAGAAAATATTTGCAAATGAAGCAACTGACAAAGGATTAATCTCCAAAATATACAAGCAGCTCATGCAGCTCATACCAAATGACCCAATCAAAAACTGGGCAGAAGACCTTTTAAATAGACATTTCTCCAAAGAAGATGTACAGATGGCCAAACACATGAAAAGATGCTCAACACCACTAATAAAGAAATGCAAATCAAAACTACAATAAGGTATCACCTCACACCAGTCAGAATGGCCATCATCAAAAAATCTATAAACAATAAATACCAGAGAGTGTGTGGATAAAGGGAACTATCTTGCACTGTTGGTGGGAATGTAACTTGGTGCAGCCACTATGGAAATAAAAAATAAAAATATAAAAAATAAACATAGAACTACCATATGATCCAGAAATACCACCAGGGACATATACCCTGAGAAAACCAGAATTCAAAAAGACACATGTACTCCAATGTTCACTGCAGCACTATTTACAATAGCAAGGACATGGAAACAACCTCAATGTCCATCAACAGATGAGTGGATAAAGAAGATGTGGACACACACACACAAATATACATACACATGCACAGTGGAATATTACTCAGCCATTACAAGGAAGGTAATTAATGATGTGGATGGACCTACCATCTGTCATACAGAGTGAAGTCAGAAAGAGAAAAATACCATATATTAATGCATATACATGAAATCTAAAAAAATAGTGCAGCTGAACCTATGCTAGGAGGAATAGATGCAGACACACAGAGTTGACATGTGGGCACATGAGGGGAAGGGAGGGTGGGACAAACTGGGAGAGTAGCATTAACATATATACACTACTGTATATAAAACAGATCACTAGTGTATAGCACAGGGAGTTCTGTGCTGTATAGTTGCAATAAAGCACAGGGAGCTCAACTTGGTCTTCTGTGATGACCTAGAGGAATGGGATGTGGGGGGAGGCGTGGGAGGGAGGCTCAAGAGAGAGGAGATTTAGGTATACATATAGCTGATTCACTTTGTTGTACCACAGAAACTAATACTGTAAGTATATTTCAATAATAAAATATATGTCTTGAAAAGCTCAAATGCATTCTGATTCATACTAACTTGTTTGTTTTGTGACACTGACATTTTGTCTTATAATATTATGTGTGCTAATCTCCTGAGACTTACTGTTTTAATAAATTGCCAACCAACTGGGAAAAAAGAGAACTACTATAGTTCATCAATGAATTCAGTAAAGCTGCAGGATACAAAATTAATACAAAGAAATCTGTTGCATTTCTATACACTAACAATGAAACATGAAAGAGAAATTAAAGAAACAATCCCATTTACCACTGCATCAAAAAAGAATAAACTACCTAGAAATAAACCTACTTAATGAGGCAAAGACCTGTACTCCCCAAACTATAAGACACTGATGAAAAAAAACAGATGACACAAATAGGTGGAGCGATATATACCATGTTCTTGAATGGAAGAATCAACATTGACAAAATAACTCTACTATGCAAGGCAATCTATGGATTCAATGCAATCTCTATCAAATTACCAATGGCATTTTTCACAGAAGAACAAAATTTTTCAAAATTTGTATGGAAACACAAAAGACCCCAAATAGCCAAAACAGTCTTGTGAAAGAAAAACAGCTGGAGTAATCAGGCTCCCTGACTTCAGACTATGTTACTACAAACCTACAGTCATCAAAACTGAATAGTACTGACACAAAAACAGGAGATAGATCAATGGTACAGGAAAGAAAGTTCAGAGATAAACCCATGCACCTATTGTCATCTAACCTATGACAATGGAGGTAAGACTATACAGTGGAGAAAAGATAGTCTCTTCAATAAGTGGTGCTGGAAAAACTAGACAACTACATGTAAAAATAAAATTAGAACATTGTTTAATATCATACACAAAAATAAACTGAAAATGAATTAAAGACTCAAATGTAAGACTGGATACTATAAAACTCTTAGAGAAAAAATACACAGAACACTCTTTGATGTAAATCACAGACAGATCATTTTTTGATCCACCTCCTAGAGTAATGAAAATAAATATAAAAACTAGGACCTAATTAACTCAAAAGCTTTTGCAAAGCCAAAGAAATGATTAAAAAAAAAAAAAAAGACAACCCATAGAATAGGAGAAAATATTTGAAAATGATGCTATCAACAAGGGATTAATCTCCAAAATTTACAAAAAGCTCATGTGCTCCACCCTCTACCCCCCAAAAAAACAATAAAAATGGGCAGAAGACCTAAACTGACATTTTTTTAAAGGAAGATATATGGCCAAGAGGCATATGAAAAGATACTCAACATTGCTAATTACTAGAGAAATGCAAATCAAAACTACAATGAGGTATCACTTCACACCAGTTCAAATGGCAATCATCAAAAAGTCTACAAACAGTAACTGCTGGAGAGGGTGTGGAGAAAAGGGAACCCTCCTACACTGTTGGTGGAAATGTAAACTGGTACAGTGACTGTGGAGTTTTCTTAAGAAACAAAAAATAGAGCTACCATATGATCCAGCAATCCCATTCCTGGACATGTATCTGGAGGAAAACATGATTCAAAAGATTACATACATGCTGTTTTATAATAGCCACGACATGGAAGCAACCTAAATGTTTGACAGAGAAATGGATAAAGAAGATTCGGTACATATATTCAATGGAATATTACTCAGCTATTAAGAAGAATGGAATAATGCCATCTAAAGAACATGGATGGACCTAGAGATTGTCATACTGAGTGAAAGTAAGTCTGACAGAGCAAGACAAATATCATATGATATTGCTTATATGTGGAAGCTAAAAAAAATGATCAAAGTGAACTTACTTACAACACAGAACAACAGACTTAGAGAATGAACTTGTAGTTACTGAGGGGGAAACGGTGGGGGAAAGGATAGATTGAGAATTTGGGATGGACATGTACACACTGATATACTTAAAACAGATAACCAACAAGGACCTACTGTATAGCACAGGGAACCCTGCTTAATACTCTGTGATAACCTATTGGGAAACGAATTTGGCAAAGAATAGATACATGCTATGTGTAATGGAATCACTGCTGTACACCTGAAACTAAACACAGTTAATCAACTATACTCCAATATAAAATTCATTTTTTTAAGTTCCATTAGTTCCATATCATTGTCAATACCTGGCATGATCAGACTTTTAAACTTTAAATATTCTAAAACATGTTTAGTGATATCTCCTTTTGTAATTTTATTTTCATTTCCCTAATGATTAATGATTAAACAAAGTTATGTATCTTTACCATCTATTTATCTTCTTTGGATGAGTGCCTGTTTACTCTTGTTCTTTTTATTTTCATTGGGTCATTTATTTCAGTGTTCTGATTGTGTATTAAGGTATATGTGTGTATTTGTGTGTATGTATTCATCTAAGTGTACATGTTCTTTTATATATATCATGGGTAAAACTCATTTTTGAGAGTTATGGTTTCTATTTTCATCCTTTTAACAATATCTCTCAAAGCGAAGACGTCCTTAATTTTGATGAAGTCCAATTTTTCTTTTTTCCTTTTACGCATTATGGTGTTGGTTTTGTATATAAGAAATCTTTGATAATCCCAGGCAATTAAGATTTTCTCCTATGTTTTCTTCTGTAAGTTTTATAATTTGGGGCTTACATTTATATCCATGGTCCATTTTGAATTAATATTTATATGTAAGTGCTAAGTATGAATGGGTGTTCTCTTTTTTTGCACATGGGTTTCCAGTTGTTCAAGTATCATTATAGATAATCAACTGACCATATATTTTGTCAATGCAACAGTTTTCTAAATGATTAAAATTTAGTTGCACTTTGTCCAAAACCAGTAGGAAAGCTTTAATCAACATAGTCACAAAATGGAACAAAGAACTTCAGTTACAAACTGCAATTATTAAAATCAAAGTGTATAAAAAGGGAATTATTAAAATGACAAGAAACCTCAGCAACAAAAGCAAAAATAAATGGGGCTATATCAAAGTAAATGTTTTTCCATAGCAAAGGAAACAATCAATAAAATGAAAAGGCAACCTATAAATTGGGAAAAAATGTTTGTAAGTTATGTATCTGATAAGGGGTTAATATCCAAAATATCTAAGCAACCTGTATTATTCAATAGCAAAAAACAAAGCACCCAATTAATAAATGATCAGTGGACCTGAATAGACATTTTTTCAAAGAAGATATACAAATAACCAACAGGTATATGAGGAGATGCTCAGTGTAACTAATCATCAGGGAAATACAAATCAAAACCACAGTGAGATACCACTTCAGACTTTATAGGATGGATGTTACCAAAAAGCCAAGATACATGTTCATGAGGACATAGGGAAAACAGAACCCTTATACACTACTGGTAGGAGTGTGAATTGGTCCGGCTATTATGGAAAACAGGGTGGAGGTTTCTTAAAAAAACCTAAACACAGAACTACCACATAATTCAGTAATCCTACTTCTGATATATAAGCAAAGGAAATGAAATCGGTGCCTTGAAGCGGTATCTGTGCTTTTGTGTTCATCGCAGTTATTATTCACAGTAGCCAAGACATGGAAACAACCTAAGTTTCTACTGAAGGAAGGATGAATAAAGATATAATGTGTGTATATACAGACATGTTATTCAATCACTAAGTTGTGTCCAACTCTTTGCGAGCCCATGGACTGCATCATGCCAGGCTTCCCTGTCCTTCACTATCTCCTTGAGTTTGTTCAAACTCATGTCCATTGAATCAGTGATACCACACAGCCATCTCATCCTCTGCCGCCCCCTTCTCCCCCTGCCTTCAATCTTTCCCAGAATCAGGGTCTTTTCCAGTGAGTCAGTTTTTTGCATCAGGTGGCCAAAGTATTGGAGCTTCAGCTTTAGCATCAGTTCTTTCAATGAATATTCAAGGTCTATTTCCTTCAGGATTGATTGGTTTGATCTCCTTGCAGTTCAAGGGACTCTCAAGTGTCTTCTCCAGCACCACGTATATTTGTGTATATTATTAGAATATTATTCAGCCTTAAAAAAAAAAAAAAACCAGATCCTTCCATTTGAAACAACATGGATGAACCTAGAGGACATTATGCTAAGTGAAATAAGCCAGACAGAAAGACAGAAAAAAAAAACCCTGCATAATCTCACTGATATGTGGAATATAAAAATTAGAATACATGGAAGCAGAGAGTAGAAGGTCAAAGGCTAGTTACTGGGAATGGGGAGGTGGGAGAAATGGGGAGATGTTGGTCTAGGGGAATGAAATAGTTACATAGGATGAGTAAGTCTAGAGATCTGTTTGGCAAGATGCCTATAGTTACTAATAACTGTACTGAAGACTGGAAATTTGTTAAGAATGTAGATTTCAGGTGCTCTCATCACACACAAATGTATGTGAGGAGATATGTTAATTGGCATGATTGTAGTAATCATATCACTATGTGTATCAAATTGTCATGTTGTACACCTCAAGTACATTCAATTTTTCTTAAATAGATAAAAGCAAGGAAGAAACAGAAGAAATTTAATTGTGACAACTTTAAAGAATTACAACATCTCGAAAGGGGGCAGTCCTAAGATGGCAGAGGAATAGGATGGGGAGACCACTTTCTCCCCCACAAATTCATCGAAAGAGCATTTGAACGCTGAGCAAATTCCACAAAACAACTTCTGAATGCTGACAGAGGACATCAGGCACCCAGAAAGGCAGCCCATTGTCTTTGAAAGGAGGTAGGACAAAATGTAAACTGATAAAAAGACAAAAGAGGTAGGGGCGGATATCCGTCCCGGGAAGGGAGTCTTAAAAAAGAGAGAAGTTTCCAAACACCAGGAAATACTCTCACCAGTGAGTCTGTGGCAAGCCTTGGAACCTCAGAGGGCAACATAACCAGGAGGAAAAATAAATAAATAATTAAAACCCACAGATTACGTGCCTAAGGGCAACTCCCAGCGGAGAAGCAGCGCAGATGCTCACATCCACAACTAGCAAGTGGGGGCTGGACAGGGAGGCATGGGCTGCATTGCTTAGGGTAAGCAACGGGCCTGAATGCCCTGAGGGCAATCCGAGGGAACTAACTAGAGACAGCAACCCAGACTGTGGGATAACTATCCTGCGAAAAGCCCTAAGCTAAGACACTGCCAGGCCTGCTCACAGAATAAAGGACTGAGCAGAGCTAGCCAGCTGTGGAATGGCCCATCCCCCGCCAGAGACAGGCAGGCGAGGGCAGCTGGAGCCAAAAGAGGGCAATCGCAGCCCCAGAGAGGCATCCTCTACCAAACTGCAAGCAGGATTCATTGCTAACCAAGACTTCTTGGGATTTTGGATGGTCGACATCTGCCGGGAGGGTTGCAGCCAGAGATCAGCTCCCCAGAAGAGACACGTGGCACACCTGAGAAGGCAGGCCGGTTGTACACCCAGAAAACCAAGCAGCTGGGACAGGGGAGGTGATAAGTCCCAGCCCCCAACTGGGGTCGACTGCACTCGCCAAGCACCTGATCACCTCAGCTTCTCGGACCTGGGAAGGGCACAAAACGCAGGCCCAACCAAGTCTGCACCTTTGTGAAGTACCCGAGAACCTGAACCGGACAGCTCAGACCTGGGAAGTGCACGCAACCCAGGGCCCACCTCAGACAGTTCCTGGCAGAGCAACCTAGAGCCTGAGCAGTGTAGACTAGGAAAGCACACACACCGTGAGTGGGGGCAAATCCAGTGTGGCTGAGACACTGCGACCACTCCCCACAAACATTTGCTTGCGGTGTTCCTCCCTCCCCACAGCACGACTGAACAAGTAAGCCTTAAAAAGTGACCACCACCGCCCCCTTGTGTCAGGGTGGAAATTAGACACTGAAGAGGCCAGCAAACAGAAGCTAAATTAAACAGAGGGAACCGCCTTGGAAGTGACAGGTGCAACAGATTAAAACCCTGTAGTTAGCACTGACTACATAGGAAGGGGCCTTTAGATCTTGAGAAGTATAAGCCGGATCAAGGAACTATCTGAAAATGAACTGACCCCTCACTGTCCACAACAACACCAGAGAAAGTCCTCAATATATTTTTACTATTATCATTTTTAAAATTTTAAGTCCTCTATTACTCCTTTATGTAGAAGGAAATGGCAACCCATCCCAGTATTCTTGCCTGGAGAATCCCATGGACAGAGGAGCTTGGTGGGCTACAGTCCATGGGTTGCAGAGTCAGACACGACTGAGCAACTTCACTTTCACTTATTACTCCTTTAATTTTCATTTTTATAACCTACTATTACCTTGCAAAAAAAAGACCCTATTTTTAAAGCAAACTTCATATATATATTTTATAATTTTTCTGACTTTGTTTTTTAATATTGTATTTTTGAGAATCAAACCTCTACTCTAGATTTTTAATCTTTGCTTTTTGGCATTTGTTATCAATTTTGTACCTTTAAGAACCTAATCTTCAGTACCCATTTTTACTTGGGAGTGAGATTACTGGCTGGATTGCTCTCTCCCCCTTTGAAAGTGAAAGTGAAGTCGCTCAGTCATGTCCAACTCTTTGCGACCCTTTGGACTATAGCCCACCAGCCTCCTCCATCCATGGGATTTTCCAGGCAAGAATACTGAAGTGGGTTGCCATTTCCTTCTCCCGCTTTGGACTCTCCCTTTTCTCTACCAGGTCACCTGTATCTCCTCCCTCCCCCTTCTCTTCTCTACCCAACTCTGTGAATCTCTTTGTGTGTTCTGGGCTGTGGAGAACACTTAGGGAACTGATTACTGGCTGGATCTATCTCTCTTCTTTTGATTTCCCCTTTTATCCTCCTGTCTGCCTCTGTCTCCTTCCTCCCTCTTCTCTGTATAACTACGTGAACATCTCTGAGTGGTCCAGACTGCGGAAAGCACATAGGGAAGTGATTACTGGCTAGCTTGCTCTCTCCCCTTTCTCTTCTCCTCCTGGTCACCTCTCTCTCCCTCCTTCCTCTTCTCTTCTCCATGTAACTCTGTGTACCTCTCCAGGTGTCACTCACTGTGGAGAAACTTTTCATCATTAACCTAGATGTTTTATCATCAGTGCTGTATAGATGGAGAAGTCTTGAGGCTACTGTAAGAATAAGACTGAAAACCAGAGGCAGAAGGCTTAAGTCCAAATCCTGAGAACACCAGAGAACTCCTGACTCCAGGGAACATTAATCGATAGGAGCTCATCAAAAGTCTCCATACCTACACTGAAACCAAGCACCACCCAAGGGCCAACAAGTTCCAGAAAAAGACATACCACACAAATTCTCCAGCAATACAGGAACATAGCCCTGAGCTTCAATATACAAGCTCCCCAAAGTCACCCCAAACCCAGTGACATCCCAAAACTCATTACTGGACACTTCATTGCACTCCAGTGAGGAGAAATCCAGCTCCACTCACCAGAACACTGACACAAGCTTCTCTAACCATGAAACCTTGACAAGCCACTTGTCCAACCCCACCCATGGTGAGGAACCTCCACAATAAAGAGGAACCACGAACTACCAGAATACAGAAAGGCCACCCCAAACACAGCAATATAAACAAGATGAAAAGGCAGAGAAATACCCAGCAGGTAAAGGAACAGGATAAATGCCCACCAAACCAAACAAAAAAGGAAGAGATAGGGAATCTACCTGATAAAGAATTCCAAATAATGATAGTGAAAATGATCCAAAATCTTGAAAACAAAATGGAGTTACAGATAAACAGCCTAGAGACAAGGATGGAGAAGATGCAAGAAAGGTTTAACAGGGACCTAGAAGAAATAAAAAAGAGTCAATATATAATGAATAATGCAATAAATGAGATAACACTCTGGAGGGAACCAACAGTAGAATAATGGAGGCAGAAGATAGGATAAGTGAGGTAGAAGATAGAATGGTATAAATAAATGAAACAGAGAAGAAAAAAGAAAAAAAGAATTAAAAGAAATGAGGACAACCTCAGAGACCTCTGGGACAATGTTAAACACCCCAACATTCGAATCATAGGAGTCCCAGAAGAAGGCAAAAAGAAAGACCATGAGAAAATACTTGAGGAGATAATAGTTGAAAACTTCCCTAAAATGGGGAAGGAAATAATCACCCAAGTCCAAGAAACCCAGAGAGTCCCAAACAGGGTAAACCCAAGGCAAAACACCCCAAGACACATATTAATCAAATTAACAAAGATCAAACACAAAGAACAAATATTAAAAGCAGCAAGGGAAAAACAACAAATAACACACAAGGGGATTCCCATAAGGATAATAGATAATTTTTCAATAGAAACTCTTCAGGCCAGAAGGGAATCACAGGACATACTTAAAGTGATGAAAGTGAAAAACCTGCAGCCCAGATTACTGTACCCAGCAAGGATCTCATTCAAATATGAAGGAGAAATCAAAAGCTTTACAGACAAGCAAAAGCTGAGAGAATTCAGCGCCACCAAACCAGCTCTTCAACAAATGCTAAAGGATCTTCTCTAGACAGGAAACACAGAAAGGGTGTATAAACTCAAACCCAAAACAATAAAGTAAATGGCAACGGGTCATACTTATCAATAACTACCTTAAATGTAAATGGGTTGAATGCCCCAACCAAAAGGCAAAGACTGGCTGAATGGATACTAAAATAAGACCCCTATATATGTTGTCTATAAGAGACCCACCTCAAAACAAAGGACACATACAGACTGAAAGTGAAGGGCTGGAAAAAGATATTCCACGCAAACAGAGACCAAAAGAAAGCAGGAGTAACAATACTCATATCAGAAAAAAAAGACTTTAAAACAAAGGCTGTGAAAAGAGACAAAGGACAATACATAATGATCAAAGGATCAACTCAAGAAGATATAACAAGTATAAATATATATATATGCACCCAACATAGGAGCACTACAATATGTAAGACAAATGCTAAGAAGTATGAAAGGGGAAATAAACAATAACACAATAATAGTGGGAGGCTTTCATACCCCACTTCCACCTATGGATAAACAAACTAAACAGAAAATTAACAAGGAAACACAAACCTTAAATGATACAATAGACCAGTTAGACCTAATTGATATCTATAGGACATTTCACCCCAAAACAATGAATTTCACCTTTTTCTCAAGTGCACATGGAACCTTCTCCAGGAGAGATCACATCCTGGACCATAAATCTAGCCTTGGTAAATTTTTTAAAAATGAAATCATTCCAAGCATCTTTTCTGACTACAATGCAGTAAGATTAGATCTCAATTACAGGAGAAAAACTATTAAAAATTCCAACATATGGAGGTTGAACAACACGCTGTTGAATAACCAACAAATCACAGAAGAAATCAAAAAAGAAATAAAAATATGCATAGAAACGAATGAAAATGAAAACACAACAACCCCAAACCTATGGGACACTGTAAAAGCAGTGCTAAGGGGAAGGTTCATAGCAATACAGGCTTACATCAAGAAACAAGAAAAAAGTCAAATAAATAACCTAACTCTACACCTAAAGCAACTAGACAAGGAAGAAATGAAGCACCCCAGGGTTAGTAGAAGGAAAGAAATCTTAAAAATTAGGGCAGAAATAAATGCAAAAGAAACAAAAGAGACCATAGCAAAAATCAACAAAGCCAAAGGCTGGTTCTTTGAGAAGATAAATAAATTTGACAAACCACTAACCAGACTCATCAAGAAACGAAACAAAGGGAGAAAAATCAAATCAACAAAATTAGATATGAAAATGGAGAGATCACAACAGACAACACAGAGATACAAAGGATCATAAGAGACTACTATCAGCAACTATATGCCAATAAAATGGATAACTTGGAAGAAATGGACAAATTCTTAGAAAAGTACAACTTTCCAAAACTGAACCAGGAAGAAATAGAAAATCTTCACAGACCCATCACAAGCACTGAAATTGAAACTGTAATCAGAAATCTTCCAGCAAACAAAAGCCCAGGACCAGACGGCTTCACAGCTGATTAGGTGTTAGGTCTTCTCTCAAACTCTTCCAGAAAAGTGCAGAGGAAGTAAACTTTCAAACTCATTCTATGAGGCCACCATCACCCTAATACCAAAACCAGACAGAGATGCCACAAAAAAAGAAAACTACAGGCCAATATCACTGATGAACATAGATGCAAAAATCCTTAACAAAATTCTAGCAAACAGAATCCAACAACATATTAAAAAGATCATACAGCATGACCAAGTGGGCTTTATCCCAGGGATGCAAGGTTCTTCAATATCCACAAGTCAATCAACATAATACACCACATTAACAAATTGAAACATAAAAACCAGATGATTATCTCAATAGATACAGAGAAAGCCTTTGACAAAATTCAACATCCATTTATGATAAAAAAAAAACCCCTCCAGAAAGCAGGAATAGAAGAAACATACCTCAACATAATAAAAGCTATATATGACAAACCCACAGCAAACATTATCCTCAATGGTGAAAAATTGAAAGCATTTCCCCTAAAGTCAGGAACAAGACAAGGATGCCCACTCTGACCACTACTATTCAACATAGTTTTGGAAGTTATAGCCACAGCAGTCAGAACAGAAAAAGAAACAAAAGGAATCCAGATTGGAAAAGAAGAAGTAAAACTCTCACTGTTTGCAGATGACATGATCCTCTACATAGAAAACCCTAAAGACTCCACCAGAAAATTACTAGAGCTAATCAATGAATATAATAAAGTTTCAGGATATAAAATCAACACACAGAAATCCCTTGCATTCCTATACACTAACAATGAGAAAACAGAAATTAAGGAAACAATTCCATTCACCATTGCAACGAAAAGAATAAAATACTTAGGAATATATATCTACCTAAAGAAACAAAAGACCTATATATAAAAAACTATAAAACACTGGTGAAAGAAATCAAAGAGGACACAAATAGATGCAGAAATATACCATGTTCATGGATTGGAAGAATCAATATAGTGAAAATGAGTATACTACCCAAAGCAATTTAACAGATTCAATGCAATCCTTATCAAGCTACCAACGGTATTTTTCACAGAACTAGAACAAATAATTTCACAATTTGTGTGGAAATACAAAAAACCTCGAATAGCCAAATCAATCTTGAGAAAGAAGAGTGGAACTGGAGGAATCAACCTGCCTGACTTCAGGCTCTACTACAAAGCCATAGTCATCAAGACAGTATGGTACTGGCACAAGACAGAAATGTAGATCAATGGAACAAAATAGAAAGCCCAGAGATAAATCCACGCACCTATGGACACCTTATCTTTGATGAAGGAGGCAAGAATGTACAATGGAGAAAAGACAATCTCTTTAACAAGTGGTGCTGGGAAAACAGGTCAACCACTTGTAAAAGAATGAAACTAGAACACTTTTTAACACCATACACAAAAATAAACTCAAAATGGATTAAAGAGCTAAACGTAAGACCAGAAACTATAAAACTCTTAGAGGAAGACATAGGCAAAACACTCTCCAACATAAATCACAGCGGGATCCTCTATGACCCACCTCCCAGAATATTGGAAATAAAAGCAAAAATAAACAAATGGGACCTAATTAAAATTAACAGCTTCTGCACAACAAAGGAAACTATAAGCAAGGTGAAAAGACAGCCTTCAGAATGGGAGAAAATAATAGCAAATGAAGCAACTGACAAAGAATTACTCTCAAAAATAATCAAGCAACTCCTGTAGCTCAATTCCAGAAAAATAAATGATCCAATCAAAAAAATGGGCCAAAGAACTAAACAGACATTTCTCCAAAGAAGACATACAGATGGCTAAGAAACACATGAAAAGATGCTCAACATCACTCATTATGCTTCTTCTTCTTCTGCATCGCTTCAGTCATGTCTGACTCTGTGTGACCCCATAGATGGCAGCCCACCAGGCTCCCCCATCTCTGGGATTCTCCAGGCAAGAACACTGGAGTGGGTTGCCAGTTCCTTCTCTAATGCATGAAAGTGAAAAGTGAGAGTGAAGTCGCTCAGTCATGTCCGACCCTTAGCAACCCCATGGACTGCAGCCTACCAGGCTACTCCGCCCATGGGATTTTCCAGGCAAGAGTACTGGAGTGGGGTGCCATTGCCTTCTCCACTCATTATGAGAGAAATGCAAATCAAAACCACAATAAGGTACCATTTCATGCCTGTCAGAATGGCTGCTATCAAAAAGTCTACAAGCAATAAATGCTGGAGAGGGTGTGGAGATAAGGGAACCCTCTTACACTGTTGGTGGGAATGCAAACTAGTACAACCACTATGGAGAACAGTGTAGAGATTCCTTAAAAAACTGGAAATAGAACTGCCATATGACCCAGCAATCCCGCTGCTGGGCATACACACTGAGAAAACCAGAATTGAAAGCGACACATGTACCCCAATGTTCACTGCAGCACTGTTTATAGTAGCTAGGACCTGGAAGCAACCTAGATGTCCATCAGCAGACGAATGGATAAGAAAGCAGTGGTACATATACACAATGGAATATTACTCACCCATTAAAAAGAATACATTTGAATCAATTTTAATGAGGTGGATGAAACTAGAGCCTATTATACAGAGTGAAGTAAGCCAGAAAGAAAAACACCACTACAGTATACTCACGCATATGTATGGAATTTAGAAAGATGGTAATGATAAACCTGTATGTGAGACAGCGAAAGAGACAAAGATGTACAGAACAGTCTTTTGGACTTTGTGGGAGAGGGCAAGGGTGGGATGGTTTGGGAGAATGGCATTGAAACATGTACATTATCATATGTGAAATGAATCGCCAGTCTAGGTTCAATGCATGAGACAGGGTGCTCGGGGCTGGTGCACTGGGATGACCCAGAGGGACGGGATGGGGATGGATTTGGGAGGGGGGTTCAGGATGGGAAACACATGTACACCCATGGCAGATTCATGTCAATGTATGGCAAAAACCAATACAATATTGTAAAGTAATTAGCCTCCAATTAAAATAAATAAATTTATATTTAAAAAATAAAAGTTAAAAAATAAAATAAAAAGAATTACAACATCTCATTTTGAAATTTTATAGTTGTGCCTAGAAATCTAGGTGTGTTTAAAGAGCGTTTTGATGGTCCTCATATTTCTAATTGAATAAACTTATATTGTCCTGAAAAGGAGAGAAGTTGAAAGAACATGATTGTGTAGCATCTCAATCCAATGAAATATTTTAAAAACACCATCTATACCACATGCTGCAACTGAACAATGAAGATTCTATGTGCTGCAACAAAGACCTGGCAGAGTCAAGTAAATTTTTTTTAATGACTGTGCAAAGGGAAAAAAAAGCAACTTCTTTGTTAAGTTTTGCCTTGGGACAGTATTTGTTCACAAAAGTTACTCAGTATGGGAGAAAAAATAAAATATTTGGAATTATATATTAATACCTTTCAATATGAAAAATAGGCCTAAGAATGTCCACCATTTAGTAGGATTGTCCAGAGTTTACCAGGCACCTTGGCACCTGTACAGATACACTTTTCTCAATTAAAATTATTAAAGTCTAAAGTGAAAAGGCATTAGAAGATGTCAATGACTTATTTTGTCAGTCATCAAATGCAATTTTGAGGAAGTTGCAAGTTTTTTTGTTTTGGAGGGTTTTTTTTTTTTTTTTTTTTTTGGTTTGTTTGTTTTGACTGCACCCTGCAGCATGTGGGATCTTAATTTCCTGACTAGGGATTGAACTCACAGGCCCTGCAATGGAAGTGTGAAATCTTAATTGCTGGACCACGAGGGAAGTCCCATGAATTATTTTTAATAGAAAGGAAGATACATTGGAAAAGTACATTCTTTAGAGAAATACAAGTGATACAGTATTAGAAACACATATAGTTAAAACCTGACAGACATATATGGACATGTAACTAGAATACTTGTCACCATTAAGTTTTATATTCAGCATATGAATACAGAAATTGTTTATTTAAAAGGGTGTAACATACATGATTTTGAGAAATTATTTTGGAAAATAACTTTTGAATAAAACTATTTTTAGGTTCATGAACACTAATCAAATATCTTTAAATGTATATCTTTTACTATTTTAGTATGCCCTTTGATTTTTTCATCTTCCTAGTTTGGACAATCAATCATATGGCCACCCTGACTGTAAACATCTCCACCTGTGAGTGATGAATGCTCTTCTATTATCTCAGTCACTATCCTTTAATGATATTCTCTAACATTTCAATTAATAAGGTAAGTCGCCAAATACATACTTTATATATAAAACTGTAGAAGGGGATAAAAGAATTTATAATAATAGAATACATAATAACCATAGTTTTTCTTTCTACAACTAGTCATGTGCTTGCATACAGTATTTATAAATTCCTGCTTCTGTTACACATTTTATATTCCCTTTACTTTCAGATAAAACCTCAACTGGTCACAGTACTTATCCTGGCAGGATGACTCAAAACTTCATTTTTCAAGTTTCTGAGCCTAGTGGTCCACCATTTTACCATTAGAATGACAACAGGTGCCCTTCTGTCTTTAATTTCATCAGGAAGATTACTGTCACAGTATCAGTGAAGGACTCAGTACCTGGTTTTGAAACTAATCCTCACCCAACTCCTGAAAGTGGATTTTCAGTCCTATTCAATCTCTGGCCCTTTCCTCCATCTTGGATGGTCTCTTAGCCTTGTCTCTACCCATTTTCTAGCTCCTTCCACTTCACTGTATTTCTGTGCCAGTGTTTTTCTAGCCAGTGTCATGTTTAAAGCCTCTTGGATTATGGAAGTTAACAGCAATTTTAGTTCTTTAGAATAAATTGACATGCCCAACACATTTATTTTCCTCAATGAACACTGAAAAAAGTATGTTAAATTTTAAGTTAAAGGTAGGTATATTATCAAATTGATTAACATTTAGTTTTTAAAAGGCATTTATATCCCATAATATAATTTACTACTTGATATTTGCCTTATATGAATTACCAGGGAAAATCATTTAAATTCTTTATTCATTTATAACTAACTCATCAAAAAGCTGTATTTTTAAATCTGTAACCAAGAGAATTGCATCTTAAAATAAAGTCCAATCTTGTAAGATACGGTTTTTTTAAATGAAAACTCATCACATTGTAATGACTTTTTACAAAATAACAAAAAGCTATTGTTCCTAATTTAACTGCAGTTGGAAGGAATTTTCAGTATCTTTCTTAACTGACACAATGAAAAGGAAAAAAAAACCATCATTGTCTAGCTTCCTCTTGCTCTACACATGATAAGCAACATTTCAAGAAAAGACTAAAACGTCTTTTGGGGAAATTATTAGTTTTCTCTTTGCCTTATAGTACGTTCTTTTTAAAAATTGTTTCTTTTCATTTCTAAAGGAACAACAAAATAAAACCTACAATACCTTCAGAAGCAAACAACAAAAGATTGAAGTTGAAAGAACAATCTGTTCTTCTGTAATGTGTTTGCTAGCTCTATCTTGTCACTATAACAATCTATTGAATTTATTTAGTGCTTTGTGGTTTGTTAAGTACTTCACAATGTGTAATTGTACATTTGATCCTCAAATAACTCTGAGATATCTACTGTGGGTAATTTTTCCTGAGACAGAGATGTGCTAGCTTACACATATTTTTTCCATCTCTCTTCAAGACCAATGATAAATATAGCTAAGATTATTCACTATGTCCCAAAATTGACCCAGAGAGGTATTAAACCCATAAATTCAATTTAATCTCATTAAAGCCACTGTTGACTACTAATTTGTTCAATATTGTTCTTCCAAAAATGTTATAAAAACACCATTAAGCTGAATGCCTAATTTAACAACCAAAATCTCACAGAATTCAGTTACTCTAATTAAAATGCTTTAAAGTAAATCAAAGAGTTTTGCCATATTTATGCTATAATCCTCAACAGAAAAATAAAGAAATACCCAAAAAACATGATATTTGTCTACTGGTAATTTTGGTACTGCCTGGGACCATTTTGAAACCCTTAATGTTGTATAGTTATATTGTATTTTGTGAGATTTGTCAGGTTTAATACACTATCTGTTTCCTTTCTTTAAAATACATTGTCAGTTATTCTAGCTTTTCCTGTCACGTGCAACGTAAGAGACTCAGCCAAAATAAAGTATTTAACAAAAACATACACAAATATATTTTGCATGCTTCTATTTGTATTGGGCTTCCCTGATAGCTCAGTTGGTAAGGAATCCGCCTACAATGCAGGAGACCCTTGTTCGATTCCTGGGTCTGGAAGATCTGCTGGAGAAGGGATAGGCTACCCACTCCAGTATTCTTGGGCTTCCTTTGTGGCTCAGCTGGTAAAGAATCTGCCCGCAATGCAGGAGACCTGGGTTTGATCCCTGAGTTGGGAAGATTGCCTGGAGAAGGGATAGGCTACCCACTCCAGTATTCTTGGGCTTCCTTTGTGGCTCAGCTGGTAAAGAATCTTCCCGCAATGCAGGAGACCTGGGTTTGATCCCTGAGTTGGGAAGATTGCCTGGAGAAGGGAAAGGCTACCCACTCCAGTATTCTGGCCTGGAGAATTCCATGGACTATATAGTCCATGGGGTTGCAAAGAGTGACTTTCACTTCATAGACAAATAGATTTTGCATGCTTCTATTTTTATAGTGTTCAATCTATATATATATTAAGCTGATATGTTAAATTATTATTTTTGTAGATCAAAGTGAATACAATAGTTTCACATGGTATACACTAATATATATCTAAATATATGTAGACAAACACACAATTTGGAAATTTATACATTGAGAAGTTGATAATAGTTATCACCTTTGGAAAGATTAGATGACAGTGATTTTTGGTTTTCTTTTATACGTCTGTATATTTTATTATTAAGGAATGAGCAAAAAAAAAAAAAAAGGAATGAGCAGGCTTGATTTGTAATATGGACAAAAATATCAGAGAACACTATACAACAAGAGTGACCTGAGGAATATGTTTTTAAACTTCCCACCTGAATTGATGGCACCAACAATTTATGACCTTTTACTTGATTGACAGTCGCTATCTCAAATAACATATCCAAAGATAAACTCATTTTCCTCAACTTTGGCCCCTCTCCCTACAAAATGGTTTTCCCTTTCTCAGTTCAGTTCAGTTGCTCAGTCGTGTCTGACTCTTTGCACCAGGCTTCCCTGTCCATCCAAACTCCCAGAGCATGCTTAAACTCATGTCCATCGAGTCAGTAATGCCATCCAACCATCTCATCCTTTGTCGTTCCCTTCTCCTCCTGCCTTCAGTCTTTTCCAGTAAGTCAGCTCTTCGCATCAGGTGGCCAAAGTACTGGAGTTTCAGCTTCAACATCAGTCTTTCCAATGAATATTCAGGACTGATTTGCTTTAGGATGGACTGGTTGGATCTCCTTGCAGTCCAAGGGACTCTCAAGAGTCTTCTCCAACACCACAGTTCAAAAGCATCAATTCTCTGATGCTCAGCTTTCTTTATTGTCCAACTCTCACATCCATACATGACTACTGGAAAAACCATAGCTTTGACTAGATGGATCTTTGTCAGCAAAGTAATATCTCTGTTTTTTAATATGCTGTCTAGGTTGCTCCCAGCTTTTCTTCTAAGGAGCAAGTGTCTTTTAATTTCATGGCTGCAGTCACCATGTGCAGTGATTTTGGAGCCCCCCAAAATAAAAGTCTGTCACTGTTTCCATTGTTTCCCCATCTATTTGCCGTGAAGTGATGGGACCAGATGCCAAGATTTTAGTTTTCTGAATGTTGAGTTTTAAGCCGGCTTTTTCACTCTCCTCTTTCACTCTCATCAAGAGGCTCTTTAGTTGTTCTTCACTTTCTGCCATAAGGGTGGTGTCTTCTGCATATCTGAGTTTATTGATATTTCTCCCGGCAATGTTGATTCCAGTTTGTGCTTCATCCAGTCCATCATCTCTCATGACATACTCTGCATATAAGTTAAACAAGCAGGGTGACAATATACAGCCTTGATGTATTCCTTTCCTGACTTGGAGCCCGTCTGTTGTTCCATGTCCAGTTCTAACTGTTGCTTCTTGACTTTCATACAAATTTCTCAGGAGGCAGGTAAGGTGGTCTGTTAGTCCCATCTTGTGAAGAATTTTCCACAGTTTGTTGTGATCTGCACAGTCAAAGGCTTTGGCATAGGCAATAAAGCAGAAATAGAAGATTTTCTGGAACTGTCTTGCTTTTTTGATGATAAAATGAATGTTGGCAATTTGATCTCTGGTTCCTCTGCCTTTTTTAAAACCAGCTTGAACGTCTGGAAGTTCACAGTTAATGTACGGTTGAAGCCTTGCTTGGAGAATTTTGAGCATTACTTTGCTAGTGTGTGAGATGAGTGCAATTGTGCAATAGTTTGAACATTCTTTGGCATTGCCTTTCCTTGAGATTGGAATGAAAACTGATCTTTTCCAGTCCTGTGGCCACTGCTGAGTTTTCCAAAGTTGCTGGCATATTGAGTGCAGCACTTTCACAGCATCACCTTTTAGGATTTGAAACAGCTCAACTGGAATTCTATCACCTCCACTAGCTTTGTTCTTAGTGATGTTTCCTACAGCCCACTGGACTTCACATTCCGGGATGTCTGGCTCTAGGTGAGTGATCACACCATAGTGGTTATCTGGGTCATGAAGATCTTTTTTGTATAGTTCTTCTGTGTATTCTTGCCACCTGTTCTTAATATCTTTTGCTTCTGTTAGGTTCATACTGTTTATGTCCTTTATTGTGCCCATCTTTGCATGAAAAGGTCCCTTGGTATCTCTCATTTTCTTGAAGAGATCTCTAATCTTTCCCATTCTATTGTTTTCCTCTATTTCCTTGCACTGATCACTGAGGAAGGCTTTCTTATTTCTCCTTGCTATTCTTTGGAACTCTGCATTCAAATGGGTATATCTTTCCTTTTCTCCTTTGCCTTCTGCTTCTCTTCTTTTCGCAGCTATTTGTAAGGCCTCTGCAGACAACCATTGTGCCTTTTTGCATTTCTTTTCCTTGATCACTGCCTGGTGCACAATGTCACAAACCTCCATCCATAGTTCTTCAGGCACTCTGTCTACCAAATCAAATCCTTTGAATCTATTTGTCACTTCTACTGTATAATGATAAGGGATTTGATTTAGGACATACTGGAATGGTCTAGTGGTTTTCCCTACTTTCTTCAATTTAAGCCTGAATTTTGCAATAAGAAGTTCATGATCTGAGCCACAGTCAGCTCCCAGTCTTGTTTTTGCTGACTGTATAGAGTTTCTCCATCTTGGCTGCAAAGAATATTATTGATCTGATTTCAGTATTGACCATCTGGTGATACTCATGTGTAGAGTCTTCTCTTGTGTTGTTGCAAGAGGGTATTTGCTATTTCCCTGTCTCAGTGAAAGGCAATTCAGTTTTTAGTTTCTTCGGGCCTAAAGTTTTTGAGTTGCTGTTAGACTCCTTCCTTTCTCTCATTCTCCACATTCAGCATGAAAAGAAATACCACCACTCCCACCCCAACCACTCATGACATACTCATGACAACATCAAATCTCATCAGGTTTATTGCAGATTGTCTCCTAAAGGGTTTTCTTGCTTCAGTTGCTGGTAATCAGGGTGGTCTTTCTAAAATATTGCCACACTGTCAGTCACCTCTCTTCTTAAAACCTCTTAAGGACTTCTCATTTAATTTGAAGTACAATGTAAATGGTCCCTGGCAACCCATTCCCTGGCTACCTCTGGCTTTATCCTCTTCCATCCAGCCCCTTTCTCACCACCACCACCCTGCCCAGTTTTATACTAGTCTCCTTTCTTTACCCCTGGTTACTTGGTTTGCTCTAATAGAACACTTCATCCTCAGATAGCAACATCAATCACTTCATTTATGTCTTTGTTTAAATGTCAGTACATCAGAGGACCTCCTTACTGTCATGATTAAATTACCTAGACAGACAGATTAGTAGACACACATACAGAAAGATGTAGCTATGGCTATAGATACAGATATAATGGTAAGTCTTCAACCACACATAACCAGCATTATATTATGAATTCTATAAGTAAAGTCTCCAGGTTTTGTATTTGTTGACTATTGTTACCTTTTTGTTTAAAATAGCTCTTGACATATACCAGCATAAAAAAGTTGACTGAATGAATTAGTATAAGCATTATATAGTATATAGAGTTGGAGGGAGTGTCAGTTGAAAAGAGCAAAACCATCACCAACCACCATTAGTTGGTTTTCCCATTCAATTCACTTGGGATTACAGGAACAATTATTAAATACCTGAACTTACCTTAGAAGCTAGAATGATAATTAGCTGCTGTGAATCCTTTCTGTGTCTCTGAATTTGAGTCATCAAGTTGAGACATGATCAGCAGCCAAGTTGTAACAGCGGCAAAAAATTAAAATGAGGAGAATAGGTGGAGGTGATTGAGAAATGATTTGTAGAACCTGGAAATTGATCAGGTGAGGATAGAGAAGGGGAAAGGACTGGAAAATGGGGCAATAAGGATAAAATCCCACCTTTATCTTCATCCAGGAACTCCTACTTCTTCACCAAAAGACTTCTTTGGCATCAAAATCTGCAATTTTCCTGACAAAATAGCATTTCCTGGAAGAAATAACACCACCAATGTAAAACCACAATGGCAAGTGTGGGGACTGAAATGACCATAACACAAGATAGCGAAAAGGGGAAAAAAACAACAACTTTAAACCAGATTCTGTAAGATAAGGCAGTATCCCAAGAATGAATATGATGACATTAAAAATCGTGACTTCCTCCTTGGTGGTGAAGCACTGGTCCCCCAGACACTGACATCCCAGGACTTCCCTCCTGCCCCCCATGGTGAGGGAGTTGGAACAGCCTCAGTAGACCTGTCATGTGACCTAATCAAACCACCTGAGGCACAGATCTGAGTTTGGAACAGAGAGGTGCTTCCTACAGGCACCGCTCTCAGCCTCCCCAGGCCTGCCCTGGTGCCTGTGGGCCACTGGGGCAAAGCTGCAGAGCCTGGTGGTGGGTGAACTTCTGCCCCCAGAAGGTGGGGCTCAAGGCCAAGTAGAAGCATCCATGTGTTCCACCATCCATGGTTAGGAGGCTTCCACTGTAGCCACCCTCCAGCACTGAGGTGAGACTGTGCAGGCAGGCAGCCGGCCTTTGGGAAGCACTGAATTTCCCCAGTGTGGTGACACGAAAGGAAAAGGTGCAGTACAAGTGTACAGAGAAAGCACCAGTGCCTGTACGGGCTCCGTGGGTGAAAGGTACACAACCAGAGTCGGGACAGCTCTCTGGACAGTACAGTTGTCCCTACTTCTGTGGTGTGGCTTTCAGTTGTCCACCAGATATGGCCCTGGGTGTCACAGGTACTGTGATGGGGAGCATCTGGGAGAGCCTGGGGCCATGTGGGCTCTGAGCCTGACTTGGGTGTGAACCCTGGGTTCTTCCTCCTGTGGCTCCACCACTCTGAAAAGGGGCCATTAGATAAATATGAAGGGCTTCCCAGGTGGCACTAGTGGTGAAGAACCCACCTGCCAATGCCGGAGACGTGAGATGTGGGTCAGGAGGATCCCCTGAAGAAGGAAATGGGCAGCACACTCCAGTATCCTTGCCTAAAGAATCCCATGGACAGAGGAGCCTGGCAGGCTACGGTCCAAAGGGTTGCAAAGAGTCGGACATGACTGAAGCCAACTTAGCAGCAGCAGAGCACTTTTTCAGCTTGGAGACTTTGTTCAAACAAGCATTGCCACTTTTCAGCTGGCATTTCCTCCTTTTCAGATCTACTAAGATAATTAGTCGTTTTTGTGCCAGTAGACCTACATGCTGTGAACTGCAATAAAACATTGATGGAGCCCTGTGGACTTGAACTAGTCTGCTTAACAAATTCAAAGGCAATGATTTAAGATTTAAATTACTAATTAATAATTTAACTCATCTTCTTGTATCACTAAATAATATATTCATATACAACATAGTGAGGGAGTTACATAGACCAATGGTTCCCAAACCTTATCATTCATCAGAATCGCCTGGGGGTTTGTTAAAACACAGATTACAGGGACCCTGATCCAAGGGATTCTGACTCAGTAGATCTGGAATGGGGCTTGATAATTTGCATTTCTAACAAGTTCCTCAAGGACAGTGATGCTGCTGATCTGAGGACCACAATTTGAGAACCACTGTCATAGAGTAATAGTTCTCTTTTCCCAGAGAAACTGTTCTTTAAAATATTAAATTTTAAATCCAGCTGTACAGTAATAGCTACGAGAGTGGTATATTCCTTCATCCTTGTCATTGCCAGGAGGGCAATTTCACACTCTCCTGAATCTCTAAGAGATGTAATCCTTGGATGAAGTGTTAATTAACCAAATCACCAATGAGACAGAGAAAACAGAGAAGGGAGAAACAAAAAACGCAGTTTCCAGGTCTCTGTCCCAGAAATGTAGTGCTGACTTTTATGAAAGGAATATTTTTAGACACCCAGAAAATCCTTTATTCTCCACATCTCTTGTCAGTAGCTAAAATGATCTGGTCAGGCTTGATGGTTTAGCCTTAGGGAGTCAGGCTAAGAGGACAGAAAAACTATCTGCAGGCAATTTCTCCAAAGTTGTTGTTATGTTTATATAAATCATAAGCTTCTTTCCCTCATACTTAAATATAATTTCAAATTTAACATGTTTTTCTAATACTGACAGTTAAAATACATATATATATATTTTTTTTAAAGAAGCAAATCTCAAAATCTGTGACATCTTCCTGTAATTCACCAGTCCATTTTATAACATGAAATTTTTGTGCCAGAAATAAGTTTGTCCCACCCTAAGTGCTTTAGAATGCACTAATATTTTTATGCCAATTTATTAAAGATTTTCCACTCAGACAGTTCTTGTTATATATTTGTGAACAACATATCTGCAAACGAAACATAAAAGCCTAAAATAGTTCTCTTCACCAAAGAAATTTCTGATGATAAAACATTTGTGAGTCTGCATCAATACCAATAATAGTGCCTGGCACATAGTAGGCATTTCATAACTCTGCTCAGTGATAGATGACATGGTTCAAATGAACTGATAATATATTAACTACTACTGATCTTATTCTCACATATTTTGGCTTCCCAGAAGGACTGAGTGAATTAAAACAAAGTTTGTATTTGGAAAATGGCTGCATGAAATGTTCAGTGATGACTTGTGGTCCATAACAAGAGTATGAATTTCAGAGGTACAGGTGATATATGTGGAAGTAGAATATGAGATTAGTCATCATAAAAACACACTGATCAACATCCTTGATAATATTTTTCTGAGATATAGTTCTGTACTTCTAATTTACCAGGTTAGAATCTGCTAGAATGCAACTTTATAATGATCAGGGAATAGTTTTCTCTACTATCCTCGAACTTCTCCTGTCCCTTTCAGAATTTTTCCCTTAGTAACTGCAGAGGAAGAAAAAGTTTTCCTTGACTGTCTTAGGGTCCCTGATTGGCCCTGAAAATTAAACCGACAAAGACAGAGACAGATTAGCAGGAGAAAAGCATACAAATTTTATTGAATGAAGACTGAAAGAAATGACCCAGAGCATCTTTTAGATAAACAGCAAATTTGTGAAGAATTGACAAGACAAAGGGATTTGGGCTAGGGATAGTAAATGGTAAACAAGTAACTAGGAACACAACAGATTGTCTAACAACATTTCTTTATACAGATTTCTGGGCCCTCTAATTCCCTGTCTCTGGTGATAAGAATGTCTTCCTTCCCTCTGGTACTGGTACAGACCATACCTTTCACAAGGGAGTTTTGTGACCTGTTTCAGGGAAGAAGGGCAAGAGATGTGAGGTCACAGTGATGCTCCCACTTCTGCCATTTTCTTAAACCCCTTCAGCTTAACATATTCAATATGCCAAGGTACCATATTTGGGATAGCACGTCCTAAACACCATCACAATATTTCATCATCATTTCGCCTTTGTGAGTGGACCAGGGGGGACTGTACACTGAAGCCAAACTTCATATACCTTCTTAGATTTATGACTAGGGGAAGGAGAAGAGAAAAAGATGAAGAGTACTCTGAGCAGTTCTGTGCTTCTACTAAGGGACCATTAGAGCTGTTGTAAAGGTACTATTATTTTTAATCATTGTTATTGGAGTATAGTTGATTTACAATGTTGTGTTAGTTTCTGCTGTACACCAAAGTGAATCAGTTATACAGATACATATGTCCCCTCTTTTTTAGATTCTTTTCCCATGTAGGTTATTACAGAGTATTGAGTAGAATTCCCTGTGCTACATAGTATGTCCTTAACAGTTAGTAAAATTCCCTGTGCTATACAGTAGGTCCTTATTATGTCATTACAGAGTGTTGAGTGGAATTCCCTGTACTATACATAGGTCCTTATTAGTTTGCTATCATATATAGTAGTATGTATATATCAATCTCAATCTCTCAATTTATCCCTCCCCTTCATACCCAGATGTAAACAGTCTGGTGGCTTACCGGTCATACATGACTCACCAAAGAGTCAAATATCTTTTTTTTTTTTTTAAATTAATTAATTTATTTATTTTTCAAATATCTTTTTGTGTAAATCTGAGCAGAGGCTCTGAGTCAATAACCTTGAAAAGAAAACCGGGAAAAGGGATGCAAAAATATTAAAGACGGAGCAGTTGTAAAACCACAGACATAGTGTGAATTTGGGCAGACATAAGACATTGTTCTGGCATTCTGGGATATAATTAACTCAGAGGAAATGCTGAAAATGATGAATTGAACTAGTCTTTCCTTAAAGGAGGACAGAAAGTTCTAGGGAATATCATGATTAGCACTCATGTGTCCTCCTTCCTCTTCCCTGAGTCTATCATATACCTCCGCCATAAAAGGAATTTATAAACAAAGCTTAGGAGTATTTCAGTCCTTCTCTCATTCTGCTGTACAAAAGGTGCTTTTTTATGTTTCTGCTTCCCAAGCCAAATTGTAAGGATGGGAGTTTATCTCCTTTTTGTTTGTATCTTAATGCCTAGCAATGCATTTTAGGCATAGCTTGCACTCCATAAAAGCTGGTTAGATTATTAGAATAATTATGTTTAGGTTCAGATTGCCCAAGATATCCTTGCTCAATAAGCATTTATTTAGCATTCATGATATGCCAGGTACAGAGGCAGTAAATTCACAATTCAGAAGTAGAGAAATTCACATTTAAAAAAGCAATAAATAAACCAATATGATAAGGCAGGCACAAGTAAAGGTGTTCAGTATTGGGAAAAGGAATTAGAAAAAGAAATATTATCCTTAAATATCAGTGGTTAAATAGACTAAAAAGGTAGAAGCACTTTTTTTTCAGTTACTGAGGACTCTACAAATCCCATTTTAATATGACTTCAGGAGGCAGGACACCTACTGGACAGTGTCCCCTTAGGTGAGACCATTAATTCAATTCAGAAACAAATAACTATGGAGGGTTCTATATATACCTGCCATTTTGCTTCATTACCACCTTGGTATGCAATGAATTTTGCTTGCAAAGTCCCTTGGTTCTTTCTATACTCCAGGAAACACAGTTTAACAAGAAATAACTTCTGGTTTGATCAGTTTATAAGGTTTTTTTTCCCCTATTTTTATTAATACAACTATCTTTGGACAAAGTCCACAGAGTAGTAAACTATGTGCCCAGCTGTATTTCTGTTTCGTGGAACGCTTTAAAAATATAAGGTCAGGTCAGTTCAGTTGCTCAGTCATATCTGACTCTTTGTGACCCCATGGACTGCAACATGCCAGGCTTCCCTGTCCGTCACCAATTCCCGGAGCTTGCTCAAACTCATGTCCATCGAGTCGGTGATGCCATCCAACCATCTCATCCTCTGTCATCCCTTTCTCCTCCTGCCTTCAATCTTTTCCAGTATAACGGTCTTTTCCAATGAGTTAGCTCTTCAGGTAGCCAGTGCATTGGAGTTTCAGCTTTAGCATCAGTCCTTCCAATGAATATTTAGGACTGATTTCCTTTAGGATGGACTGGTTGGACCTCCTTGCAGTCCAAGGGACTCTCAAGAGTCTTCTCCAACACCACAGTTCAAAAGCATCAGTTCTTTGGTGCTCAGCTTTCTTTATGGTCCAAAACTCACATCCAAACATGACTACTGGAAAAACAATAGCTCTGACTAGATGGACCTCTGTCGACAAAGTAGTGTCTTTGCGTTTTAATATGCTGTCTAGGTTGGTCATAACATTTCTTCCAAGGAGCAAGCGTCTTTTAATTTCATGGCTGCAGTTATCACCTGCAGTTATTGTGGAGCCCCCCCAAAAATAAAGTCTGTCACTGTTTCCACTGTTTCCCCATCTGTTTCCCATGAAGTGATGGGACTGGATGCCATGATCTTCGTTTTTTTGAATGTTGAGTTTTAAGCCAGCTTTTTCACTCTCCTCTTTCACTTTCATCAAGAGGCTCTTTACTTGTTCTTTACTTTCTGCCATAAGGGTGTCATCTGCGTTTCTGAAGTTACTGATATTTCTCCCAGCAATCTTGATCCCAGCTTGTGCTTCATCCAGCCTGGCTTTTTGCATGATGTACTCTGCATATAAGCTAAATAAGCAATGTGACAATATACACATCCTTGATGTACTCCTTTCCTAGTTTTGAACCAGTCTGTTGTTCCATGTCCAATTCTAACTGTTGCTTCTTGACCTGTATACAGATTTCTCAGGAGCCATGTAAGGTGGTCTGTTATTCCCATCTCTTTAAGAATTCCCCACAGTTTATTGTGATCTGCATAGTCAAAGGCTTTGGCATAATAAATAAAGCAGAAGTAGATGTTTTCCTGGAACTCTTGCTTTTTTGATGACCCAATGGATGTTGGCAATTTGATCTCTGGTTCCTCTGCCTTTTCTAAATCCAGCTTGAACATCTGGAAGTTCTTGGTTGACATCCTGTTGAAGCCTTGCTTGGAGAATTTTGAGCATTATTTTACTAGTGTGTGAGATGAGTGCAATTGTGCAATTGTTTGAACATTCTTTGGCATTGCTTTTTTTAGGGACTGGAATGAAACCTGACCTTTTCCAGTCCTGTGGCCACTGCTGAGTTTTCCAAACTTGCTGTCATATGGAGTACAGCACTTTCACAGCATCATCTTTAAGGATTTGAAATAGCTCAACTGGAATTCCATCACCTCCACTAGCTTTGTTCTTAGTGATGTTTCCTATGGCCCACTTGACTTCACATTCCAGGATGTCTGTCTCTAGGTAAGTGATCACACCACCGTGGTTATCTGGGTCATGAAGATCTTTTTTGTATAGTTCTTCTATGTGTTCTTGCCACCTGTTCTTAATATCTTTTGCTTCTGTTAGGTCCATACTGTTTCTGTCCTTTATTGTGCCCATCTTTCTATGAAAAGCTTCCCTGGTGACTCAGAGGTTAAAGCATCTACCTGCAACATGGGAGACCTGGGTTCGATCCCTGGGTCAGGAAGATAACCTGGAGAAGGAAATGGCAACCCACTGCTGTATTCTTGCCAGGAGAATCCCATGGAGGGAGGAGCCTGGTAGGCTACAGTCCACAGGGTTGCAAAGAGTCAGAAACGACTGAGCGACTTCACTTTCACTTTCTTTTGCATGAAAAGTTCCCTTGGTATCTCTCATTTTCTTGAAGAGATCTCTAATCTTTCTCATTCTATTGTTTTCCTCTGTTTCTTTGCAGTGATCACTGAGGAAGGCTTTCTTATCTCTCCTTGCTACTCTTTGGAGCTTTGCATTCAATGGGTATATCTTTTCTTTTCTCCTTTGCCTTTCACTTCCCTTCTTTTCTCAGCTATTTGTAAGGCCTCCTCAGACAACCATTTTGCCTTTTTGCATTTCTTTTCTTGGGGATGGTCTTCATTACTGCCTCCTGTACAATGTCACAAACCTCCATCCATAGTTCTTCAGGCACTCTGTCTACCAAATCTAATTCTTTGAATCTATTTGTCACTTTCTATGTATAATCATAAGGGATTTGATTTAGGTCATACCTGAATGGTATATGGTTTTCCCTACTTTGTTCAATTTAAGCCTGGAATTTGCAATGAGGAGTTCATGATCACAGTCAGCTCCCAGTCTTGTTTTTGCTGACTGTATAGAGCTTTTCCATCTTTGTCTGCAAAGAATATAATCAATCTGGTTTCAATATTGACCATCTGGTGATGTTCATGTATAGAGTCATCTCTTATGTTGTTGGAAGAGGGTGTTTGCTATGACCAGTGTGTTCTCTTGGCAAAACTCTGTTAACCTTTGCCCCGCTTCATTTTGTACTCCAAGGCCAACCTTGCCTGTTACTCCAGGTATCTCTTGACTTCCTACTTTTGCATTTCAATCCACTATGTTGAAAAGGACATCTTTAGCAAAAATGAATGACTGCCCATATTCATGTTTTTCCAATCATGAAGGGGGTGAACAGCTTGAAGTCTGAAAAGTAGACTTTATGATAATTCCTTAGTAAATGGAAACAAAGTCAAACATGTTGAAAATTAAAGAACCTTTTTGAGAAATATAATTACATTATATAACTTTACATACACAATTTAGGTGAACTCTAATATTGAAACTAAAATATCATACTCATATATAGGTTAAACATAGTGTGAAAATTTCACTCTGACTAAAGGAGTCATTGCTTTCCCAAACAACCTGAATTATTCCATGTCTTGGTCAATCACATGCTTTTAAATCTTCTTATTTATACCACAAACATTTCATTTTTCCTTTTGAGAGTTTCAAATTAATTTTATTGATGTTATCTTACTTCTCATAAGCTTCCATGATCTTTCTAAATATTCACACTCTTTTAAAAGATTACTTATTAAATATTTAATATTTACATACTTTTATCACAAAAAAGTCAAATTTTGCACTTTGAATATATTTTTAAAGTTGGGTTTTTCCCTTTGGTCTACAACGTAAGCCTTTTTTAATGTCACAGACTTATACTAGGAGCCTGCCTCTAGAGTCTTAAAATAGTAATTTTTTTTCCTTGGTCATAAGAATTAGTATTATCAAAATTACTACACCACCCAAAGCAATCTACAGATTCAATGCAATACCTATCAAATTACCAATGGCATTTTTTTACAGAATTAGAACAAAAAATTTTACAATTGGTATGAGAACACAAAAGACCCTGAATAGAGAAAGCAATCTTGAGAAAGAAAACCAGAGCTGGAGGTACCAGGGTCCCTGACTTCAGACTATACTACAAAGCTACAGTCATCAAAACAGCTTGGTACTGGAATAAAAACAGAAATACAGATCAATGGAACACCATAGAAAGTCTAGAGATAAACCCACACATCTATGGTCACCTAATCTATGACAATGGAGAAGGCAATGGCACCCTACTCCCATACTCTTGTCTGGAAAATCCCATGGATGGAGGAGCCTGGTGGGCTGCAGTCCATGGGGTCACTGAGGGTTGGACATGACTGAGCGACTTCACTTTCACTTTTCACTTTCATGCATTGGAGAAGGAAATGGCAACCCACTCGAGTGTTCTTGCCTGGAGAATCCCAGGGATGGGGGAGCCTGATGGGCTGCCATCTATGGGGTCTCATAGAGTCGGACACGACTGAAGTGACTTAGCAGCAGCAGCAGCCCTCTGCTGGAGAAGGGTAAGAGGCTTATGGAAGCTTCCTGATGGGAGAGACTGACTGAGGGGGAAACTGGGTCTTGATCTAATGAGTGGGGTCATGCTCAGTAAATCTTTAATCCAATTTTCTGTGCAGTGGAGCTGTGTTCCCTCCCTGTTATTTGAAAGTGAAAGTGAAGTCGCTTTCAGACTCTGCGACCCCATGGACTGTAGCCTACCAGGCTCCTCTGTCCATGGGATTTTCCAGGCAACAGTACTGGAGTGGATTGCCATTTACCTGGGGCCAAACTATGGTGACTTCCCTGGTGGCTCAGATGGTAAGGCGTCTGCCTGCAATGCAGGAGACCCGGGTTCAATCCCTGGGTCAGGAAGATCTCCTGGAGAAGGAAATGGCAACCCACTCCAGTATTCTTGCCTGGAAAATCCCTTGGACAGAAGAACCTGGTAGGCTACAGTCCATGGGGTTGCAAACAGTCGGACATGACTGAGCGACTTCACTTTCACTTAAACTATGCTGGAGGTAATGAAGATAATGGTGACTTCCTTCAAAAGATCCCATGCATGCACTGCTACACTCAGTGTCAGCAGCCCTGCAGCAGGCCACCACCAACCCACGCCTCTACTGCAGACTCCTGAACACTCACAGACAAGTCTGGGTCAGTCTCTTGTTGGGGAGGTACTCAGGAAAATGAAGATTACACAGGTGGACATCCTCCCTGCGGAATGAGTAGTTCGAGCCACATATTGGGTGCCCCAGTCCTAAGGTCCAACCAAGGGAAAGCGAGCCACCTTGGCGGGCTGGAGGGCAGTGGGGCTAACCACAGGGCTATGGGAAGCCTAGACTTTGTTTGTGAGTATCATACAAATGCTAGCTTCCTCCGAAAGTAAGGTAGAATGGGCAGAATGAGAATGCACAGGTGGCTGAATGGTTTCCTGTAACTGTCCTGGTGCATACCTCAGCCTGGGCCAAGTGAATGTTCTAGTCCCACTTAACTCACATTGCAGCTCACACTGGAGTGAAAGCTGCCACGACCCAGGAAAGACCTCAGCTGTGAGACACTGACGTGGTTCAAATCCAAAGTGGCACATGAGCAGGATGGAGAGAGCCACTACTTGGCAAAATATGGCAGCACATTGGAGGTAGTCCAGACCTCTGATGACAGCCAGACTGCCAGAGCCCATGCCCCACCCTCACTGAGTGCCCATGCCATCCCTTCTTATTCCAGGGCTGCTCTCCTCTGGGGTGAGGATGCCACTGCTGGGAGGGAGATCTCACAGCTGAAGGGAACTGAATCAGCTCAGACCCAACCCTAAGGAGTTTTGTTCCAATAGCTTGAGACTTGCCCCCACCCCTTACAGGGTGAGGATGGCCAGAGATCACAGGAGAAGCCCCAGCTCACACCTGGCTTCAGCACTATCCCCTCCCTGAAGCCCCAGTTCCTATCAAGGTGATAGCTACCAACACACCCTGAGATTTTTGTTCACGTCACCACACACTTTTGTTCATGTCAAATCCAGTTCTGTCCCCAAGCCACTGGGTACACATAGACTGTATAGGGAGCTCCCACATAAGGATAGCCCTTTATAACTACCACAGGTAACTGCTTCACCTCATATTACAGAGACTGAGAAGGCAGAGAAATGTCTCAATTGAAAGAGAAAATTCCTCAAATAACTAAACTGCTGCATGCGTAAGTCACTTCTCTTGGTTCCAACTCTTTGTGACCCTATGGACTGTAGCCTGCCAGTAGCTCCCCTGTCCATGGGATTCTCCAGGAAAGAACATTTGAGTGGGTTGCTATGCTCTCCTCCAGGGGATCTTCCCAATGCAGGGATCGAACCTGCGTCTTTTATGTCTCCTGCACTAGCAGGCAGGTTCTTTACCATCTGGGAAGCCCAAAACAACAACTAATGAAATGGCAATAAATTTACTAGATGAAGAATTCAAAGTATTAGTAATTTTTTTTTTTTTGCTACTGCTATTGCTAAGTCACTTCAGTCGTGTCCGACTCTGTGTGACCCCATAGACGGCAGCCCACCAGGCTCCCCCGTCCCTGGGATTCTCCAGGCAAGAACACTGGAGTGGGTTGCCATTTCCTTCTCCAATGCATGAAAGCAAAATGTGAAAGTGAAGTCATTCAGTCATGTTCGACTTAGCGACCCCATGGACTGCAGCCTACCAGGCTCCTCCATCCATGGGATTTTCCAGGCAAGAGTACTGGAGTGGGGTGCCATTGAGAATGCTAACTAAATGAGGAAAAGTAGTAGATGACTCAGAGTTATAGCAAGAAACTAGAAAATATAGAAACTTCTGGAATAACATCAAGTGTACCAACATTTGCATTACGGGGGTTACAGAAGAAAAAAGTGACTATGGGGTCAAAAATGTATTTAATGGAATGATGGCTGAAAACTTCCCCAAACCTGAAGGAAACATATTCAAATAGGAAACACAGAGGGTCCCAAACAAGATGAACTCAAACAGACCCATATCAAGACATAGAAAAATTAAAATGGAAAAAATCAAAGATAAAGAGAGGATTCTAAAGGCAGCAAGAAAAAGTAAACAGCTATATACAAAGGAATCCCCTTAAGGCTACCAGCTGATTGTTCTGCAGAAACACTGTAGGTCAGAAGGGAGTGACATGATAGATTTAAAGTGCTGAAAGGGAAAAACCTGTGAACTAAAAGACTCTGATGCTGGCAGAGATTGGGGGCAGGAGGAGAAGGGACCCAGGATGAGATGGCTGGATGGCATCACGGACTCGATGGACGTGAATCTGAGTGAACTCCTGGAGATGGTGATGGACAGGGAGGCCTGGTGTGCTGCGATTCATGGACACGACTGAGTGACTGAACTGAACTGAACTGAAGAATACTTTACCCAGCAAGATTAACACTGAGAATTGAAGGATAGATAAAATAAGTTTCTCAAATAAAAACTATGAGTGCATCAAGACTAAATAAGTCCTAAAAGCTACATCTAAAAGTATATATAGGAAAGGAAAAATTCCACTAGTAAAGGCAAATATACAGTAAAGTCTGAGGATCCACCACTTAAATAAGCTAGTATGAAGATTAAAAGAAAAATAAATGTAAATAAGTACAATTACAATAAATAGTGAAGAGAATGACATCAAGGTGTAAAATATAACATCAAAAACAAAATGCAGGGGAAGGGAATAAAAAATGTAGATCTTTTAGAATGTGTTTGAACTTAAAGGACTACCTATTTAAGACAAATATATATAGTTATAGGGCAACATATATGAAGCCCATTGCAGCCACAAAGCAAAAACCTACAACAGACACACAGAACATAGACAGGAACACAAGGGTACCACTAAAGAAAACCATCAAACTACTAGGGAAAAAAACTAAAAGAAGAGGAATTAACAGGCAAGAACTATAAAAACAACTGGAAAACAAGTAATAAATTAGAAATAAGTACAAAACTATCAATAATTATGTTAAATGTCAGTGGCCTAAATACTCCAATGAAAAGACATAGAGTGGGTGATTGGATAATAAAACAAGACCTATCTATAGGCTACTTACAAGAAACTCACTTCTGAATTAAAGACACACCCAGATGGAAAGTGAGGAATGGAAAAAAGATGTTATACACAATTGGAAACAAGAAAGTGGGGGTACCATGGTACTCATGTTGGACAAAATAGACTTTAAAACAATCTAGGACTTCTTTGGTGGTCTGTGGTTAAGAATCTAGCTGTCAATTCAGGGGACATGGGATTGATCCCTGGTCATATCTTGATATTCAAACTAGCATGAAATGCAAAAAAAGTTGGGGAATTTTCTTGTTAAGAGATGGATATTTAGGGACTCAGAAGCTGAATATCTGGGCTTCCCTGAACTTAGTAAAGAATCTGCCTGCAATTAGAAGACCTGGGTTTGATCCCTGGTTTGGGAAAATCCCCTAGAGGAGGGCATGGCAACCCACTCTAGTATTCTTGCCTGGAGAATCCCCATGGACAGAGGTGCCTGGCGGGTTACAGTCCATGGAGTTGCAAAGAATCAGACATGACTGAACGACTAAGCACAGCACAGCATCCTTATTAAACAAGTTTTTGTAGAGGACAGAACTCTCCCAAATTCATTCTAGGAGACCACCGTTTCTTTGATACCAAAAACCAGACAAAGTGATACAACAAAAAAAGAAAATTGTAGGCCAATATACTGTGATGAATATAGGTGCAAAAATTCTCAACAAAGTATTAGCAAACTGAATCCAAAAATACAAAAAGGATCTTACACCATGATCAAGTGGGATTTATTCCAGGGATAAAAGGATGAATCAACATTTTGGAAATTAATCAATGTGATATATCAGATTAACAAAAGAAAGGATAAAAAAATCACACAATCATCTCAATACAAGCAGAGAAAGCATCTGACAAAATTCAACACCCATTCATGATAAATTCTCATCAAAGTTGGTGCAGAGGGAATACACCTCAATATAACAAAGTGCAATTATGACAACCCACAGCTAATATCATACTCAATGGTGAAAAGCCTAAAGCATTTCATCTAAAAGGACAAGGATGCCCACTCTTGACACTTCTATTTAACATAGTGTTGAAAGTCCCTAGACATAGCATTCACACAAACAAACAAAAATAATAAAAGACATCTAAACTGGAAGGGAAAAAGTGAAACTGTCACTGTTTACAGATGACATGACAATATTTATAAATAACCCTAAAGTCTCTAATAAAATCTATTAGAACTCATAAATGAATTCAGCAATAGCTGCAAGATATACAATTAATACACAAAGTCTGTTTGTTCTATAATAAATAATGAACTATCAGAAAGATAAATTAAGGAAGCAATCTCATTAAAACTGTATCAAAAAGAATAAAATACCTAGGAATAAACATAACCAAGGAGGTCAGTGACCTATACTCTGAAAATTTTAAAACACTGATGAAGGAATTTCAAAATGATACAAATAAATGGAAAGCTATCTCATGTTCCTGGATTGGAAGAACTAATATTGTTAAAATAGTCATACTATCCAAAGCACTCTCCATTAGTTAATGCAATCCCTATCAAAATACCCAAGACATTCTTCACAGAATGAGACCAATAATCCTAAAGTTTATACAGAACCAGAGAAGACCCAAAACAGCCAATGTAGTCTTGAGGAAAAAGAACAAAGCTGAAGGTATCATGCTTCCTGACTTCAGAGTATACTTCAAACCCATATGCTATGGTCAATTAACGTACAACAAATGAGGCAAGGATATACTATGGAGAAAACACCATCTCTTTAATAAGTGGTGCTGGGACAACTCAACAACTACCTGCAAAACAATGAGATTAGAAGATTTGTTCACATCATATACAAAAATAAACTCAAAATGGATTAAAGACCAAAGTGTAAGACTGGAAACCATAAAAGTCCTAGAAGAGAACATAGAACACTCTTGGACATAAACAGTAGCAAAATGTTTTAGATCTGTCTCCTAAGGCAAAAGAAATAAAATAAATAAACAACTGAGACTTAATTAAACTTAAAAGTCTTTGGCACAGCAAAGGAAATGGTCAACAAAATGAAAAGACAACCTACTAAGTGGGGAAAATATTTGTAAATGACATGACTGATAATGGTTAATATCCAGAATATATAAACAGCTTATAATCAATATCAAAAATAAGCAACTCAAAAACTGGGCAGAAGATCTGAAAAGACACTTTCCCAAAGAAGATATGTATTCAACAGGCACATGAAAAATGTTCAACATTGCTAATCAGAGAAATGCAAATCAAAACAATAATGAGCTATCACCTCACACCTGTCAGAATGACTATCATCAAAAAGTCTACAAATAAGAAATTGGCAAAGATTGATAAGAGGGAATGGAACGCTAGTACGTTATTGTTGGGATGGTAAACTGGTGCAAACACTGTGGAAAATTGTATGGAGTTTCACCAAAAAACTAAAATTAGAACTACCATGTGATCCAGCAATTCCACTACTAGGTATGCTTAGTTGCTTCAGTCATGCCCAACTCTCTGTGACCCCATGGCTCTTCTGTCCATGGGATTCTCCAGGCAAGAATACTGGAGTGGGTTGCCATTTCCTTCTCCAACTACTAGGTATATATCCAAAGAATTCAAAAATACTAATTTGAAAAGATACATGTACCCCAACGTTCATAGCAACATTATTTACAACAGCCAAGAAATGGAAGCAACCTAAGTGTCCATCAACAGAAAAAAATGGATAAAGAAGATGATGTATATATGCACACAATGGAATATTAGTCATAAAAAGAATTAAATTTTGTCATTTGCAGCAATGTGGACTTACTTGGAGGGCATTTGTCTAAATGAAGTAAGTGAGACAGAAAAAGACAAATACTGTATGATATCCCTTCTATGGGGAATCTAAAAAATAAAAACAAAAAATGTATATAATAAAACAGAACCAGACTCACAGGTGTAGAGAACAAATAAGTGGTTACCAGTGGGGAGAAGGACAGAGGGAGGGTGAGATAAGGGTATGGTATTAAGAGAAAAACTACTATGTATAAAATTAATAAGCAACAAGAATATACAGAATTATAACAAGAATATAACAAGAATTATACAGCACAAGGAAATATAGCCATTATTTTATAATCACCTTCAATGAAATAATCCATAAAACATTAAATCACTATGTTGTAAAAATTTGAAACTAATATAAATTTTAATGCAACTGTAATTCACTAATAAAAAATAAATTTTATTGGCTAATCAATAAACTATTCATTTTATTAAACCTTGATTCAAAGAAGCAAGTTAGTTATTCTTATGAATGAACCCATGTGGATGATACACATAACTTTCATTCAGTATCAGGAAGCAAAGGAAAACCCAGCAAGCAGTTGTTTAGTAACAGGAAACAAAATCTTGCATAAAGAAATAAAACAAAGATTTTTAGCCTTATTTGTTGCTTCGTTTAGTTTGTTTTTCTGAAAAATAGTTTACGTATTTTACTCATTCTCATAAAAAAATCACCTTTTTAAAATTTTGCCAAAGTCATACACATGCATGTTTGAAAATCAAATAGTATACAGAACAATATATAATATAATCAATAATTTTCTGTAATCATCCCACCTTTGTATTATTACCCACCCCACCACCCCAAGGAATAAAAAATTGAATAGTTTCTACTTTCACTCTTTTTTAAAATTTTTAATTGAAGAATAACTGCTTTATAGAATTTTGGTGTCTTGTTTCCTAAACACTATTGTTATATGATAACTTTTTACTTACTAATTTTACAATTTATCTAAGCTTTTCTCAGTTGATAATGAGCAATTGGCTTATTAACAACATGTTAATGTTGTTATTATCAACATCTTATAATCTCTTTCTGCTTCTGCCAAATCAGTTTTATATCAGTAATCTCAGTTCTTCCACACACCTTTTCCTTCCTGTCAAATATTTTAAACCTCCATTTCTTGTTCCATTACTCTAAGTGCATTTTTGGATAACTTATTGTATTAATTTGGATAACTTATTGTATTATTGTATTAATCCATTACTCTAAGTGCATTTTTGGATAACTTATTGTATTAATCAGGAGGAATAACTTCTAATCAGGGTTCTCCAGAGAAACAGAACTAACAGTCTGTGTGTGTGTGTGTGTGTGTGTGTGTGTGTGAATGGGTGTACACAATACACAAATTATAACATTATATATATATATATTTAAGGAGATTTATTATCAGGAATCAGCTTGTGCCATCATGGGTCTGGCAAATTGCAAGGTCTGTAGCATGAGTTGGCAAGCTGGAGACCTGGGAGAGCCAATGAGTATAGGTTCCATTCTGAAGGCCCGTAGGTTTGAGACCCAGGAGGAGTTCATGTTTCAGTTCGTGTCCAAATTTACAGGCTGTCAAGCAGGAAGAATTCTCCCTTACTTGGGGGACGGTCAGCCTTTTTGTTCTTTCAAAACTTCACAGGATTGGAGGAGGTGCACCCACATTGTGGAGGGCAATCCGCTTTACTCAGTCCAATGATTTAAATATTAATCTCATCCTGAATCACCCTCATAGAAATACCCAAAATAATGTTTCACAAAATTTCTGGGCACCTTGAGATATACTTAAGTTGACACTAAAATGTACCATTACAGCAGGCACCACGTAGAGAAGGCTGTCACGTAACCCTGGAGAGAGGCCCATCTGGAGAGGGACTGAGGCTGCCAGCCCTCACTCACATTACCTTGCCAGTCATGTGAGCAAGCTATCTTTGAATTTGATCCTCCCGTTCCAGTCAAGCTATCCAATGACAGCACCCTGGGCAACATTTTGACAGCAACCTTGTAAGAAACAGCAAGACAGGACCTCTCACCTGGCTGCTTCCAAATTCCTGAGCTATAGAAACTGTGAGAGATAATGTTTCTTATTGTTGTAACCACTGATTCGGAGGAATAACTTCTTGTGCATCCATAGACACATAATAAACACACAGTATTTGGGTTAATTATTGTTTACCACCAGATCTAGCAATATTCTAGAGTAATATTTCCTTCTCTAACTGCTCTGATGCTATGTTCCTATGACGCTTAGTGAGGGAAGTTTTCAATGTCAAATTCAAATGGGTATTTTTTTTAAAATCCAAAATCACTGTTTACCCTACCTCCAGTAGAGGAGCTACTCCACGTTCAAGGTCAGGAGGGGCTGCCGTGAGGAGATACCCTTTGTCCAAGGTAAGGAGCAGTGGCTGCGCTATGCTGGAGCAGCTGTGAAGACATACCCCATGTCCAAGGTAAGCGAAACCCAAGTAAGACAGTAGGTGTTGCGAGAGGGCATCAGAAGGCAGACACACTGGAACCATAATCACAGAAAATGAGCCAATCTGATCACACAGACCACAGCCTTGTCTGACTCAATGAAACTAAGCCACGCCCTGTGGGGCCACCCAAGATGGGCGGGTCATGGTGGAGAGGTCTGACAGAATGTGGTCCACTAGAGAAGGGAATGGCAAACCACTTCAGTATTCTTGCCTTGAGAACCCCATGAACAGTATGAAAAGGCAAAATGATAGGATACTGAAAGAGGAACTCCCCAGGTCAGTAAGTGCCGAATATGCTACTGGAGATCAGTGGAGAAATAACTCCAGAAAGAATGAAGAGATGGAGCCAAAGCAAAAACAACACCTAGTTGTCTGTGTGACTGGTGATAGAAGCAAGGTCCGATGCTGTAAAGACAATATTGCATAGGAACCTGGAATGTCAGGTCCATGAATCAAGACAAATTGGAAGTGGTCAAACAGGAGATGGCAAGAGTGAACGTCCTCATTCTAGGAATCAGCGAACTAAAATGGACTGGAATGACTGAATTTAACTCAGATGACCATTATATCTACTACTGTAGGCAGGAATCCCTTAGAAGAAATGGAGTAGCCATCATAGCCAACAAAAGAGTCTGAAATGCAGTACTTGGATGCAATCTCAAAAATGACAGAATGATCTCTGTTCGTTTCCAAGGCAAACCATTCAGTATCACGGTAATCCAAGGCTATGCCCCAACCAGTAATGCTGAAGAAGCTGAAGTTGAATGGTTCTATGAAGACCTACAAGAACTTTTAGAACTAACACCCAAAAAAGATGTCCTTTTCATTATAGGGGACTGGAATGCAAAAGTAGGAAGTCAAGAAACACCTGGAGTAACAGACAAATTTGTCCTTGGAGTATAGAACGAAGCAGGGCAAAGGCTAATAGAGTTTTGCCAAGAAAATGCACTGGTCATAGCAAACACCCTCTTCCAACAACACAAGAGAAGACTCTACACATGGACATCACCAGATGATCAACACCAAAATCAGACTGATTATATTCTTTGCAGCCAAAGATGGAGAAGCTCTATACAGTCAGTAAAAACAAGACCAGGAGCTGACTGTGGCTCAGATCATAAACTCCTTATTGCCAAATTCAGACTTAAATTGAAGAAAGTGGGGAAAACCATTAGACCATTCAGGTATGACCTAAATCAAATCCTTTATGATTATATAGTGGAAGTAAGAAATAGATTTAAGGGGCTAGATCTGATAGACAGAGTGCCTGATGAACTATGGACAGAGGTTTGTGACATTGTACAGGAGACAGGGATCAAGACCATCCACATGGAAAAGAAATACAAAAAAGCAAAATGGCTGTCTGGGGAGGCCTTACAAATAGCGGTGATAAGAAGTGAAAAGCAAACAAGAACAAGAATGATATAAGCATCTGAATGCAGAGTTCCAAAGAATAGCAATTATAGATAAGAAAGCCTTCCTCAGTGATCAATACAAAGAAATAGAGGAAAACAACAGAATGGGAAAGACTAGAGATCTCTTCAAGAAAATTAGAGATACCAAGGGAACATTTCATGCAAAGATGGGCTCGATAAAGGACAGAAATGGAAGGGACCTAACAGAAGCAGAAGATATTAAGAGGTGGCAAGAATACACAGAAGAACTGTACAAAAAAGATCTTCATGACCCAGATAATCACGATGGTGTGATCACTCACCTAGAGCCAAACATCTTGGAATGTGAAGTCAAGTGGGCCTTAGAAAGCATCACTATGAGCAAAGCTAGTGGAGGTGATGGACTTCTAGTAGAGCTATTTCAAATCCTGAAAGATGATGCTGTGAAAGTGCTGCACTCAATATGCCAGCAAATTTGGAAAACTCAGCAATGACCACAGGACTGGAAAAGGTCAGTTTTCATTCCAATCCCAAAGAAAGGCAGTGCCAAAGAATGCTCAAACTACTGTACAACTGCACTCATCTCACATGCTAGTAAAGTAATGTTCAAAATTCTCCAAATCAGGTTTCAACAGTACATAAAGCATGAACTTCTAATTTCAAGCTGGATTTAGAAAAGGCAGAGGAACCAGAGATCAAATTGCCAACATCTGTTTATCATCAAAAAAGCAAGAGAGTTCCAGAAAAGCATCTACTTCTGCTTTATTGACTATGGACTGTGTGGACCACAACAAACTGTGGAAAATTCTTCAAGAGATGGGAATACAAGACCACCTGATATAGTTCTTGAGAAATCTGTATGCAGGTCAGGAAGCAACAGTTAGAACTGGACATGGAACAATAGACTGGTTCCAAATTGGGAAAGGAGTATGCCAAGGCTGTATATTGTCACCCTGCTTATTTAACTTATATGCAGAGTACATCACACGGAATGCTGGACTGGATGAAGCACAAGATGGAATCAACATTGCCAGCAGAAATATCAATAACCTCAGATCTGCAGATGACACTATTCTTATGGCAGAAAGCGAAGAACAACTTAAGAGTCTCTTGACGAAAGTGAAAGAGGAGAGTGAAAAAGCTGGCTCTGCTCTAACTCTGAGAGTTAATTTGATTCCTCTTCCTAATTTTGTGGACAATTAGAATCCTAAAATACTGGACCTTGTAGACAAATTTGTTCAGTTCATTTCAGTTACTCAGTTGTATCCAATTCTTTGCGACCCCATGGACTATAGCACACCAGGCCTCCCTGTTCATCACCAATTCCCGGAGCTTACTCAAACTCATGTCATCTGGTCGGTGATGCCATCCAGTCATCTCATCCTCTGTCGTCCCCTTCTCCTCCCGCCTTCAATCTTTCCCAGCATCAAGGTCTTTTCCAATGAGTCAGCTCTTCGCATCAGTTGGCCAAAATATTGGAGTTTCAGCTTCAGCATCAGTTCTTCCAATGAATATTCAGGACTGATTTCCTTTAGGATGGACTGGTTGGATCTCCTTGCAGTCCAAGGGACTCTCAAGAGTCTTCTCCAACATCATGGTACAAAAGCACCAATTCTTTCTTTATAGTCCAACTCTCACATCCATACATGACTACTGGGAAAGCAATAGCTTTGACTAGATGGACCTTTGTCAGTAAAGTAATGTCTCTGCTTTTTAATATGCTGTCTAGGTTGGTCATAACTTTTCTTCCAAGGAACAAGCATCTTTTAATTTCATGGCTGCAGTCACCATTTGCAGTGATTTTGGAGCCCAAGAAAATAAAGTCTCTTACTGTTTCCCTCGTTTCCCCATCTATTTGCCATGAAGTGATGGGACCAGATGCCAAGATCTAAGTTTTCTGAATGTTGAGTTTTAAGCTAACTTTTTCACTCTGCCCTTTCACTTTCATCAAGAGGCTCTTTAGTTGTTCTTCACTTTCTGCCATAAGGGTGGTGTCATCTGCATATCTGAAGTTAACTGCTGATTATTCTGCATTTATCTGCCTGTTTCTGTTGTTCCTCTAGTATCCGACAGAATTGTTCTCTGACTACTGGATTGAGCTGTTCACATTAAATAAGACATTTATTATAGAAATTTTGAAATGTAAACTAAGAATAATATAATTAACCTCATGTATCCATCAACCAACTTCAACACTTCAATATTATACCGATCTTTCTCATTGCTTCATTTACCTTCCTCTTTATTAATTTTTCTAGATCCTCAAGGAAAATCTCAGACATATCCCTTCACCCATAAATACTTTAGCATACATTTCTGATTGATACACAAATAAATACATGTGTTTATGAATTATTATTAATTCATTAATTATTATATCTACTACCCTCAGCAGTAAGTCCTTAATACTTATTTCATACTGGACTTTTTAAAAATTTCTTTGACTGTTTCAAAGATGTCTTTTTATAGTTGGTTTGAATCGGGATCCAAACAAAGGCCACATAATACATTTAAGTGTTGAATCTTTATCTGGTCTCTTTTCTTCTGTAACAATTCCTTACCCCCTACTCTGACTTTATGCTTTTGTGTCTGAGAAAGAAGGACAAATTCCTAAGTATGGTACTGCCAAGCATTTACTTCTCTTTTTGGAACTTTCTGGAATCAGCCTCTTTCTTGCCAAGCCATCTAGTAGCTAAAAAGCTAAAAAACACTTCTTTTCTAGTTGGATTCTACACATTCTCTCTCTGTAGTTAGCCCTGTTAAACTATCAACTATTAGTATTGGGGGACAATCTCTCTTCACCCTAGAAGTACTCATTTGCCTTCAGGTATTTTTTTTCAACCCAAATGATTTCTTATAAATACTCTCTTAGACAAGGATAAATGTTACTTGAATATCCTGTTTATGATTCTAACTATTTTAAGAACTTGAATTAGCTAATTGGATATAAAAAATGAAAACATTGTATCACTGAAGAAATATCAATATTAAAAACAAAGAGGTTTTTATCAACAGAGACAGGAAGGAAAAGAATTATAAAAGTATCACAAATATTTATCAGATTTGGAACTGGTCCATGAGATCTAATTTATTCTGTGAATGTTTGTTTCTCCTACCAAAACACTTTCTGGTAGACTCAAGCAGGTTACATATCAGTATTCTAAATTATGTCACTGCACATGATGCTGAGTTCTCCAGATTCATATCTGTCCAACACAGCCCTCAACTTTTAAGTTTGGAGCCTTACTGGTACCAAGCTATTGCTTTCCCCCGTCATTTCTGTGAAAGAAAGTATGTACCTTCATTTGTTTCTTGTCACCCTTACAAGCTCTGGTGATGATATAAGAGGATATTAGCAAAGTGTTTTAAATGCTTTGAAAGATGAGATCTATGCAATTGTAACAAACTCAAGGGGAAAAAATGTTATACCTAATTCCAGGTACAATTGGAATCATTACAATGTAATGATTAAGCAAAATTGTATAATGTCTACATTCTATGAAATGTAATAATCTCTAGTCAGTGATGTTACAGTGAATTTCAAGAGCACCTAGAGGGCAGTGTCTTCATTTCTGTGTGTCTTGAAGAACACTGATATTTCTAGGTGAAATATCAACTACTAAATCAAATCACACCATGAGCAGTGAAGATTGTATATATAAAAGAAAAGAGGACTTCTATTTTTAGATGGAAAGTTTTAAGTTAGTATTCAGAAACTATTTATATCTTTGAAATGTAACTCATTTTTATCGGACAAGTTTTCAGTGTCACTTGAATTCATTACCAGGTATAGAATATTAACAAAATAGCAACTTAAAATCAGAAAGGCCTATAAATTCAAGGAAGCCTAATTGAATTAATGGATGGATATGCCATATTTCATAAATACTAACTCAAAAAGAACTACAATGACCAAGAACAGAAAAAGGAGACCAATTTGGAATTCACATTTTTGAATAAATGATAATCTATCCTTTGAGCCCAGTTATCTTTCCAACAATATCTAGATGTGGAAATAGTAATTTTTCCTTGCAGATATTATAAAAAAAAAAACAGTATTAAATACTAAGATAATTAAGATACTCTGAACTTTGTTTCAGATTCAATGGGCTCAGAAGAAGGATGATTCCATTACTTACTACTGGAATAGAGATACTAACAGTATCCATTTTGAGAAACAGAGATTTTTTTTTCTCCTTTTAACTTTACAGGAAGAAAAGCAACCACAAGAGTTATGCCATGCCTGAAGCATTTCCCCATTTACAAGACTCTCCCCTGTGGCAAGTGGATATCTTGGAAGCGGCATGCATGTGGGATGCCCTTACACTTCAACACTGGATTAAAAATGGAAACAAATATTCAGTCAAGTTTCTTTTCTTCTATTTTTTTCCCCCAGTGGAAAACTCTGTGCCTTCTAAGTTTCCTTCTAAAATCCTTTAATAAGAGTGAGTTCGTCCACTCTTGCCACTATTATTCAACATAGTCTTAGAAGTCTTAGGCATGGCAGTCAGTGATTAAAATAAGAAAGAAAGAAAGAAAGAAAGGATCCAAATTGGAAAAGAAATAAAACTGTCACTGTTTGCATATGACATGATACTATACATGGAAAATTCTAAAGATGCTACCAAAGTTCATCAATGAATTTGGTAAAGCTGCAGGATACAAAATTAACACACAGAAATCTCTTTCATTCCTATACACTGACAATGAAAGATCAAAAAGAGAAATTAAGGAAACAGTTTCATTTACTACTGCATCAAAAAGAATAAAACACCTAGGAATTAACCTATCAAAGGAAGCAAAAGATGTGTACTCAGAAAACTGTAAGATACTGATGACAGAAATCAAAGATGACACAAAAAGATGGAGAGAGATACTATGTTCTTGGATTGGAACAATCAATATCAACAAAATGACTATGTTACCCAAAGCAATCTACAGATTCAATGCAATAGCTATCAAATTACCAGTGGTATTTTTCACAGAATTAAAACAAAAAACTTCACAGTTTATATGAAAATATGAGCGACTCCAAACAGCAAAAGCAACCTTGAGAAAGAAAAATGGAGCTGGAGGACTCAGGCTCCCTGACTTTGGACTGTACTACAAAGTTACACTAATCAAATGAGTATGGTACTGACAAAAAAACTCAGAAATATAGATAAATGGAACAGGATAGAAAGCCCAGAGATAAACCTATGTACCTATCACCTAATCTATGACAAAGTAGGCAAAATGTACAATGGAGAAAAGACAGTTTCTTCAAAAATTGGGAAAAGTGGACAGTAGCATGTAAATGAATGAAATTAGAACACTTCCTAACACTTCCACAAAAATAAACTCAAAATGGATTAAAGACCTAAATGTAAAGCCAGACACTACAAAATGCATAGAGGAACACTCTTTGACACAAATCTCATCAAGATCCTTTCTGACCCATCTTCTAGAGTAATGAAAATAAAAATAAATGAGATCTAATTAAACTTGAAAGCTTTTGCACAGCAAAGGAAATCATAATAGATAACCCAGATAATGGGAGAAAATATTTGCAAATGAAGCAACTGACAAGGAATTAATCTCTAAAATACACAAACAGCTCATTCTACTCAATATAAGAAAAAGAAACAACCCAATCAAAAAATGACTGGTAGACCTAAATAGACATTTCTCCAAAGATGACATACAGATGGCCAAAAAGCCCAGGAAAAGACGCTCAACATCACTAATTATTAGAGAAATACAAAACAAATCTACAATGAGGTATCATCTCACACCAGTCAGAATGGCCATATTACTTATATGTGGGATCTAAAAAATAACGTAGAAACAAACTCATTTACAAAACAAAAACAGACTCACAGATGTAGAAAACAGACTTATGGTTACCAGAGGGCAAGCATGGGAGAGATTGGAATTGACATATACACACTACTAGAAATAAAATAGATAACTAATAAGGACTTACTGTTTAGCATCGGGAACTCTACTCAATACTCTGTAATGGCTTATATGGGAAAATAATCCCAAAATTGAGTGGTATATGACATGTACAACTGATTCACTTTGTTATATACTTGAAACCAATACAACATTGTAAATCAACTACACTCCAACAAAAATTTTAAAAGTATAAAGAGGAAAAGAAAAAGAAGTCATCTACTGAAATACTCCAGCCATAATAATCATCCAGTGAATATCTGTCCAGCTGAATCAACTTGAACAGAGAGCAAAGACTATCTCTGGGACTTTGTCAAAGGGTAACAATTTATAGCTGAATCTCAAGGGAGGCACAGGGACACGAAATGAGTATAGAGTATTCATATCTGAGGGAGTTAATTCTTAGGTAGGTTGTTAAGAAGTCCTGGAGGAGGAGGAGAAAAGGACAACCATTTTACCCCCTACATTCCTTAATATTTTTCCTACATTCTTAGTCACATAAAAAGTTTTTTTCTTTAAGCCGAGTTAATGATTGCACAACAAAACAACTCATCTTGGTCAAGGATATGTTTTTCCTTCAACCCTGTACCAGTGATTATATAACAACAATGTATCTTGCTTGAGGACAACAATGCACCTTGCAGAAGGAGAAATCCTTCTGACTAATCTTGTTATCTTAAGAGGTAAGTTGTGGGAGTGGGTCCGGTAAGATCTTTCTATTGTTAGTTCTAATGCTGTTATCTTAAAATGTTAATTGTGGAAATGGGTCTAGTAAGACTTTACAACCTTGAAACATTCTTTTGATTTACTGTAATAACCAACTGAAAAGGTATATAGCTCCCTTGTTAACACTAGTGAGGGGGCTGAAAGGTTGTTGCTGAACCACAAAAGACACCGGGATTCTTGGCCTCTGGAGGAGAAGAATTCAATCTGGGGCGGAGACAAGGCTAGATTGCTCAGAGCTTTTGTGTAATAGAGTTTTATAGCAACAAAGTATAAAAGGGATAGACAAAGCTTCAAACATTGACATCAGAAGGGGGCAGAAAGAGTACCCCCTCGCTAGTGTTAGCAAAGGAGTTATATACTTTTTAATTAGTTATTACAATGAATGAAAAGAATGTCTGGAGGTTGTAAAGATCTTACTAGACCCACTCCCATAATTTATATTTTAAGATAACAGGATTAGCCGGAAGGTTTTCAGGGAGGAGAAACTGTCTTCAAGCAGGATACATTGTTGTTATATAATCCTTAGTACAGAGTTTAAACTGAGTTGTTCATTGTGTAATCATCAGTTCCAGGCTTGAAGATAAAAATGTTTTATGTGACTAAGACTAAGGAATGTAGAGGAAAAAAAAAAAAAAAAACCGTTTGTTCTTTCCTCCTCCTTGAGGCAGAGAAGGCAATGGCAACCCACTCCAGTACTCTTGCCTAGAATATCCCATGGATGGGGGAGCCTGGTAGGCTGCAGTCCATGGGGTCACACAGAGCTGGACACAACTGAAGTGACTTAGCAGCAGCAGCAGCAGCAGCAGCAGCAGCAGCAGCAGCCTCCTTGAGAATTCCAGACCCCTCTCTCTTTGGGGACCCCCAGACTTCTTATCAACCTGCCTAGGAATTGACTCTCACAGGGCATGCTCCGTCCCCCTTCTGATGTCTATGTTAGAAGCTATCCCTGTCCTTTTTCACTGTAATAAAACTTCTGCCACACAAAAGCTCTGAGTAATCAAGCCTGGTCCCAGATTTCAAAGCTAAATCTTCTTCAGAGATCACGAATCTGACATCGTTCACTGTAAGCTATCATATCCATGTCTGGATATTTGCAATAAATTAGATGTGAGAAAACAGGTGCTGTTGTGTGAAAACTACCCAGAGATAGGCCTTTCCTTCCACAAGTACAAAATTCCATCTTGTTATGTAGCTGATAATTCATTTTAGAAACCCATGAAGGTTAAATGGATATCTAGAATTCTTTACAGAAATTGTTTTCATGTATCTAGGTACCTTGTAAATATAATTTTTGTATCATTTAAATAAAACAAAATAATGAACAAAAATGATAAGAGTGAGTTAAATATTCCCACCGTGCATGTAGGAGGGATTCCTTAGTGAAGATCCACCACTATAGTTTTTCAATATCATTTTGTAGCAAGGAAATTAAATCAAGACCATTAATTTTTTAAAAAAACCCTATTTTCCATTAAAGATAAATGTACACTTACATTCTTTTCATGAAATGTGTTACTGAAGTTCATAAACCTTAACTGCTTTTGCAGAATTTCTCTGTATTAATAGGGATGAGAAATATTGCTCCTTCAGAAGACACTTGTTTTAAATATAAAGTGTAAGGCCCAATACAATTGATGTTGAGACATTTATTTTCATATCTTTAAAATCAAACCTAAACTGCAATGCATTCATGTCCCTGCATGTGTTCAAACTATGGTGAAATTTGCAGGTGAGTGGGATAAATTGAGGTGTGCATGTGCTAGGTCGCTTCACTTGTGTCTGATTCTATGTGACCCCATGGACTGTAGCCCACTGACTCCTCTGTCCATGGGACTCTCTAGTAAAGAATACTGGAGTGGGCTGCCATTTCCTTCTCCAGGGAATCTTCCCAACCCAGGGATTGAACCCGCCTCTCTTATGTCTTCTGCATTCACAGGTGAGTTCTTTACCGCTAAGACCACCGGATGCTGCTGCTGCTGCTGCTGCTGCTAAGTCGCTTCAGTCGTGTCCGACTCTGTGCGATCCCTGGGAAGCCCTAAATAAATTGAAGCTAGACAATCATTCATGCAATTATTTTCTTCTGGGGAACATAAGGAACATAGCCCTTATATTATATTCTCAAATATGTCCCAGGTCTGACATTTTCTAGCCCTAATTCTAACAACACCTTTGTTACAGACACAATAGCTGTGAAAATATCTAGATATCATCCACACATAAATGAGTAATAGAACAATTTTTCCTTTGATAGATCATCCAAATACAATAATATTGCCATATATACGTTAAATTCAATAGGTTAATTTTTAAATAACACTAATTCCTAAGTTGGGAGATGGTTTATGTGTATGTGTTGTGGGGGGACGTGTGTAGGTGTGGTGAACACATAAGGAAAGCTGCTTTATTATATAACCAGTGAACTTTAATCAAACTTCTTCAAACGTACTACCTCTTCCCATTTCATTTGTGACTATTTCCAAATTGTCCTGTGGCATAGGGTTATTAGACATGTCTTAATTGTATGATTCATGTAAATTTCAAGTATTACAATTTGGAGAGAAGAATAAATTTTAAGTACTCCGTAGTTCAAACTGTCAGCATTATGTCTCTCCATGTAAATATTGTTGAACTTTTCATTAATACTGTTGTCATCTTTATTATCGGAGAAGGCAATGGCACCCCACTCCAGTACTCTTGCCTGGAAAATCCCATGGATGGAGGAGCCTGGTAGGTTGCGGTCCATGGGGTCGCTAAGAGTCGGACACGACTGAGTGACTTCACTGTCAGTTTCCACTTTCATGCATTGGAGAAGGAAATGGCAACCCACTCCAGTGTTCTTGCCTGGAGAATCCCAGGGACGGGGGAGCCTGGTGGGCTGCCGTCTATGGGGTCTCACAGAGACGAACATGACTGAAATGACATAGCTGCAGCAGTATCTTTATTATACATATTGATTTTAGCAATACTTTCTGAACTGAAGAGGATGTCAAATGCTTCTCTGTGTTATTATATCAGGTTCCTAACAACTGTTTCCAGTGGCTGGCTAATATTCTATTGCATTTCATTATCTATATTATTAGATATTTAAGTAGTTTTTCCCACTCTTAATAACATTATGAAATCTATGTTAATGCATAAAGGTTTTATATATTTTACATTTTGCCTTAGGCTAGAACACTGCCCTGTACTGAATAGTAAAAGGAAAAGAAAAGCACGTGTTCCTTGTTGATAGGGCCCTCCGGTCTACATTTCTTCTCATGCCATTCTCATGGACTTCCTCTCAGTCATCAATATGCTTATTTTTGTGCTCTCACCTGAAGGAAAGAAGCTCTTCCAAATTGAGCTGTCTTTCAGGCATTGTTTGCTCTCATACTGGCTCTTGAGGATTGTCTTGGAATATGTTTCTCTCTTCGAGGCAGCATGTTACAGTGGAAAGGGCATGAATCAACTTGTCATTCGCTCTTGTGTCATACACAGCCTTAGTCTTCCCATCTCTAAAATGTGAAGAACAATACCTACCCATCAGGACTGTTGTGACAGTTAACAAAGAATAACATCCATGAATATGTAATGCTAGACATATCTGAGGCACTCAGAAAATGTAACCTGAATCTTGAATCAGTTCTGATGAGATGGATGAAACTGGAGCCGATTATACAGAGTGAAGTAAGCCAGAAA
>NW_024070207.1:108692032-108724536 GCF_014754425.2 Oryx dammah | reverse complement strand
TAGAGAATAAATCATAGATATAGTTAAGTTATTAACCAAATACTTTATAGACCTTTCAGAGCAGTGCTGTCCAAGACAACTTTCTATTGTGATGGAAATAAAATGCATTGTCCAGGATGGTAGCCACTAACCACATGTGGATATTCAATACTTGAAAGAGGTTCTTCTACAACCAAAGAACTGAATTTTTATGTTTAATTAATCTTAATTAGACTGATGTGGCTAATGCTATGCAATTGTCTAATACAGGTCTAGAGAATATGTCTTTGCTTTTGTTATCTAAACAATGACTACCTTAATAATGATAGAACTTCTGGATAGATAAAACCAGGGCTATTCCATGAAGATGGATGAACAAAATACTTGAAACTGAGGAGACTATGAAAATTTTCAGTTCTGGCTCTCTAGGCAGATATATACTCTTTCTCCACAGGAGGCTGAAACTGGCCTTATAAGACAGCTAAACAGGCCACCCTGATCTTGTTAGAGCCATAATTCATTCCCTACAACCAAGGTGGTTGTTTGCAGGAACTGGAATACCTGAGTAGTTCATTGCAGATTCAAAACTAAATATATTGATGAACCAACTTTGGCCTACTGAAAATAAAACCACCATTTCAAAAAATGAAAAATACTTAACAAATTTTAGTAATAATGAGCTAAAACAAGCCATTTGAGTTGGTGCCTTGCTCAGTGAGGCGTTTTCTTGAAGTTAAATTGATGGGTGAGATTTAGTTTACATTGTGAAGAAAATAATAACAGGAGCAATTTTTGAACCTAATTGCTAATAAAGTGAACAAATAATGGCTTATAAATGTTAACATGTGATTCTGCAGTGTTTAATGTATAAATGCCTAAAATAAGTTAATTTTCAGAAATTCACATTTAATAATATTACTGATTAATAGTGTTGTACTTATAAATGTTGAAAATGATTCCTCTGTATTTCCATGGTATAGTTATTATAGTAATATCAATTATACTTGTAATTGTCACGAGTATAAGGAAAAGCAGGCACCACATTTTATACAATTAACAGAGAGGAATTATTTATTAGGGTTTGTGGAATTTATCACACAGTTTTGTTAATACATATTAAACTTAAAATTTTGTATTGGAGTATACTTGATTTACAAATACATTTTAAATTTTGATGTGTTTAAATGATTAATTTTAAATAGATTAAATAGAAGATTAAAAATTAAATTATCAATGAAAAGAGAAAATGTACCTATTGATAATACTTTTGATGATATTTTCAACGTAGTACGTAATGCATTACAAAAACAAAAATAAGAAAACTACTTTCAGAACAAAGAGTTGGTCTTCATTTGAGCACTTGTTTTCCTCACTAGAGTCACTGTCCCAATTTATTAATTTTTCCTATCTGATACTAACCACACTGGAAAATCTCACATTCTTACTTCTAATACCCTCTATGATCAGTATATAAATTGGTCTAATTATTCAACACTAGTCTAGGTGTTGCTGTGAAGGTACATTTGGAGATGTCTCTATCATCTACAATCAGCTGACTTTCTATAAAGATTAGCCTCAATAATCTGAGTGGGCCTCATCTAATCAGAATAAAGGCTTTAAATGCAAAATTTAGGTTTCTCTGAGGAAGAGGAAATTCCACCTGTTAAATGAACTGTCACTTCAACTAGTGCCCATAAGCTCCAGCCTTCCTGACTTGCCCCTGTTGTTGGTGTTGTTTAGTTGCTCAGTCTGACTCTTTGCAACTCCATAGACTGCAGCATTCCAGGATCCCCTGTCCTCCACTATCTCCTGGAGCTTGCTCAAACTCATGTCCATTGAGTCAGTGATGCCATCCAACCATCTCATCCTCTGTTGTCCCCTTCTCCTCCTGCCTTCAGTCTTTCCCAGGATCAGAGTCTTTAACAATGAGTCGGTTCTTTGCATCAGGTGGCCAAAGTATTGGGCTATGGATTTTTAAACTTGCCTAGGCATCCCCCCGGAGAAGGCAATGGCAACCCACTCCAGTACTCTTGCCTGGAGGGTCCCATGGGCGGAGGAGCCTGGTGGGCTGCAGTCCATGGAGTCGCTAAGAGTCGGACACGACTGAGCGACTTCACTTTCACTCTTCACTTTCATGCATTGGAGAAGGAAATGGCAACCCACTCCGGTGTTCTTGCCTGGAGAACCCCAGGGACGGGGGAGCCTGGTGGGCTGCCGTCTATGGGGTCTCACAGAGTCGGACACGACTGAGCGACTTCACTTTCACTTTTCACTCTCATGCATTGGAGAAGGAAATGGCACCCCACTCAAGTACTCTTGCCTGGAAAATCCCATGGACGGAGGAGCCTGGTAGGCTGCAGTCCATGGGCTCGCTGAGGGTCGGACAAGACTGAGAGACTTCACTTTCACTTTTCACTTTCATGCATTGGAGAAGGAAATGGCAACCCACTCCAGTGTTCTTGCCTGGAGAATCCCAGGGACGGGGGAGCCTGGTGGGCTGATGTCTATGGGGTCGCACAGAGTTGGACACGACTGAAGCGACTTAGCAGCAGCAGGCATCCCCCGGGCTTCACTGGCAGCTCAGTGGTAAAGAACTGTCCTAAAATGCAGGAGACGCAGATCTTCCCAACCCTCTGAAATGTGGGTTTGGAGTATCCCCTTGAGAAGGGAAGGGCTACCCACTCTAGTATTCTTGCCTGGGAAATCCCATGGACAGAGGAACTCGGCAGGCTATGGTCCATGATGTTACAGAGTCGGACATGACTGAGTGACATGATGTTACAGAGTCGGACATGACTGAGTGACTAAATAACAACAAGAGGCATCCCTTACAACCATGTAAACTGATCCTGCTGGTTCTGTTTCTCTGGGTAAAGCCTGACTGGTACACCTGCCATGCTCAGTCACTACCAGGGAGCTGCCCAGGGAGACTGTGACCTTGGCATGAATGCCATGCATAATTCCCAAGTGATAACAACTGGAGGCTGTCAGCCAACTATATTCTTTTTAGCAGCTTCTCCTTTGTAAGATCTGAGCAGCCAGTGTTCATGGTTGCCACATACTTTTACAATGATCACCTAGAAAGCAAAGTGCTAAATCCAGGGAATTCATTGCAGGACTTATTTGAACTCCTTATAAAGCTCCATTCTCCTCCCTCTTCAGAATCATTACTGTTCCTTGTTCAGACTATTCCTTTCAAATCACTTCATGACAGATCCTGATTTCATCATTTTTATACTAATTTAGGATCCCCTGGGAAGCTGATCCAGAGACAAGGATTTGATTGCAAGTGGTTTGTTTGGGAGATGGTAACCAGCAGCAAAGTGAGAACGTAAGATTTAGATGAAAGGAATGTAAAAATTTTTAAAGGTAGTTTTTCAAGCTACTTATCATGATGTGTAAATGAAGTTTAGTTACCTGGAGAACTCAGGGAGACTGTTCAGGGCAACAACTCAGAGTTATCTTACAAAACTGCTAAGTCACTTCAGTCGTGTCCGACTCTGTGCGACCCCATAGATGGCAGCCCACCAGGCTCCCCCGTCCCTGGGATTCTCCAGGGAAGAACACTGGAGTGGGTTGCCATTTCCTTCTCCAATGCATGAAAGTGAAAAGTGAAAGTAAAGTCCCTCAGTCGTGTCCGACTCTTAGCGACCCCATGGACTGCAGCCTACCAGGCTCCTTCGTCCATAGGATTTTCCAGGCAAGAGTACTGGAGTGGGGTGCCATTGCCTTCTCCGTATCTTACAAAAGAGGTTATGGAAATGGAGTATTTATCTAGCAGTTCCCAGCAGCTGTGCTAAATGTTGCTTACAGGGTGGGTGGGTGATTATCGGTACTTATTGCAGAGCAGGCTTTGGGGCGAGAGAGAGCCCTCAAAGTCACAGGTTCCTCGCAGTTAGAAACTTGCCAATATGCACTGAAATGTCACATGTTAAAGGGATACAGGTGGGACACCACGACCATGTGCTACATATCACCCACCCATGGCACAGAGTAGATGCTAAAGTTTGTTTACTGACTGACTGAATGACTATGCAGACCTGGACAAAAACCTCCATATCTGTTTCAAGGTTTGAGGTCCCATATAGAGTGGAAATTAACTCCTTCTTTGTCAGTCTGACTTTCAAGCTGAATGATGCCTGCAGACATGGGATTCTTAGCTATGCATCTATGCATCTCCCGAGGAATACTAGTTCGCAGTTTACTCTCAAATTTGCTTTACTTTAAAATTTGCTAACTTAAAATCTACACTGTTCAGAAAAATTGTGCCTTTCTGACTCTAAATTTCTGGAATATTTCAAAGAATGTGAAATAAAACTTGCATCATTTTATGACAGTCGTAAAATTTTTAAAAAGTTATATTCTACCAATGATCATAGCAAGTACAAGCTATCTCAGGACACGACTGTAAGAAAATGGCAGACAAAAATACACAGTTTTGGTAACTTCTTCCATAGATTTTTCACAAGAAAGAATAAATGATACCTAGACCAACTCTTAAATATTTTAAAACTGCAGGGTTCTTTCAGTGCACATTCACACTACCTTGTCATCATGCTGACAGAATTTGCTAAACAAGCACAGCTCAAGAGGATTTCACATTACTGAGAGAAAAGGGCAACCTGTAATATAAAGCATTAAACTGCAAGGAAAGCTGGCTTGTTGGTAATACTTACAAAATTGATTTGTGTTGCTTGAGATCGTAGAGGCAACAGGGAAACTTTACAGCACTCAGCTACAAAATAAACCCTTTATCTTGCTGCCCTGTGTATTTCCTTCTCTATGATCCACAGAGATTTTCTGAATAGGTAAATTCCTCATATTTTCACAGCACATAGAGATCTTAGAAGAGTACATCAAGTGTTCAAAAGTATTATCTAATATTATTAGTATTGCAAATTGATTGGATGCATGTTCAACCTTACAAAATTAGTAGGAGTGATCCCAGGATTGTGTTCATGGTGGAGTAAGTAACATGGCAGTGAATATCTACTTAGTTCCTGAAAGCAGATTGTGCGTATTAAGACAATTACCATACATGAAGCAACTATGGGTACCTCTGATTTCTAAACAAATATATATATTTCCTTTAGCAATGACTTTCAACATGTTCTAGAAAAGAAATACTTTGATTTTGAATAAACGGTCACATGTGCTATGTTCTGTTTTCATCTTAGTTGCATTTTTTAGTTATATAAATGGCCATATCATCTTTCCTTAAATGGGGAGAAGGATACAAGACTATCTCGGCCATTACAACCACACCCACAAAGATTAAAGAGCATAAACAAAGAACTTCTGACCAAATAAGAACTCTCTCCACTGCCCTTTTTCTTCAAGTCTCAGTGGCTGAATCAGACTCACAATGGCCCTATCCAATTTCTTTAAACAACCTGGTGTATTCACATAACCTGTGCTCTGATGATTAAGAACAGAGGTTCTAATGCAAGCAGATCATAGTTCAAACCCTAGTTCTACCAAGATTATCACCTGAGTGACCATGAACACATAATTCAAGTACTCTTAGTTTCTTAATCCATAAAATGCAAATAATATCATTTCAGAAACAATAGCAGGGTTGCTGTGGGGATAAAGTGAGATAACCACATATCTGCTTATCTTTAACTTCAAAACTGTTAACTGATGAAAATTTAAAAACCTTACATTTTTTATATTGTCTTCAATGACATCTATATATCATGCTTAGAAAAAATAATCTTTGTATTTTTAAGTATATAACTTAGAAACTTGGGAATGATGAAATTCCTTTTCAAAGAAGACAGAATTGAGACAACCCTTCAAGAAGAAAAGGGTACAAGTCATCTTCCTTTACTTAACAACAGTCAAGTTAATTTCCTCCAAGAAAACTTAGATAAAAAAGAATCAAACACCATCTATGATTCCACACACCCAGGCTGGATTTCATATTGAGTTATTAAATATTTACTATTAATTTTAGAAATTTATAGTGACAGTCTGCCAATACTCTCAACTATTCATTTAGTGAAAGCTTAGCTGTATCACTGTAAAAATACAATTCCCTTACTATGTCAATTGTGGTGAGCTATTTAATTTCTTATTCACCTGAAAGAAAAAATTATACACCTAGTAGACAAAAAAATCTCATTAAACTCTGAAATTAAATCTCAGCTGCAAACAGGTCAGTTTAATCCTATCTCCATAAGATATTATCTTCAAGTGTTTTATAAATAAGTTTCTATCGTAACAAGGATGTATACATTTAGCATATGTTTATTCAGATGAGAAAGAAGAAAATGTCTACCAAATGTGAAAAGACAATCTTGACTTCAAACCAGGGATTCTCGGACTGTACCATAGTTAACTTCCACCAGTAACCATGACTCACCACAGCATTTATGTTACTTGGCAGGGACTGAGAAGAGGGAGTTGCAAGGCTCCCTGGGGAGGGTATAACAGAATGCCTATGGAGGTACAGATTAAAATATTTCACTAGCGTTTTCTGGCATGATCTCCTGGAAGGCTGGATTTGGGCTGCACTGTCAAACTCTTCAAAGTGTTTTAAATAATTTTCAATTCTGTAACACTGATTTAGATGTTCATGTTTTACATTTATACTTTACATCATGCGATTTGCTCACATCTCTAGTTCTGAATATTTTTTGTTGTTGCTGTTTCACTATGATCTAAGAGATGGCACATTTCTCTATAATGCTGCAGGAATTAAGCAATACATAATCGACCACTGAGATCAATCTTAGTGTTTAGTGTTTGTGGTGGGTGACCATTTATACACTCCAAATACTCCCCAATTGACTTACGAAATTAAATAAAGAAAGTGGAATTCTTCTAACCAGGGGTTTGTGTAGCTCAATGAGGCTATGACCCATGCCGTGCAGGATCACCCAAGATGGATGGGTCACAGTGAAGAGTTCTGATAAACATGGTCCACAGGAGGAAGAAATGGCAACATACTCCAGTATTCTTGGCACGAGAATACATGAACAGTATTAAAAGGCAAAAAGATACAACACCAAAAGATGAGCCTCCCAGGTCGCAAGGTGTCCATATGCTAATGGGGAAGAGTGCCCAGGCAATTACTAAGAGCTACAGAAAGAATGAAGAGGATAGGTCAAAGCAGAAACTATGCTCAGTTGTGGATGTGTCTGGTGATGAAAGTAAAATCTGATGCTAAAGAAAAATACTGCATAGGAACCTGGAATATGAGGTCCACAAACCAAGGTAAGTTGGATATAGTCAAGCAGGAGATGGCAAGAGTGAACATTGACATCTTAGGAATCAGTGAACTAAAATGGATGGGAATGGGCAAATTTAGTTCATATAGACATTATATCTACTACTGTGGGCAAGAATGCTTTAGAAGAAACAGAGTAGCCCTCATAGTCAACAAAAGAGTCTGAAATGCAGTACTTGGATGCAGAATGATCTCTGTTTGTTTTCAAGGCAAACCATTCAATATCACAGTAATCCAAATCTATGTCCCAACTACTAATGCTGAAGAAGCTAAAGAAGAAGGGTTCTATGAAGACCAACAACGCCTTCTAGAAATAACACCAAAAAAAAGATGTCCTTTCATCATAGGGGATTGGAATGCAAAAGTAGGAAGTCAAGAGATACCTGGAGTAACAGGCAAGTTTGGCCTTGGAGTACAAAATGAAGTAGGGCAAAGGCTAACAGAGTTTTATCAAGAGAACACACTGGTCACAGCAAACACTCTTTTCCAACAATCCAAGAGATTACTCTACACATGGACATCACCAGATGGTCAATACCAAATTAGATTGATCGTATTCTTTGCAACTAAAGATGGAGAAGCTCTATACAGTCACCAAAAACAAGATCAGGAGCTGACTGTGGCTCTGATCAACAGCTCCTTTTTGCAAAATTCAGGCTTAAATCGAAGAAAGTAGGGAAAATCACTAAGTCATTCAGGTATGACCTAAATCAAATCCCTTATGATTATACAGTGGAGGTGACAAATAGATTCAAGGGCATGAGGTCTAATAGACAGAGTGCCTGAAGAACAATGGATGGAGGTTCATGACATTGTACAAGAGGTAGTTACCAAAACAATCCTGAAGAGCAATGCAAGAAGGCAAAGTGGTTGTCTGAGGAGGCTTTACAAATTACTGAGGAAAGAAGAGAAATAAAAGGCAAAGGAGAAACGGAAAGATATACCCAACTGAATGCAGAGTTCCAAAGAATAGCAAGGAATGATAAGAAGGCCTTTGGAAACAAATAGTGCAAAGAAATAGAAGAAAACAACCGAATGGGAAAGACTAGACGTCTCTTCAAGAAAACCGGAGTTATCAAGGGAACGTTTCATGCAAGATGGGCACAATGAAGGACAGAAATGGTAAGGACTTAAGAGAAGCAGAAGATATTAAGAAGAGGTGGCAAGAATACACAGACGAGCTATGTAAGAAAGGTCTTATAGCCAAAGCAATCTTGAGAAAGAATGGAGCTGGAGGAATCAACCTTCCTGACTTCAGACTATACTACAAAGCTACAGTCATCAAGAGAGTACACTACTGGCACAAAAACAGAAATATAGACCAATGGAACAAGATAGAAAGCCCAGAAATAAACCCATGCACATATGGGCACTTCATTTTTGACAAAGGAGGCAAGAATATACAATGGGGCAAAGATAAGTGCTACTGGGAAAACTGGACAGCTACATGTAAAAGAACGAAATTAGAACATTCCCTAACACCATACACAAAGATAAACTCAAAATGGATTAAAGACATAACTGTACGACCAGGAATTACAGAACTCTTACAGGAACACATAGGCAGAACACTCTGACATAAAACACAGCAAGATCCTCTATGACCCACCTCCTAGAGTAATGGAAATAAAAACAAAAAGAAACAAGTGTGACCTAATTAAACTTTAAAGGTTTTGCACAACAAAGGAAACAAGGTGGAAAGACACCCTCAGATGGGAGAAAATAATAGCAAATGAAACAAATGACAAAGGATTAATTTCAAAAATAAATAAGCAGCTCCTACAAATCAATACCAGAAAAACAAACGACCCAATCAAAAAGTGGGAAAAAGACTTAAACAGACATTTTTCCAAAGCCAACATACAGATGGCTAATAAACACATGAAAAGATGTTCAACATCCCTCATTATTAGAGAAATGCAAATTAAATCAGAATGAATTATCACCTCACACCAGTCAGAATGGCCATCATCAAAAAAATCTACTAACAATAAATGCTGGAGAGGGTGTGGAGAAAAGGGGACCGTCTTGTACTGTTGGTGGGTATGTAAATTGACACAGCTGCTATGGAAGACAGTATGAAGATTCCTTAAAAAACTAGGATTAAAATCACCATATGACACAGCAATCCCACTACCAGGTATATACCCTGAGGAAACCAAGACTGAAAAAGACACATGTACCCCAATGTTCACTGCAGCACTATTTACAATAGCTAGGACATGGAAGCAACATAGACGTCCATCAACAGATGAATGGATAAAGAAGCTGTGGTACCTATATACAATGGTATATTATTCAGCCATAAAAAGGAACACATTTGAGTCAGTCCTAATGAGGTGGGTCAATCTAGAGCCTATAACACAGAGTGAAGTAAGTCAGAAAGATAAAATATTGAATATTAATGTATACATATGAAATCTTTCTAGACAATGTATACATATGTATACATATGAAATGTATACTAGACAATGTATACTAATGTATACATATGAAATCTTTCTAGACAATACTGATGAACCTATTTTCAGGGCAGCAATGGAGACACAGACATAGAGAAAAGACTTATGGACACTGGAGGAGGAGGGAGGAAGGAGAAGGTGGGATGTATGGAGAGAGTAACATGGAAACATATATTACCATATGTAAAACAGATAGCCAATGGGAATTTGCTATATGACTCAGGGAACTCAAACTGGGGCTCTGTAACAACCTAGACGGTTGGGATGGGGAAGAGGGTGAGAGGGATATTCGAGAGGAAGGGGATGTAGGTAAAACTATGACTTATTCATGCTGTTTGACAGAAATCAACAGAATACTATAAAGCAATTATTTTTGATTAAAAATAAATTTAATTAAAAAAAAGATAAGAAGACTTAGGGGAATAAAAAGAGCAGGGTGATTGGTTGGGTAAATATCTGGCTTTCTCTGATTGATCCTAAATTGGAAGTGAGGCAAAAATTAGGGAAGCTGTCAGGTATTGGAAATTTGGGACCTATTTTTACAGAAGTGATTGTTTGGCTTCCTAGGTTGTTATCAAAGCTAACATTTTGTCTTCCTACAAGTCTGACTTACAGAAGGTTGTCTTCCTGGGCTGTTTATTATTGATAAGACAGTTGATTTCTTTGACAAGTTCTTGCAGATTGTGGGTCAGAGTTCCATTTTTACACAAGGTCTATTGTCCACATATTCAGTCTCTCAGCACCTATAAATGAGAATATCACACTGTAGCAGGTTATACATGAAAATTGTTAAGAGAGAGTAAATCTTAACAGTTCTCATTGAAAGGAAAAATTTTGTATTTATATGAGATGATAACTGAAGTTAACTAAGTTTTGTGTAAGCATTTTAAAATATATTTAAGTCAAACCACTATGTTATATACTTTAAAATTATACAGTGCTATATGTCAGTTATATCTCACTAAAACTGGGAGGAAAAAAAAGTAGTGAAAATAAAGAAGGTTCTAACAATGGTTAAAAAATAGAAAAGTCTGAGTATATACAATGGAATACAATTCATCCATTAAAAAAATAAGAAATCCTGCGATTTGCAAAAATACAGATGAACCTTGAGGGCACTCTGCTAAGTTAAATAAATCATATAGAGAAAGACAAATATTCTATGATTTCACTTTTATGTAGAATCTAAAACAAAAACAAAACTCCCTCATAGAAACAGAAATTACTGCTGGCTGCCAGGGGTTAGGAGGAGATGGGGTAGGGAAGATGGTGGGAGAACTGGGTGAAGAAGGTCAAACGGTACAAATTTCCAGTTATAATCTTGAGATGTAATGCACAGCATGGTAAATATAGGTAATAATACTGTATTGTATATTTGAAAGCTTTTAAGGGAGTGGATCTTAAAGTTCTCAACACAAGGATAAAACTTTATAACTGTGTGAGGTGATGGATGTTTGCTAAATTTATTGTGATAGTCATCTCATAATTTACATATATATATAAAATCATTATGTTGTATACTTGAAATTTATACAATGTTATATGTCAATTATATCTCGATACAACTGAAAAAAGAAAAAAAATAAGGAAATTGGAATTTTAAAAAAGTGTGACTACCAATGATTGACTTTTGAGTGGTAAAACACTCATACATTCCTGGAATAAACCTGAATGTTTGTCATAGATTGTCCTTCTTATAAATTACTGGATCAATTTACTAACTTTTTCTTTTTAGAATTTCTGCTTCTATTCATATGGGAGCTTGGCCTGTAATTTTTCTTTCTTGTAATATCCTTGTCATGCTATGATATCCCTGTGAAGCTGTTCTAATAAAATGAGCTGGAAAGTGTTCTTTTTCTATTGTCTAAAAGATTTTAAGACTGGTGTTATAAATGTTTGGAGGAAACGTCAATAAAACCTTCTGTGCCTTTCTAATATAGGCCTTTAAAGCTATAAAACTTTCTTCTAAGTATAATTATTCTTGTCTTCAAAAAAAGAGAAAGGTCTTAATGACCTAGATAACCACCGTGGTGTGGTCATTCAACTAGAGCCAGACATCCTGGAGTGTGAAGTCAAGTGGGCCTTAGGAAACATTATTACAAACAAGGCTACTGGAGGTGACAGAATTCCAGCTGAGCTATTTAATATCCTAAAAGGTGATGCTGTTAAAGTGCTGCATTCAATATGCTAGCAAATCAGGAAAACTCAGCAGTGGCCACAGGACTGGAAAAAGTCAGTTTTCATTCTAATCCCAAAGAACAGATATGCCAAAGAATGTTCAAACTACAGTACAATTGCACTCATTTCACATGCTAGCAAGGTTATGCTCAAATCCTTCAAGCTAGGCTTCAGAAGTATGTGAACCGAGAATTTCCAGATGGACAAGTTGGGTTTTGAAAAGGCAGAGGAACAAGAGATCAAATTGCCAACATTTGTTGTATCATAGAAAAAGCAAGGGAATTTCAGAAAAACATCTACTTCTGCTCCATTGACAAGCTAAAGTCTTTGACTGTGTGGATCACAACAAACTGAAAAATTCTTAAAGAGATGGGAATACCAGACCACCTGACCTGCCTCCTGAGAAATTTGTATGTAGGTCAGGAAGCAACAGTTAGAACTGAACATGGAACAACAGACTGGTTCCAAATCAGGAAAGGAGTACGTCAAGGCTGTATAATGGCACCCTGCTTATTTAACTTGTATTTAGAGTACATCATGAGAAACGCTGGGCTGGATGAAGCACAAGCTGGAATCAAGACTATGTGAGAAATATCAATAACCTCAGATATGCAGATGACACCATCCTTATGGCAGAAGGTGAAGAACAACTAAAGAGCCTCTTGAAGAAAGTGAAAGAGGAGAGTGGGACAGTTGGCTTAAAACTCAGCATTCAGAAACCTAAGATCATGGCATCTGGTCCCATCCCTGCATGGCAAATCGATGGGGAAACAATGGAAAACAGTGATATAATTTATTTCGGGGGGCTCCAAAATCACTGCAGATGGTGATTCCATCCATGAAATTAAAAGATGCTTGCTCCTTGGAAGAAAAGTTATGACCAACTTAGACAGTGTATTAAAAAGCAGAGACATTACTTTGCCAACAAAGGTCCATCTAGTCAAAGCTATGGTTTTTCCAGTAGTCATCCGTGGACGTGAGAGTTGGACTATAAAGAAAGCTGAGCACCAAAGAATTGATGCTTTTGAACTGTGGTATTGGAGAAGACTCTTGAGAGTCCCTTGGACTGCAAGGAGATTCAACCAGTCCATCCTAAAGTAGATCAGTCCTGGGTGTTCATTGGAAGGACTGATGTTGAAGCTGAAACTCCAATACTTTGGCCACCTGATGCGAAGAGCTGACTCATTGGAAAAGCCCCTGATGCTGGGAAAGATTGAGGGCAGGAGGAGAATGGGATGACACAGGATGAGATGATTGTATGGCATCACTGACTCAATGTACATGAGATGAGTAAACTCCAGGAGTTGATGATGGACAGGGTGGTCTGGCATGCTGCGGTCCATGGGGTTGCAAAGAGTCGGACATGACTGAGCAACTGAACTGTACTGAACAAGCAACTGAACAAGAACAACAAATTCCTCTAACACAAATCATAATGATTAACATTTACATGGCACTTTTAGTGTGCAAGGTATTCTGCTATGTGAGTTACATGTATTAAATCATTACTTTATCCAAAGAATACATACGATACCTATCCTCATTTTACACATTTGTAGATAGTGGCAATAGAAAACGTGTAACTTGTCCAGGGTTGTAATAACTAAAATTAGAAATATATAATAAGAATAAAGCTAACTATATTAATTAAATGATATCAATGATTACCACTTACTGAATTTTTATCTAAAAATTCAATGTTCAACTTTACATTTAATTATAATACTGCTCTAAAAAAGATCGTATTACTTTTCCTTCCAGAAAGTAAACAAGTTCAAAGGAAAAAAAAAAAAAACACATTTTCTTGAGGTCTCACAGCTAATTTATTGTCACAATTGAAATCGAAACATACATCCTTACTCTTGTATTTCTGTAAGTTGTTAAGAGAGTAAACCCTAAGAGTTCTCATTCTAAGGAAAAGATATTTTTTTCTATTTCTTTAACTTTGAGAGAATGACTGTTCACTATACTTTGGTAATCGTTTCATGATGTATATGTCAGATCATTATGCTGCACAGAAATGTACAGTGCTGTGTGTCAATCATATCTCAATAAAACTGGAAGAAAAAATAAATTAAAAAATAAAATGCACATCTTTCTAACTCTACGGCTTGTGCTCTTTCAATTAGGCAACACTATTTTAACAGATAATAGCAGGACGAGTAGTAACATATTGGCATAATTTACTCTGCAGCTTGAGTAACCAAAATTAAATCTTTTTCTGGAATCAGATTTCAAAACACTAGTACAGGGAATGTGAGGTTTGTGAATGAAAAGTGGGACATCTCAAGAAATCCTCATACTCTGCATTCTGTAGCCATCGAAATAAAAAAAAAAAAATCTACATTTTTGCCAGTGATGGTTAGCTGCACTTTATGGCCCACTTCATACATATTTAAGTAGGAAGTGATAAGCACTTCATAAGTTTTGGATTTATTCTCCTGTTTATGTTTTTAGATTCCTCATTTTTTTCTGACATGAATTGAATGTCCTTTACGTACTTCTTCAAAATCATTTTTAGTATGTATTTTCAATATAATGCTAACTAACTGCCATTTCTTGTAGCCCTGAACTGGGAGTCAAGAGGCATATGTTGTATTCATTGATCACTGTTGACTACATGACACAAAATCCTCCAAATGACAAGTAAATAATTGTTTTTAAAGTGTGCTAATATTTTACCCACACTATAACGTTTATCTCATTATGTGGGGAATGCTCAGCAATTGACAGGTTTTCTTTTCTATCTGGTTGACAACATGTAAGCTGTCATTTGAGATAGTGAAAGACCAATTTGTATGTATTTAATCAGCAACAAACAGGTATGAAATTCACACTCAGAATACTTTTAAGAGTTCTGGTACTAAGATTCCATATAGGAGAAAAATGGAGAATGGTTTAGTACAGTAATTCTAAACACAGACCTATATATTATCAAGTAAGAAAGGCATGCTTTGAACAGGGTATAACATTTAGTGCTAAAAATAATAAAATATAAGTAAAATTGCCTTGAGTTTTAACTTTCATTCTATGTTGGCATGCATACATTTCCATGGGGTTGCAAAGAGTCAGACACAACTGAGCGACTGAACTGATTTCAATTGTTAAAATATTCAATAATTATTCAATAACTTCGCTTGTTGCTAGAAGAGGGGGACAAAAAATGACTGAGAAAATTTCAATTTATCAATGAGATCTATTTAATAATTTCACTACAAATTGTTTGTAAAATGCCTAATCCCAGTCTTGTTACAAGTAACCCCTTGATGCCCTAACCCACAACTTGCTCTAAATTCTGATTTTATCTACTTCCCCCGGAAAGTGTGACAAAATATCTCTTTTTTGAAGGAAGGGTGGCTTTGGCCTTTCAGTGAATATTTCATTCATAACAAGTAATCCATCTCCTTTCCTACCTCACCCAGTTAAAATAAATTCAGATAAACTATATATGCAGTTTTATTGCTTATATTAATAACATATTGGCAAATTTTAAAACTGTAAAATACAGACTTATCAATATTTATCATTTGTAATTTCAAATTTTTGTATAGAATTGTATAGGGAAGAAATGTTTCTCAGAGTTCAAAATAAAATACTGGTGGCTCAGAGGTTAAAGCGTCTGCCTGGAATGCGGGAGACCGGGGTTTGATCCCTGGGTCAGGAAGATCCCCTGGAGAAGGAAATGGCAACCCACTCCAGTACTCTTGCTTGGAGAATCCCATGGAGGGAGGAGCCTGGTAAGCTACAGTCCATGGGGTCACAAAGACTCGGACACGACTGAGCAACTTCACTTTCACTTTCAAGGTGTCTTAAGTAGCTGCTTTTAAGAGGGGCATATATCTTGTTAAAACAAACAACTAAAAACAAAAATAAAAATCTTACATAAGAAATGTGTCTGAAGGCAAAAGAAACAAAAGCAAAAACAAACAAATGGGACCTAATTAAAATCTTCTGCACAGCAAAAGAAACCATCAACAAAACAAAAAGGCAACTTACTGAATGGGAGAAAGTATTTGCAAATGATACGACTGATAAGGGGTTAATATCCAAAATATATAACAGCTCATACAACTCAGTATTTAAAAAAAGAAAAACCCTGATTTTAAAAAATAGGCAGGGCAGGAGACCTGAATAGACATTTTAATAAAAATCTACAGACGGCTAACAGACACAAGAAAAGATTTTCAACACTGCCAATATTCAGAGAAATGCAAATCAAAACTACACTGAGATATATCACTTTCCACCTGTCAGAATGACTATCATCAAAAAGAACATATATAACAAATGTTGCTGAGGACATGGAGAAAAGGGAACCCCCTACACTGTTGCTTAACTGGTGCAACCGCTATGGAAAACAGTACAGAAATTCTCAAAAAACTAAAATTAGATCATAGGATCCAGCAACCCCGCTCCTGGGTATTTATCAAGATAAAGAAAACACTTATTCTAAAAACACATACAATGCACTGTTGATGGCAGCATTACTTATGATGGTCAAGAAAGAAATGTAAGTGTCAAACAGATGAATGGATAAAGAAGATGTGGTTTATATATTTACAATGAAACATTAGCCATAAAATAGAATGAAATTTGCCATTTGTAACGACAAGGATGAACCTGGAGGGCATTATGCTCAGTTAAATAGGTCAGGCAGAGGAAGACAAATACTGTATGTTATTACTTTTATGTGGAATCTAACAAATGAAACGAATGAATATAACAAAAGAGAAACAGACTTACAGATACAGGGAACAAACTAGTGGCTACCGGAGGGGAGATGAAACGGGGGAGGAGCAAGATAAGTATACGGAATGAAGAGGAACAAACTACTATGTATAAAATAAATAAGCTACAAGGATCTACTGTACAGCAAGATATTGTATAGCCAATATTTAAAAATAACTAAGTGTGGGAGGGGGATTCAGGATTGGGAGCTTGTATACACCCGTGGTGGATTCATGTCAATGTATGGCAAAACCAATACAGTATTGTAAAGTAAAATAAAGTAAAAATAAAATTAAAAAAAATAAAAAAAATAAAAACTGCTATTAATTTAAAAAAATAACTAAGTGGAGAATAATCTATAAAAATATTAAATCACTATGTTGCATACCTCAAAATTAATACAATATTGTAAATTAACTATACTTCAATAAAAACAAATCTTTTAAAAAAGGAAATGTGCTTCAGACAAAGAGCTAGATGATTACTCTTTGTAAGTGACACTGATTAGCTACATTTCCTTATAAAAATCTACAAATAAGCTTGAAATAGAATGGGTGATGGAAAAGAGGCCAAAAAGGTGATTTTGCCAAGTTGACAGGAGAGAGTTCAAAGAAGACTAGACAATACCAAACTGGAAAACAATTTGCCTATTTCAGAAGGGAAATTTCTTCCCAATAGAAAATATTCAGATTTAATTTTGTTACATTCTGCCAAATTACTCTCCAGAAAGCCTTTACCAAGTTATATTCCTTTACCAGTTTAGATTCATTTCTCCTCATTCTTGGAAAACTTTTTATACTATCAGTTTCCAATTTTATGCATCTGATGATTGTTGAGCAGTATCTCCTTTTTAAATTTGCATTTTGGGGAAATTTCCTTGGTGGTCCAGTGGCTAAAACTCCGTGCTCCCAGTGAGGGGGCCTGGGTTCAATGCCTGGTCAGGGAACTAGGTCCCACATGTTGCAACTGAAAGACCCTGTGTGCCACAACTAAGACCTGGCACAACCAAATAAATAAATAAACCGATTCAGCTCAGTAGCTTAGTTGAGTCCCACTCTTTGCGACCCCATGGATAGCAGCACAGCAGGCTTCCCTGTCCATCACCAACTCCTGGAGCTTGTTCAAACTCATGTCCATAGAGTTGGTGATGCCATCCAACCATCTCATATCAATAAATAGATTAAAAAATAATAAGTTAGCTTTTTTATTGATTGATAGTGATGATGAGCGTCTTTTCATGTACAAAATATCTATCCTTTCTCCATTTTCCTGTTGATATCCAGGGATTCACTATTTATTTACAATGTGATAAGCACTGTAAATAGCTTCATATTGATACATATCAATATATATGACATTCTTGAGATAAATCTTTAGTTTTTAGATAATTAAATCAATGTTAACATAATCATGAGTACTTTATTTTTATCTTATTTAAAAAATCTTCTGCATTCCCCCAGATAAAAAGATATTCTCTCAGTTTCTTCTGTTTGTTTGAGAAGTTAACATTTAGGTCCTATATCCATCTAGAGTGCTTCGTATTTGCATTTTATTTTAAAAATTTCTGGGTATATACTGGTAGACATTTTTGAAACTTTAAAGAAAAAATTCCAATCTTAGGGTTCTGAGTTTACAAATGCTCAAAAAACATATTTACTTTTTTTTTCAAATATTGTCACATTTGGATTTTTTGTTATTTTATTTAATTCTTTTTATTTGCATTACTTTTCTTTTCTCCTGTGCTTTTAATTTCAGCTTTATACAATTATTCACATGTTCCTTCCTATGTAGTGTCTCTGTCCCATTACCCTTGTTTCTGCAGCATCTTCTGAGTTGAACTTAAGAGGCACAGACACAAGTGAGTCTGCTATGTTGTCAGAAAAAAGATGTAGCTGCACCCCTCTCCCCCACACCTCTTTAGAGCTGAAATACTCCTTTATCTAGTGGCTGGGAGTATAGGCAATTACAGTATACAACTAGGTTCCTTCCTCGCTGGGAGCTGTCAGAGGCCAAAGGTTGGGACATGACCTCCCACCAAGCTCATGTCCTAGTCAAAGATAGCCTAGTAGTACGTGTTAAATATTAACAAACTTTATGTATTAATGTTATCAAAACTTAATTTTCTAGCAGCATATCTTTCCCTTTTAAGGAATTTTTGGATAGAGTAAAAATATTTAATATACCATATTTTAAAATATTGTTTGACACATTCAAAAGAATATGTGTGTGTGTGTTTGTAAGCTATAAATCATAATTATATAATGAATACTTATGAACTTAAAACCTAAACCCAAAATGAAAACATGATGGGGAGAAATGGCAAATTTCATACAGGGTACATCTCGTACTCTGTATGTGAGACAGCAAAAGAGACACAGGTGCATAGAACAGTCTTTTGGACTCTGTGGGAGAGGGAGAGGGTGGGATGACTGGGGAGAATGGCACTGAAATAGGTATAATATCATATATGAAACAAATCCCCAGTCCAGGTTCGATGCATGGTACAGGATGCTTGGGGCTGGTGCACTGGGATGACCCAGAGGGATGGTCCGGGGAGGGAGGTGGGAAGGGGGTTCAGGATGGGGAACACATGTACACCCATGGAGGATTCATGTAGATGTATGGCAAAACCAATACAATATTGTAAAGTAATTAGCCTCCAATTAAAATAAATAAATTTAAATTTTAAAAAAATACATACATAAAAAGAAAAAGAGAAACTCCCGCCAATCTAGCAAACCTCTCCAACAAAGATAGAAGACAAAGAAAACAGTTTTATCATTTAATAAACATGAAACCAGAATGTGATGTGCATCACAGGCAATCCACTAGACGCTGCACAAATAGAAAGAAACCTCGCACTTCTCTATAGCCGAGTAGATACAACCTGTTACACTTATGTTCTCAAGAGAAAAAACCTAGAGTCTGCAGGTAAAAGGACTTGACAGCAACATTTCTCAGACATGCTTCATCCTAAAATTCACTCGGTAGTTGGGTTGACCATCTATCTTAGCTAACTGGCTTTATCCAAAAGAAAAAGAAATGTATCCTATCTTTATTACATAATTTAATTTTTCAGCAAGGCTTATGCTCAGGTTAGGCTCCTAGTCTCCCAAATGCGAGCAAGGGATGCGAGCAAGGGATGCTCTCTTCTTTGAATGATTACATTTCAAACATATGGCTCCCAAGTCTTAGAGAAAAAGATTCCTGGGATGTAAGGCTATAAAGAGGCTTACTTCAGTTTTAAAAGGATTTATGGACATCTCAAAGAAACAGAGAAAGAATTTACAAGTTTTCTTTTTTTAAAAAAAATTGCTCTGAAAGGTTTCTTTCCCTTTTAGTACCAGGGAAAATTATTATTTCTTCTCTGATTAACATTTATCCGAACAAACATATGCTATCTATCAGCACTATGTAACATCATTGTTTTATATCCTTGCCAACAATTGATGTACCCAGACTTCTTAATTTCTACAAATACAGCAGGTAGAAAAAGGTATCTAGCATCTTTATCAGATATTTCTTATGGACCACTTCAAAGTCTCAACTTCACCATCTCCTGTTCCAGTTGCACCATAACCAGTGAAGCCTTCTAGAATTTTCAAGCAGGCACAAAATAACAGCAATTGGTCTCATGCCTTTGCTAAGCTTGGGGATTCTGAACTGAGGCCAAGATGTGAGATGCTATGAAACTCTGCTCTGCAGCCGCACATATGCCTCATGGGATGAACCCTGACTAGGGAATGTGGGAAATGGAGTACAGTTTTCTACCCCCTTCATTTCTCTCCTCTAAGTTAGACTGACGTGAGTCATAATTAAACAACTTCTCAGAAGACAATCCTATAGGATAGTCAGGCACACTGAGCTGCAACCAGGTCATTAACACACCCTCATCTTGGCTCTCTCTCCCTACTTCATCATGCTTATCCCTCACTCCTGTTCCTTGGGGTTGTGTTCTCCTATAAGTAGCTTTCTGGGGAATCCAGTTAAGATACGGTCTGAATTTTCAATTTGCTGATTACATAGTATGTACTGGTCATAAGTGTAAATGCCTGTTCCTGTGTTTTATTTTTATTGAGGAAAAGGAAGATGTTTGTTGTTTTCTCATGCATTTGCAAGATTTGTTTACACATTCTAAAGACTAATCACTAGTATACTATGTGTTAACGGTTTCCTCTTTCTGTTTGCTGTTTGCATTTTACGTACACCTTCATCTTTTCACTGGAAGAAACTCAATTTTTATTTGGCTGAGTTGAACAAATTTATTTACGTTTATCTTAGTACATTATTTATTAGTCCAAGGTCAGAAATACATAACTCTATTTTCTTCTGAAGATTTTCAAGCTTTGTTTTTTTTCACATTTACATATTTAACAAATATTTTAATAAGATATTTCTTATGAATCTCATTATTGTAATATAAAGAGTATATTTTATTATTTTTGCCTTTTCATACTCTTCATGGGGTTCTTGAGGCAAGAATACTAAAATGGTTTGCCTACTAGGTGAACAATGCAAAAAAATAGAGAAAGACAATAGAATAGGAAAGCCTAGAGATCTCTTCAAGAAAATAGGAGATACCAAAGGAACATTTCATGCAAAGATGAGCACAGCAAAAGACAGGAAAGGCAAGGACCTAACAAAAGCAGAAGATATTAAGAAGAGGTGGCAGGAATACACAGAAGAACTGTACCAAAAAGGTCTTAATGATCCAGATAACCATGATGGTGTGATCATTCATCTAGAGCCAGGCATCCTGGAGTGTGAAGTCAAGTGGGCCTTAGGAAGCATCACTATGCCCAAAGCTAGTGGAGGTGATGGAGTCCAGCAAAGCTATTTCAAATCCTAAAAAATGATGCTGTGAAAGTGCTGCACTCAATACACCAGCAAATTTGGAAAACTCAGCAGTGGCCACAGGACTGGAAAAGGTCAGTTTTCATTACAATCCCAAATAAAGGCAATGCCAAAGAATGCTCAAACTATTGCACAATTGCAGTCATCTCACATGCCAGCAAGGTAATGCTCAAAATCCTTCAAGCTAGGCTTCAATAGTACATGAACCAAGGACTTCCAGATGTGCAAGCTGGATTTAGAAAAGGAAGAGGAACCAGAGATCAAGTTGCCAACATCCACTGGAACACAGAAAAAGCTAGAGAGTTTCATAAAAACCTACTTCTGCTTCATTGACTATGCTAAAGCCTTTGACTGTGTGGATCACAACAAACTGTGGAAAATTCTTCAAGAGATGGGTATACCAGACCACCTTACTTGTCTCCTGTGAAACCTGTATGTAGATTAAGAAGCAACAGTTAGAACCAGACATGGAACAACGGACTGGTTTGAAATTGGGAAAGGAGTATATCAAGGCTGTATACTGTCACTCTGCTTACTTAACTTATATATGGAGTACATCATGAGAAATGCCAGGCTGGATGAATCACAAATTGGAATCAAGATTGTCTGGAGAAATATCAACCACCTCAGATATGCAGATCATATCACTCTAATGGCAGAAAGCGAAGAAGAACTAATGACCTTCTTGATGAGGATGAAAGAGGAGAGTGTAAAAGCTGGCTTAAAACTCAACATTCTAAAAACTTAGATCATGACATCTGGTCCCATCACTTCATGGCAAATAGATGTGGAAAAAGTGGAAAAAGTACAGATTTTATTTTGTTGGTCTCCAAAAATAACTGGCTGAGTGTTAAATGGCTTTCTTGAATGTTATGAAAAAAGGCTTCTAGTTGTTTTCATTATAAGAGAGATTTGCTCATTTTTTTTGTTTGTTTCTGTTTGTCAGGCTTAGAAGGTTCACTTATATTCCTAGTTTACTGAGTATTCCTAGTTTGCTAAGAATTTTATTAGATTTTTCTACATTATGAAGTAAAAACATTGCTTTTCTCCTTTCACCTCCTATTGTGGAGAATGGTTTTTATGTATATTCTAATGTTAAGCTACCACTGCAATCCTGCAATATACTTATTTTTGTTATACTGTATTATAATGAATTCACCTCCATACAATGTATGATATGCTAAGACAATTCACTTCAGCTCAGACACTCAGTTGTGTCTGACTCTTTCAACCCCATGGACTGTAGCACACCAGGCGTCCCTGTCCATCACCAACTCCCTGAGCGTGCTCAAACTCATGGCCATTGAATCATTGATGCCATCCAACCATCTCATCCTCTGTCATCCCCTTCTCCTGCCTTCAATATTTCCCAGCATCAGGGTCTTTTCCAATGAGTCAGCTCTTCGCATCAGGTGGCCAGAGTATTGATGAGTTTCAGCATCAGTTCTTCCAATGAATATTCAGGACTGATTTTCTTTAGGATGAACTGGTTGGATCTCCTTGCAGTCCAAGGAACTCTCAAGAGTCTTCTCCAACACCACAGTTCAAAAGCATCAATTCTTTGGTGCTCAGCTTTCTTTACGGCCCAACTCTCCCATCCGTACATGACTACTGGAAAAACCTTAGCTTGCCCAACTCACCCATCTGTACATGACTACTGGAAAAACCTTAGCTTGCCCGACTCACCCATCCGTACATGACTACTGGAAAAACCTTAGCTTTGACAAGACGGACATTTGTTGCCAAAGTAATGTCTCTGCTTTTTAATATGCTATCTAGGTTGGTCATAGCTTTTCTTCCAAGGAGCAAGCATATTTTAATTTCATGGCTGCAATCACCACCTGCAGTGATTTTGGAGCCCCCTCAAAAATAGTCTCTCACTGTTTCCATTGCTCCCCATCTATTTGCCATGAAATGATGGGACTGGACAATGATCTTTGTTTTTTGAATGTTGAGTTTTAAGCCAGATTTTTCATTCTCCTCTTTCACTTTCATCAAGAGGTTCTTTAGTTCCTTTTCACTTTCTGCCATAAGAGTGGTGTCATCTGCATATCTGAGGTTACTGATATTTGTCCTGGAAATCTTGGTTCCAGCTTGTGCTTCATCCAGCTCAGCATTTCACATGATGTACTCGGCATATAAGTTAAATAAGCAGGGTGACAATGTACAGCCTTGACATAGTCCTTTCCCAATTTAGAATCAGTTCATTGTTTCATATCGGGTATTAACTGTTGCTTCCTGACCTGCAAACAGATTTCTCGGGAGGCAGGTAAGGTGGTCTGGTATTCCCATCTCTTGAAGAATTTTCCACAGTTGGTTGTGATTCACACAGTCAAAGATTTTAGTGTAGTGAATGAAGCAGAAGTAGTTGTTTTTTCTGGAATTCTCTTGCTTTTTCTATGATCCAAAGGATGTTGACAATTTGATCTCTGGTTCCTCTGCTTTTTCTATATCCAGCTTGAACATCTGGAAGTTCTCAGTTCCCGTACTGTTAAAGCCTAGCTTGGAGAATTTTGAGCATTACTCTGCTAGAGTGTGAGATGAGTGCAACTGTGCAGTAGTTTGAGCATTCTTTGGCATTGCCTTTCTTTGGGATTGGAATGAAAACTGACCTTTTCCAGTCCTATGGCCACTGCTGAGTTCTCGAAATTTGCTGGCTTATTGAATGCAACACTTTCACAGCATCATCTATTAGGATTTGAAGTACCTCAACTGGAATTACAACACCTCCAGTAGCTTTGTTCATAGTGATGCTTCCTAAGGCCCACTTGTCTTCACACTCCAAGATGTCTGGTTCTAGATGAGTGATACCAGCATAGTGGTTATATGGGTCATGAAGATCTTTTTTGTATAGTTCTTCTGTGTATTCTTGCCACCTCTTCTTAATATCATGTGCTTCTGTTAGATCCATACCATTTCTGTCCTTTATTATGCTCATCTTTGCATGAAATGTTTCCTTGGTATCTCCAATTTTCTTGAAGAGATCTCTAGTCTTGCCCATTCTATTGTTTTCCTCTATTTCTTTGCATTGATCACTGAGGAAGGCTTTCTTATCTCTCCTTCCTATTCTTTGGAACTCTGCATTCAGATGGGTATATCTTTGTTTTTCTCTTTTGCCTTTTACTTCCCTTCTCTTCTCAGCTATTTGTAAGCCCTCTTCAGACAACCATTTTGCCTCAGACAACCACTTTAAGCAACCAAGTTGCTTCTGTTGTGTCTAACTGTTTGTGACACCATGGGCTGTAGTCTGCCAGGCTCCTCTGTCCATGGGATTCTCCAGATAAGAATACTGGAGTGGGTTGCCATGCCCTTCTCCAGGGGATCTTCCCTACCCAGGGTTTGAACCTGTGTCTCTTATGTTTCTTGCATTGGCAGGCATGTTCTTTACCATTAGTGCCACTATGGTTTTCTAATACTTTGGGATTTTTCCATCTGCATTAATCCAAGAGCCTTCCTAAATGAATTTTGTTGAGGATTAATTTAAGTCAGTAAATTATTTTATAAAGAACTCATTGCAATAATCTATCTTTCTACTGAACAACAAGGTTTTTGTTTCTTTTTTTCTGGTCTATCAGCAAAATTTTCTTCCTGTTATTCAAAAGTTTCTTTTTGCTGTTAAAATAATTCTTTGGCATAGCATTTATTTTTGTGGTTATTGATGCTGCTGTTGCTGTTCTGATAATGTTTGGTTTTGTATTTGCTACTTTGTGCTTAGTCATGTCTGACTCTTTGTGACTCCATGGACTCTAGCCTGCCAGGCTCCTCTGTCCTTGGGGATTCTTCAGGCAAGAATACTGGGAGTGGGTTGCCATGTCCTCCTCCAGGGGATCTTTCCAACCCAGGGACTGAACCCAGGTCTCCCACATTGAAGGCAGATCATTTACCATCTGAGCCACCAGCGAAGCCCAAGAATACTGGAGTGGGTAGCCTATCCCTTCTCCTGAGGAACTTCCCCACCCAGGAAATGAGCCAGTGTCTCCTGCATTGCAGGCAGATTCTTTACCAGCTGAGCTACCAGGAAAGCCAAAGGGAGTCTTTTTTCCTTTTTACAATTTTACAGATTATTGAAATTAAAGTAGAAATCTATTGATTTATTCAAACCCCTTTGCTAGCATTTCTTCTTGATTAGATTGTATTTTTAGGTGCAAAACTATCATCTGCAAATGATAATGATATACTGATTTTGTCAAATATCATATATTTCAATTTTGTGTCTTATGTTTGCCAGAAATTATATTGACTTTGTTTATTCTTATTTTTCACAATGATCTGAAAGTTTTGCATTTGATCATACTAGTTGTTACAATTATGATTGCTTAATAATATACTTAACTATATATCCTTTATTATCAAAGCCTAAAATGAATGATTTCTCTGGGATTAGGCCTTTGTAAAGCAAAAACTGCCATACTCTTTTACTTCGGTTTCTTTTCCTATTCACTTTTTGTTATCTATTGATATAATGTGCAATTTGAAAGTATATTCTTTTTTTTTCCAGATGTTCAAGCTGGTTTTATTTTTCAATATAAATTTATTTATTTTAATTGGAGGCTAATTACTTTACAATATTGTATTGGTTTTGCCATACATCAATATGAATCTGCCAAGGGTGTACACGTGTTTCCCATCCTGAACCCCCCCGAAAGTATATTCTTGTTATCATCAGAATTAGTTCTGAAATTTGCCTTCAGCCTGGTAGCTATATTTGCTTAAAAGCTTAATGTGACAACACAGGATGAACAGAGCATTGTGTAGCCAAAGTATATAGTAATAGGCTTAGGTGAACCCCGCAACCAAATTGGAAGAACAAACAAGGCACCAACGAGGTGACTTCCACTGAAGTAAATAAAGCTGCTGACTAGACAGATGACATCTTAAAGCTAAGGAAATTCAACTGTAGCATTCCAAAGAAAAAAACATTCCTGGAACTAAAAGAGAATAACAATTTGCTTCTTCATTTTAAAATTCAGTAGATAAACTGAAGATAATGATGGCCATTCTTGAGAAGCTACCATTAACCTGAAAGATCAGAGGGTCAAAGCACAGTACAAAATATGAATACATATGATTTTCTGAAAAATTAAAAGGAATAAAGGAACAATGTCAATAAAAATGTCTTTGGTATGAAAAAATATGTTTGCAGATTCAAGGGGCTCACATATATTGTAGAGAATTGGTGGAAAATGACAGGCATTTAGGTAGAAGTCTTAAGATCAATGTGAAAAAATTGAAATTTACAAATTTCAAGAAAAAAAGACAGGTTACTGAATAGGAAAAAGGATCAGATTATCCATCAGACTTCTCATATGAAATCTGGAAACTTTAGACAGGGAAATATGGTATGTGCAGAAATGTTGAGGAAAAAACATTACCACAACTCAAAAAATTTACACTTAGCCTGATGTAAATTCACTTCTCAGGGTGAGCAATGGACATCTGTAGTTACAAAAATTATGGAACGTATTACCCATTTTCCTCATCTCAAAAAACTACTAGAGAGACTATTCTAGCCAAACAACAAGTAAATCAATACAGAGCCTTCAAAAGAGGGAGTTAAGGTGAGTAAGCAAAGAGTAAAAATGTATGATCTAGCCATTTTTATATCTGATTGTATTGTGATATTGGGAATGAAGCTTTGGAATATGAATATTAACTAATGGGACTAAGGGATAATGATTCTTGCAAGAGAGAAATGCTGCAAAGAAAAGACTAATCCTAGTTCAGTACTTTTAATACATAACTATCTCATTAAAACCTTGGAATAAGTGGAACAAGAAAGGAGTGAAGTAAAGGCATTCTGAGCCAGTTGTGAGAACATGCAACAGTAAAGAAAGTACAAATACTCAAAATGTTTCATCTTACTGGAAGAGGAGGTAAAGGCAAGAAGCATGGTCAGCATTTTCTTTTGGTTAGAGATAGATAAGTATTTGACTCAGTGCAAGAGGCAGGAAAATAATACTAGTAGAATGATAAGAGCTAATATAACATAAAATTACCAAAGGAAAGAAACAGAATTAATGATAATGCAGCAAATCCAGCACAAGTTAGGAAAAGAATAAAGAAATAAAATTATTTGTAAACAGAAAGTGAGATAAAAGGAACAAATCTAAGAACATGAATTGTTAAAATACAAGTACATAGGATAAAGTTCCCTATTTAAAGGGAAACTTGAAGCCTGGAGAGAAAAGAAGGTCCTAGGTATATGATTTCCTAAAGGAAATCAACACTGAATATTTGCTGGAAGGACTCATGCTGAAGCTCCAATACTTTGGCCACCTGATGCTGGGAGCTGACTCATTGGAAAAGACCCTAATGCTAAGGAAGATTGAGGGCAAAAGAAGGAGGAGGCGGAGGATGAGGTGGTTGAATGGCATCACCCATTCATTTGACGTGAGTCTGAGCAAGCTCTGGGAGATAGTGAGGGACAGGGAAGCCTGGTGTGTTTGCAATCCATGGGGTTGTAAAGAGTTGGACACGATTGAGTGACTGAACAACAATATATATTATGCTGGACTTAATTTCCTGTTTCACTGCTCTGCCTCTAAACATAAAATCATTTTTTGCCTTATTAATTTTATTCTTCACATTTCTGTAGCTTGTTCTTGAATAATACCTTTTCCAAAAAAACATTATATTAAGTTAAAATAATAAATCATGTGGCTATATTAATTTCAATATATTTATATCTTAAGTAAAAAGAATGCACATATTTGGTATATGGATTCTCACATACAGGAACTTAGTATTTTTTTCAGTTTACCTCAATTTTTTTCTTAATCTTTCAGTAGAATTTTAGGTTTTTAATATAGGTCTTGTACTTTTCTTGGTAAATTTATTTCTTGATATATGATACTATAGTTCACTGTGTTTTAAATTTTTATTGTGATAAAATATATTAAAAATGAAATTTACTATCATCCATTTTTCTATTTTTAATATAAATTTATTTTAATTGGAGGTTAATTACTCTACAATATTGTACTGTTTTTGCCATACATCAACATGAATCCGCCACAGGTGCACGCATGTTCCCCATCCTGAACCCCCCTCCCTCCTCCCTCCCTGTACCATCCCTCTGGGTCATCCCAGTGCACCAGCCTCAAGCATCCTGTATCATGCATTGAACCTGGACTGGCGATTCATTTCATATATGATATTATACATTTTCAATGCCATTCTCCCAAATCATCCCACCCTCTCCCTCTCCCACAGAGTCCAAAAGACTGTTCTATACATCTGTGTCTCTTTTGCTGTCTCGCATACAGGGTTATCGTTACCATCTTTCTAAATTCTATATATATATATGTGTTAGTATACTGTATTGGTGTTTTTCTTTCTGGCTTACTTCACTCTGTATAATCGGCTCCAGTTTCATCCACCTCATTAGAACTGATTCAAATGTATTCTTTTTAATGGCTGAGTAATACTCCATTGTGTATATGTACCACAGCTTTCTTATCCATTCATCTGCTGATGGACATCTAGGTTGCTTCCATGTCCTGGCTATTATAAACAATGCTGTGATGAACATCGGGGTACATGTGTCTCTTTCAATTCTGGTTTCCTCAGTGTGTATGCCCAGCAGTGGGATTGCTGAGTCATATGGCAATTCTATTTCCAGTTTTTTAAGGAATCTCCACACTCTTCTCCATAGTGGCTGTACTAGTTTGCATTCCCACCAACAGTGTAAGAGGGTTCCTTTTTCTCCACACCTTCTCTAGCATTTATTGCTTGTAGACTTTTGGATAGCAGCCATTCTGACTGGTGTGAAATGGTACCTCATTGTGGTTTTGATTTGCATTTCTCTGATAATGAGTGATGTGGAGCATCTTTTCATGTGTTTGTTAGCCATCTGTATGTCTTCTTTGGAGAAATGTCTGTTTAGTTCTTTGGCCCATTTTTTGGTTGGGTCGTTAATTTTTCTGGAATGGAGCTACAGGAGTTGTTTGATTATTTTTGAGAGTAATTCTTTGTCAGTTGCTTCATTTGCTATTATTTTCTCCCATTCTGAAGGCTGTCTTTTCATCTTGCTTATAGTTTCCTTTGTTGTGCAGAAGCTTTTAATTTTAATTAGGTCCCATTTGTTTATTTTTGCTTTTATTTCCAATATTCTGGGAGGTGGGTCATAGAGGATCCTGCTGTGATTTATGTTGGAGAGTGTTTTGCCTATGTTTTCCTCTAGGAGTTTTATAGTTTCTGGTCTTACATTTAGATCTTAATCCATTTTGAGTTTATTTTTGTGTATAGTGTTAAAAAGTGTTCTAGTTTCATTCTTTTACAAGTGGTTGACCTGTTTTCCCAGCACCACTTGTTAAAGAGATTGTCTTTTCTCCATTGTACATTCTTGCCTCCTTCGTCAAAGATAAGGGGTCCATATGTGCGTGGATTTATCTCTGGGCTTTCTATTTTGTTCCATTGATCTACATTTCTGTCTTTGTGCCAGTACCATACTGTCTTGATGACTATGGCTTTGTAGTAGAGCCTGAAGTCAGGCAGGTTGATTCCTCCAGTTCCACTCTTCTTTCTCAAGATTGATTTGGCTATTCGAGGTTTTTTGTATTTCCATACAAATTGTGAAATTATTTGTTCTAGCTCTCTTATCCATTTTTCAAGTGTACAGTTCAATGGTATTAAGTATACTGAGCCATTACCACCAATGGATTGTAAACATAACAACCAACAGATTACTATTTAAAATTAACCTTTTCAGTGGTATTTTTGAATGATCTTTTTGTTATGTATCAGAGTTAATGATTTTATATCAATTTAAAAACCAGCAGCCATGTTTAATTTTCTAATTTTTCAAGCATTCAACATTTGTTTCTCATAAATATTCTAAGTACAAAATGAAGACATATGATGTCTCTTGTCTTCTCTTCTCCAGTATTTAGACTACTGGGAAAGGCAGTCTCCTGCATGCAGTCTTTCTACCTCCACTCAGCCAAATGGGAATGGGCCTTGGGCCTGGAACACTTCCTTACCAAGAGATAAACTGGACACAGGCTGTGTGAACTACATCACCATGTGTGGGAAAAACTTTCCTTGTTTCAGATGTAACGAGCACTCTTTTGTTTCTACTCAAAGTGTGTGTCACATGGCACCTGCCCAAGCCCACTGTTACCTCTGTCCTCTGAAGAGAGTAGAGAAGTTTTCCTTCCGCTGGAGCACCAGAGAGGTGCACACAAATGAACTGTCCTGTATCTGGTCACCAGGAGGAACTCACTGGCCGTAGGGGACTGACGCTCACCACTGGAGTTTATCCTGCTGTCTCTTCTCTAAGTAAGTGAAATTGTCATTCCATCCAGTGCTTGACGGTGCTGTTTCTCTTGGCAACTCTGATACCAATATGCAATGGGCAGAAGTGTTTAGAGATTTACCCTAGAACTGCTAACTGATACATGATGGTCTACACCTTTGGGATTGAGAACTAGTGCATGGTTCTCTGTCCAACGTAGATTTCTCTCTCTCTTTTTTTTTTCCAACTGACTGCATTTGCAGTGGTGATGACAGTAAGCATTGTCCCTTTGATTTGAGAACAATGGAAAAAAATCTGGGATTTCAAGCAACGTTATTGCCTTTGTTCCCTCTCTCTGCATTTCTTCTTTAGATATTCCAATTATTTATAGATTAGTGCTTTATACTCCAGTTTTTTAGTGCTTTATACTCCAATTTTCACATCAATCCTTTTTTTTTCCTGTCTTTCACTTTTCTGACCTCTTTTCAGGAGAACATTTATATACATTATTCTCTACACCAATTTTGTGTATTGCCAATCCTAATTTGTACCTTGTATTGTGAGTTTTAATTTTACACTTTCTTTTGTAGTTTCCTCACAAACACTGAATACTTTTATTATTTCAATTTCTCAGAGTATTATTTTAATATACTATCTTTTCATCTTGCTGCTGCTGCTGCTAAGTCACTTCACTCATGTCTGACTCTGTGCGACCCCATAGACGGCAGCCCACCAGGCTCCCCGGTCCCTGGGATTCTCCAGGCAAGAACACTAGAGTGGGTTGCCATTTCCTTCTCCAACGGATGAAAGTGAAAAGTGAAAGTGAAGTCCCTCAGTCGTGTCCGACTCTTAGCAACCCCATGGACTGCAGCCCACCAGGCCCCCCATCCATGGGATTTTCCAGGCAAGAGTACTGGAGTGGGGTGCATCTTTTTATCTTAGTCCATTCTTAATACTCTGGATTCCCTTTTGATGGAGAGTAATATCAGGTGGTATAACTTGGGATTTCTTAAAAATGCACAATCTGAGGCCACCACATAGAACCACTAAAATTAGGATCTATTCTTAAAAGATCCCCAGTGCATTAGTATGTACTTTCAAGTTTGAGAAGTATCACCCTCCTATTTTATCCATTTGTTGTTTAGTCACTAAGTCATGTCCAACTCTTTGTGATGACATGGACTCTCCACCAGCCCACCAGGCTCCTTTGTCTATGGGATTTCCTAGGCAAGAATACTGGAGTGTGTTGCCATTTCCTTCTCCAGGGAATGATCCCAGGCTAGGGATCAAACCCATGTCTCCTGAATCTCCTGCATTGGCAGGAGGGTTCTTTACTGCTGAGCCACCTGGGACACCCATTTTATCCATAGCACATATCATTTTCAGATATGTAACTTGTGTTTATGTTTATTTTAATTGAAGTACAGTTGATTTATAATATCTTTGTTTTAGGTATACAACAGAGTGATTCAATATTTTTGTGGATTAGTCTCCATTTAAAGTTACTATAAAATATTGGTTATACTCCTTGTGCTGTACAATATATACTTATAGCTTATTTATTTCACACATAGCAGTTTGTACCTCTTAATCCTCTAACCCTATCTTGTCCCCACCTTACCTCTCCACACTGGTAACCATTAATTTATTCCCTATATCTGTAAGTCTGTGTTTTCTTTTTAGCTATATTCATTCATTTTAAAAATTCCACATGAAAAATACAGTATTTCTCTTTCTGACTTATTTCATTAAACATATCCTCCAGGTTCATCAGTGTGGTTGTAAATGGCAAAATTTCATTCTTATGGTTGAGTAATATCTCACTGTATATGTA
>NW_024070207.1:108656507-108692022 GCF_014754425.2 Oryx dammah | reverse complement strand
GGCAAAATTTCATTCTTATGGTTGAGTAATATCTCACTGTATATGTACATACCACATCTTCTTTAACCATTCATCTGATAAAGGGAATTTAGGTAGTTTCCCTGTCTTGGGCAAAATTTCATTCTTATGGTTGAGTAATATCTCACTGTATATGTACATACCACATCTTCTTCAACCATTCATCTGATAAAGGGAATTTAGGTAGTTTCCCTGTCTTGGCTGTCATAAATAATGCTGCTATAAATGGTGGGGTGTATGTATCTTTTTAAATTAGTGTACAGTGACCATTTAACAATTTCAGAAATTAAAGAAAGGTCATCATTACTGATACCATGATGAATAAAAGAATAATAAAGAATACTACAAACAACTCTATGCCTACAAATTTGATAAAATAGCCAAAATGGACCAATAGCTTGAAAAACACAAACTAACAAATCCTACACAAGGAAACATTATCTGAGAAGGCCTATATCTATTAAAACTAAATCAATAGTTAATAACCTTCTAAAAAAGAAAACACCAGACCCAGATGATTTTACTGATGAATTCTACTAAACTTCTAAGAAATTATATCAATTTCCCACAATCTTTTCCATGAAACAGAAGCAGCAGGAATGCTTCCTAACTCATTTCATGAGGCCCACATTATCCCTTACCACAACTAGATAAAGATGTTTAAAAATAAACTACAGATCAACATTTCTAATGAATATAGATGCAATATCTTCCACAAAATAGTAGAAAATCTAATCCAAAAATGTATAGAAAGAGTTATAAACCACAAGCAAGTGGAATTTATTCCGGATATGTAATGCTTGCTGCCACAGGAATCCAGAACTGACAAACAATCTAACTGTATTACAAATGTATGAAAAAAAACAATGAAGAGAATAAGGCAAAAGGTGGTGATGTAAGTACCTCTGGAAATAAGCCTAATATGTAAGACTGAGGCAAAAGAAACTGTACATAAGTGTAGTACTCTAGTTGATAACAATGTTTCCCACGGGGGTTAAGGTTAACCATCCTGATACAGCTATACGCATATATTGGAACTGAACAACTAAGTAAATGAATCATAGATAGTGAGAGCCAGATTTTAATAATTGATAGATCAATCAGAGTGCAATGGGAAATTACAGAGAAGAAAAAGAAGAAGCTAGTATGGTTCATGCAGTAATGAGAGTTGGAGACATCAATGTGAGCTCATGGTAAGTTTAGATATGTGTGTATATATGGGTTAATATATTAAAACACATGTATATTCCCTTGTTTTGTCAGCTGAGAGGCCTAAACAATGACACCCCAGTAGCAATAAGTTTACCCAGTGTTGGGATCTTGGTTTCTAAATCTTTTCTTCCAAGAAAAGGAACTGGGGCTCCTTTGGGAAATGGCTTGTTCTAGGACTGAGGCAGGGAATATGCAAGACAAGCCTGGAACATTTTGCAATGCTAGAATCTATGAAGGTATGTCAATGGGGTACAGGATCCAACTGAGAGACCTCCCAATGGCCAAAAATGGAAAAATTTGAGTAACAAAATACCGAGGTATCACATCATAATGCCAAAGAGAAAAGAAACACCCATGAGCTCACACATTTATAAATAAATGATTAATAATTAAATGGGAGAAGTAGACAAATTGCCCATGAAGAAGAATTTCAAATAATTTATGTAGATACTTTGCCCCCAAGGAAATAGAACTTAACTCCTTGGAAGAAAAGTTATGACCAACCTAGACAACATGTTAAAAAGCAGAGACATTACTTTGTCAGCAAAGGTCCATCTAGTCAAGGCTATGGTTTTTCCAGTGGTCATGTAGGGATGTGAGAGTTGGACTATAAAGAAAGCTGAGCACAGAAGAATCGATGCTTTTGAACTGTGGTGTTGGAGAAGACTCTTGAGAGTCCCTTGGACTGCAAGGAGATCCAACTAGTCCATCCTAAAGGAGACTAGTCCTGGGTGTTCATTGGAAGGACTAAAGCTGAAACTCCAATACTTTGGCCACCTGATGCAAAGAGCTGACCCTGATGCTGGGAAAGATTGAGGGCAGGAGGAGAAGGGGACAACAGAGGATGAAATGGTTGGATGGTATCACCGACTCAATGCACATGGGTTTGGGTGGACTCTGGGAGTTGGTGATGGACAGGGAGGCCTGGCGTGCTGCAGTTCATGGAGTCGCAAAGAGTCGGACATGACTGAGTGACTAAACTGACTGAACTGAATACTATCTTCTCTATGTCTCTGAAACTCATCTATTGCTTTCCAATGCCATTTCCATATAAAGTTAACAATTCCTAAAATTATTCCAACAGCCTCTAACTAGTCTCCTCTTGCCTCCCTCATGTGATCTTCCAACAGAAGAAATAGGATCCTAATCTCAGCCCCATCACAGCACCTACCTTCCCCAAATTCAATTGTTCTCCTTTTCTTTTATGGAAAAAAACAAAACAAAACAAAACATTAAAAGGTTTATAAGGGCCTTGTTTTGCTAACCCCTCCATCTTAGACTCCTGTTTGTTTTCACTATGACAGCTGAAAATATAATGTAATGACTGCAGAGTGCAAGGCTCTGGAATTAGAATTCTGGTTTATCTTAGTGTAAGTCTGGTGATTTGACAAGTTCCTTCCTTCTGTGATTCACTTATACCATCTGTTACATTAGGATAATAATAGACTCTTCTTAATTGGCTCATGAGAATGCATAAAAAGGCCTCACTACACGTTCTCATGCACTTTTAAATGCTCAATTAATTATGTTGTAATTATTAGTACTATTATTCTTAGCTACAGGTGTCTCAGTTTGCATTCCTCCAGAATTTGAGCTTCAAATAAGGGTTCCAGTGTAAATAGTTTATTTGGGATGTGATCCCACCCAATAACCAACTGGAGAGCAGAGAAATCAAATAGGGAAGGACACCACTAAAAAATGATGTTAATAAGCAGGTCATCATTATAATGGAGTAAACGTCACCTCACTGTGAACATGCCTTACGGGCACTTTACCCAAGGAATAGGAAGCCAGGTCTTAATCTCCAATTTGCATTCCCTCTTTTTTCAAGTCTGTTTCCAGGAACATCAACAACCAAACACTTCTGGCCTGTTTCACTCACAGATCAAACATGCTCTGCTAGTCTAACAAAGCCTTCAGGCCAGAGTTCTAGACACTTGAAACAGGCAAGACATGCACATGATCTGGCAGTCAGCGCATATGTAGCAGATCTGCTACAACAGGTCAGAGAACTGAGGCTCAACGAGGCAGATGACTTATCCAAGATCATTTCTACAAAGTATTTGAGTCAGGATTTGAACCCACGGACATTTAACTCCAGAATATTTGAGGTTCTCACCAAATGATGGTAGTTATCAGGTTAGCGGTAGAGACTAGAGAGAAGTAAGGCTAAATATGAGGCAATCAGTCAAAGAAGCTGGGGAGAAGTAAAGACACTGAGCCAGGCTGGTCATTATAATTCAAATATCGGCCACTGTCGGAAGCAGATATTCAAGAAATATCCTTATCCACCAGCTTCCCATTTGGTACATGTTTGCTAGGGGGAGCATTACATTAGGGTATATTTTGGTATGAATTACATCATGCATCATAAAATACATTTTATATTAAGATTACGATTTGATTCTGGCAGTATGATTTTAGAATCTACTCTCTTACACTTAACTGCTTTTCATATTCTAACTATTTAAGATGCTAGATTAATGCTCAGATTTGGTTCTGAATCTTGTATATCTAATCAAATACATATCCTTTGGAAAAATCATTTGATCTACTAATTCCTTAATTTAATTTTCCATAAATTGTTCTCATATAAGTATCTACTTTATATAGAGGGCATAATAACTAATAGGAAGATTCATTGAAAGTGACTAGTATATGGCAGAAAGCAACACAATATTGTAAAGTAATTATTCTTCAATTAAAAATAAATAAATTTAAAAAATCAAAACAAAAAATGATTAGTATAAAGAATTTGAAAAACAGACTTAATAAAAATCAACAACATAAAGAGCAGATCTAAAGTGAGAAAACATGGCAAACATGAACAACAGGACAATGAAGAGCAAGCATGCAACATTCCTAACAGTGAAGAAAAGACCATAAATAAATTCTAATAGAGTAGAGGATATACAAGCTGAAATAAAGGGAGACTTAGTCCGTATTTTAAAACAATCAGCATGTTTCCTGTTCCAGGAATAATTAACAGAGATCAAAATAAAACTGTACTCTGTAAAAATGTTCACAACTGAAGGATAAGGAACAAATTCTGTGATCATACTTTTAGAAAAGCAGTGGGAAATGTCAGGCTCACCCTTGAATTACGTCTGTTTCATCGAAGACAAGAAAGACTGTAGATCAGAAATCCACAGGATTCAGACGGGCTCCTGGATAAAAAGAGAATCCCTTCCATTCCCCAGGGTTGGAGCTCATCTTGTCCTGTCTCTTTACTTTGCTGGTGAGCCAACATCTGGGCCTGACCTGAGAATTCTGAAAAGCAGAGAATATTTAACAAAACTAAAGAGCTGGAGGGCTTTCCTGGTGGCTCAGACAGTAAAGAATCCGGCTGAAATGTGGGAGACCTGGGTTTGATCCTTGGAAGATCCCCTGGAGGAGGGCACGGCAACCCACTCCAGTATTCTTGCCTGGAGAATTCCCATGGCCAGAGGAGCCTGGCAGGCTAGAGTCCATGAGGTTGCAAAGAGTCAGACATGACTGAGCGACTAAGTTCAGCACAAAGAGCTGGAGAGGAAAGAGCCTAATGGGACACCCCAGTCAGCTGGGCATGTGCTAGGCCTGTTTCTAGGACTGTGGGAAGAGAGCAGCCATCAAGCACATCTGGTCCCTGGAAATGACCTGGAAAAGGAGGGAACCACAGAAGGCCTTGGGAAGCATGGGGCCAACAAGCCTGGGTTGGGACCCTTGGGGGTCCCACTTGCCAATGACCACTGGGTGGCCTCAGGCAGCCATTGTACCTCCCTGGGCCATGGTTTCTTCTTCCCAATATTCCCACTGCTTCCACAGTATAATGTTTCCAAATTCCTGACCAATATCCTAAAATTGGGAAATAGAGACAAGATGTATGACCTTGTTCAAGGTTATGGCTAAGAAGTAAAGTGCCTGGCTGCAAACCCAGGCTCTGCCCTCACCTTTCATCCTCCTACCCAGATGAAAAGGCCCAGCTCCTGCCCTGACTCAGCCCCTCAGGGCAGAGGACAGATTTACTCTCAGGTGGTTTCCCTAAATTAATCCATAACACAACACATTCTCCCTACTCCTCCCAACCACCTCAAGAGCTCCCTGAGGGCAGAAGAGTGTACCATTTCCTCACTCAACCCACCACTGAGCACTCAGTGGAATGGCTCTGTATTGATTAGTTCAGTTCAGTTCAGTTCAGTCGCTCAATCACGTCCGATTCTTTGCGACCCCATGAACAGCAGCACGCCAGGCCTCCCTGTCCATCACCAACTCCCGGAGTCTACCCAAACCCATGTCCATCGAGTCGGTGATGCCATCCAAGCATCTCGTCCTCTGTCGTCCCCTTCTCCTCCTGTCCTCAATCTTTCCCAGCATCAGAGTCTTTTCAAATGAGTCAGCTCTTTGCATCAGGTGGCCAAAGTATTGGAGTTTCAGCTTCAACATCAGTCCTTCCAGTGAACACCCAGGACTGATGCAACTATTTCCTCGAAAAATAATTAAAACCAAGTGGGCAATGGTAGCATCAACTGTTATGGTGGCAAGTGCTGCCTCGGTTATTTCTGGAATAATTAATGACTGTGCTTGTCTAATCTTACTAGAGGTGTTAGGAGCAGGAAAAGGTGGGAAGTTACTGTATCTGTCCCATGAGGGATTTGGAGGGTTATTTTTATAAATTCAGCCTCAGAATCTCAGAGTGTTTGCTGAGACAGCCCCTTCTTCCCTGCTGGGCAGCTTCAAGATGGCAGACAGTTCTGATTAACCTCCCCTTGAGGAGAAAAATCTGAACACATTTTCCTCATACTCAGGCCCACACATCTCCACATACAAGCACTTATGACTGTCCTTGACAGCCATACCCATGGGGTAAAAAAGACAAGAAAGATTGTATTATAGGACTTCCCAGGTGGCTCAGTGGTAAAGAATCTGCCTGCCAGTGCAGGAGCCACAGGAGATACCAGTTCCATTCCTGGGTCAGCACAATCCCCTGGAGAAGGAAATGGCAATCCACTCCAGTATTCTTGCCTGGAGAATCCCATGGACAGAGGAGCTTGGCAGGCTACAGTCTATGGGGTCACACAGAGTTGGACATGACTTAGCAACTGAGCATAGCACAAGACTGTATTAGCTTCGATAATTTTTCCCTGCAAATTACAGGAGTCATGACTTAACAAGTTATAAAAAATAAATAATACATATGTAAAATGATAGAAAGTCCATAGATAAGTTAGCTCATTCATTAATTCACTCATCTCATTGAAGACCCACATAATTTCAAATCTTCTTTGCTGTTGTCAATGTGGCTTGATTATTGATTTACATGCAAAATGGCTGGCTGTCAATGGATATACAGACAAGATGGTATTCAGAGGAATATAAAAGGCTATCTCTTATTGGCATTCTATCTTAGGAGTAAAAATATCTTCCCCAAGAGTCTCCAGTAAATTCCACTTATGAATTTTTAGAATTGGTTTCCATGCTGAATTCTGAACCAATTCCCAGTAATAGCAGTATGATCCTTATAGATGAATATGGAGCTCAGGATAGGCTCAACATCCCCTCAGCCATTTGGCTAGGAGGAAAGAGAAAAGAAGGATGAGAAAAATGATCAGGATCAGGGTCAGAGAAGAGATAGCAATGGATACTAGGAAGGCAACTCACAGTGTGCACTGCAAAGGCAATGCAGTAAAAAAGGAGCAGATTCTAAATAAATTAGAAGGGAAAAGGCTGTGACCCAGAAACTCTATACTTAGGCAACTTTCCATTCATATGTAATATTTTCTGAAGTTTTCAAGTAGGTAAGGACTCAGAAGATCCAACAACAAAGACAATCCTTAGAAACTTGGTGAATTCAAAAGTCAGCCCAACTGAATTACTGAAATATATAAGTACTGATGATGAGTCCTGAATTCAGTTAAGAATAATGAAGTTCAAATTACTATTTTACTTACTATAAAATCCAATTTCATATTAAAACTCCTAAAGAGACGTTACAAAATTTAACTAAAATAAACTGAAAAATTCCAGAATGTACTACAGTTGACAAGAGAAAATGAAGTATAAGAATACCAACTATATTTACTAACATCTCAAAGAAAAAGAAAATATTTTCTAAAATTAAAAGTATAATATAAACAAAAATAAGTAACATAACTTACAAATTATTTGAGGATAAAAATAAAGCAAAATAGACCATTAAACTAAAAAAGAAAATGAACATATTAAAAGGGAAAAAAAACAGAAAAACAGAGAATAGGAGCACATAAAGGAATTCAGCTTGACATTTTTTCACAAGAAAAATAACAAAGTTTATTATATTTTCTCCTCTGTAAAAGTATAGGCTTGGATAAGGCTTATAAAACCCTTAGGGCTTGATGTGGTATGGAATTATTTTTGGAATTTAGAAGACAATGTAAGGCTTATACTCTTCATAGCACTGTTCCCAATCACTTCCCTAAATAATGCTAATTAGCTTATATTTTTCCTAGAGCAGAATGCAAACCTTTGAAAAAGGTTTAGTGAAAAATATGGGGCTTCCCTCTTGGCTCAGTGGTAAAGAATCCTCCTGCCAATTCAGGAGAGGTGGGATTGATCCCTCAATCAGAAAGAGCCCATGGAGAAGGGTATGGCAACCCACTCTAGCATTCTTGCCTGGAGAATTCCATGGACAGAGAAGCCTGGCAGGCTACAATCCATGGGATCACAAAGAGTTGGACAGGATTTAGAGACAGAGCTCACACACTATGTAAAATGTATTTCCAAGTTTCAGAGTAAGCTCAATATTATATTAGCAGAACACATCAAGCTGGCATTTCAGGAGTGTAGGTATTCTGTTAATATAATCAACTGCATAAGTAGCTTAAAGGAAGTAATAAAAAGAATCATGAAGAAATTAAAAATCTAATCATGGCTCTTAAGATAGAAAAGGGAAAGAAAGGAAGGTTCTTGATAATCTCATCACTGAAGAAAGAAACTAATCATGACAGAGTATTTTCTTCAAACTAATAATTAAAAATCAAACAAGTGACAAAACAAGAAAAATTTCCATTCAAATCAGTTCCTCCAATAAAAGAATGCCCAATTCTACTGTTATTTAATATTGTTAAGGATTTGAGCCAGCAACTTCCCTGGTGGTCCAGTGGTTAAGACTCTGTGCTCCTAATGAAGGGAGTCTGGGCTCGATCCCTGGTTAGGGAACTAGATCCCACATTCTGCAATTCAGAACTGGAGCAGCCAATAAATAAATAAATAATTTTAAAAAAGAATGTGAGCCATTTTAATAACGTAAACTCAAAAAATAAGATAACGTGATCAAAGAACACAAGACAATTTAGTGAAAAACAATTTCTAGAGAATTTGGTAAAACAGCATCTTAAAAATATAATAAGATATAAAAAAGATATAAAAATGGCATAATATATCAGTTCAGTTCAGCTCAGTCATGTCCAACTCTTTGCAACCCCATGAATCGCAGCACGCCAGGCCTCCCTGGCCATCACCAACTCCCGGAGTTCACTCAAACTCACGTCCATTGAGTCAGTGATACCATCCAGCCATCTCATCCTCTGTCGTCTCCTTCTTCTCCTGCCCCCAATCCCTCCCAGCATCAGACTCTTTTCCAATGAGTCAACTCTTCACATGAGGTGGCCAAAGTACTGGAGTTTCAGCTTTAGCATCAGTCCTTCCAAAGAAATCCCAGGGCTGATCCCCTTCAGAATGGACTGGTTGGATCTCCTTGCAGGCCAAGGGACTCTCAACAGTCTTCTCCAACACCACAGTTCAAAAGCATCAATTCTTTGGCGTTCAGCCTTCTTCACAGTCCAACTCTCACATCCATACATGACCACAGGAAAAACCATAGCCTTGACTAGACGGACCTTAGTCGGCAAAGTAATGTCTCTGCTTTTGAATATGCTATCTAGGTTGGTCATAACTTTTCTTCCAAGGAGTAAGCGTCTTTTAATTTCATGGCTGCAATCACCATCTGCAGTGATTTTGGAGGCCAAAAATATAAAGTCTGACACTGTTTCCATTGTTTCCCCATCTAAATAGATAAATCTAAGTAATTTGTAAATAAATTAAACAAACTGTATTTAAAAAACTATTTAAGGCCAGCACTATCCTGATTTCAAAGTCAGATAAACATACTACAGGAAAACAAAACTATAGATTAATATCACTTATGAATATTGATGCAAAAATCCTCCACAGGAAACTAGCCAGCCAAAGCTAAGAGCACATTAAAAGAATTATACACTATGGCCAAGTGGAATTTATCCCTATAATTGCAAGAATGTTTCAACATATGAAAAGCAACCAATATAATCCATCACATACACAGAATCAAGGAAAATCACATGATCATCTCCATTGATGCAAAAAAGAGATTTGACAAAATTTAATATCCTTTCACAATAAAAACAACTAGGGAAATAATATCTACTTGAAAAAAATAAAGGGTGCACATATGATAAACCCACAACTTTTCCTCTAAAATCAGAAACTGGACAAGGATGCCTGCTCTTACCAACTATATTCAACAACAACATATTCAGAGTTATAGCCAGAGTAATTAGGCAAGGAAAAGAATAAGTCACTGAAATAGGGAAGGAAGATGTAAAATTCTGTTTGCAGACAATATCTTATATGTAGAAAACCCTGAAGATTACACACATACATAAAATAGATAACTTATAAGAACTTACTGTATAGCACAGGGAACTCCACTCAGTATTCTGTAATGGCCTGTACAACAGAAATTAACACAACACTGTAAATCAACTATACTCCATTAATTTTTTTAAAATTTTTTTTAAAAAAGATTACACACACGTCCTTGTCAGAATAATGAATTCGGCCATGTTGCTGGATAAAAAGTCAACATACAAAATTCCTGTTTTTTACATTTCTGTGCATGCTGTGTGTGCTGTCACTTCAGTCATGTCCAACTCGTTGCAATATTACAGACTGTAGCCTGCCAGGCTCCTCTGTCCATGGGGTTTCCCAGGCAAGAATACTGGAGTGAGTTGTCATGCCACTTCCTCCTCCAGGGGGTCTTCCCGACCCAGGGATTGAACCTGTGTCTCTTATGTCTCCTGCATGGAAGGCAGGTTCTTTACCATTAGCACCACCTGGCAAGCCTTTCTATACACTAACAATAAAAAATTCAAGACAGAAATTAAGAAAATAACTATTTTTAATAGCACCAAGAAATAAAAAATATTCAAGAATAAACTTAAAGAAAAGGTGAAGGACTTGTATATTGAAAACTGTATAACACTGCTGAAAGATAGTAAAGACACAAAAATAGATGTGAAACCATCTTGTGTTCATGGAATGGAAGACTAAGTAATGTTAAGATGTCAATATTACTCAAAGTAATCACAGATTTAATGTAATCTTTATCAGTTATCTCAATGACATTTTTTCCTGTGAAAATAGGAAGATCCACCCTAAAATTCATATCTGGAGAAGGGAATGGCAACCCACTCCAGTATTCTTGAGAATTCCATGGACAGAGGAGCCTTGCAGGCTACACTCTATGGGGTTGCAAAGAGTCGGACACGACTGAGTGACAAACACACACAAAATTCATATGGCATCTCAAGGGACCACAAATAACCAAAATAATTTTGAAAAAGAAGAACAAAGTTGGCAGTTTCACACTTTCTGATTTCAAAACTTACTACAGAGCTAGTTATCATTATGGACTCATGGAATGGTTAAAAAACAAAACTGCAAATCATGAATCTCATAAAGGACTAATATCGAGGATATTTAAAGAACTCTTTATAAGTCAACAAAAATCCAACAACCCAATTGAAAAATGAAAAAAGGACCTGAATAGACATTTTTCATCAAAATGCATACAGACACTAATAGACACTTGAAAAGACGCTCAGCATCAGTAATTATTTTAAAAATGCAAATCAATACCACAGTGTGATACCACTTTCCACATATTAGGACGATTATTACCAAAAGCAGAAAATAAATATTGGGGATGATGTAGAGAAAATGCAACTTCTATGCATTGCTGTTGGGAATATTGTGTTGCTGGTGTGGAAAACAGTATGGTGATCCCTCAAAAAGTTAAATATAGAATTACTATATGATTCAGCAATTCTGTTACCAAACAAGTTCATTCTCCCCCTCCACTTGAAAGTGAAAGTGAAGTCGCTCAGTCGTGTCCGACTCTTTGTGACCCCATGGACTGTAGCCCACCAGGCTCCTCCATCCATGGGATTTTCCAGGCAAAAGTACGGGAATGGGTTGCCATTTCCTTCTCCAGGGGATCTTCCCAACCAAGGGATCGAACCCTGCCATCTGAGCCATGAGGGGAGCAAGTACACAGGCCATCTCAATCTTCCAGTTTAATTTTTGTATCTCCATTGTGTGAACTGCCTGCCTGGAAAGTTTACTTGTTGACTTAGTGTTAGTATTTTCTACACAGAAAATTTACTCTGATCAGGGCATCATCATTTAGTAATATTATTTTAAAATGTAGCCATGACTTTAATTGTCAGTCTTCTAGCTTTCTACTCAGTAATCCCACTGGAACTGCCAATGATCCAAGGTCTGATTATGGAAGTTGTTCTTGGCTGGGCAAGAGGCTTCTGGGGGGCATATAGGATGCTGGCTGTGACCCTGGCAGGTGGCTTGCAGTAGGGATGAGCATATGTGGGAGTGTTTGGCACTGCAGCATGGGGGGACATCTTTATGCCCCTGCAGAGAGAGCAGGAGTAAGGAAGCATAATCACGCTAATAAATGGAAGGTTGATACCACTGCTGTCAGCACGTAGCAAGGGAAGAATGGATTAGGTCTAGACCAGTGCTTTTCAAACAACATATCAATCCAGAAACATTAGGCGGCAGCAACATATGTAGTCCTGTGGGCACCAAAAGCAGATTTGACGTCTTCTTCCTCATTCTGGAGGGGTTTTAAAACCTACAGAAAAAATAAGATCTCTACAGAAGGAAATTAACCCTGAATATTCATTGGAAAGACTGATGCTGAAGCTGAAGCTCCAATACTTTGGTGACCTGATGCGAAGAGCTGACTCATTGGAAAACACCCTGATGCTGGGAAAGACTGAAGGCAGGAGGAGAAGGGGATGACAGAGGATGAGATGGTTGGATGGCATCACTGACTCAATGGACATGAATTTGAGCAAGCTCTGGGAGATACTGAAGGACAGGGAAGCCTGGCATGCTGCAGTCCATGGGGTCGCAGAGTCAAACACGACTTAGTGACTAAACACAGAAGTACGAGTTTGAAAATTCAAAAGTTCTAAAGGAAAGGGGAATATCTTTGATGATAAACAACTGTTTACTTACTGTATCAAGCGGTCTCATTGATTTTGCTTGTAAATGTGTCATATCTAGGGTAACTTGAATATGTGTCTATTTTTTCCCATTTGTGGAAACTATCTCTATGTAAATGATTTCAGGTAATAACAGAAGTTAATTTTCTCTGGGCTGCATATCTTTGCAGGTTTTTATTCAATATGTTTCTTTTTCTTTTTTTAAATTTAAATGTATTTATTTTAATTGAAGGCAAATTACTCTACCATATTGTATTGGTTTTGCCATACATCAACATGAATCTGCCATGGGTGTACACGTATTCCCTATCCTGAACGCCCCTCCCACCTCCCTCCCCGGACCATCCCTCTGGGTCATCCCAGTGCACCAGCCTCAAGCATCCTGTATCATGCATCGAACCTGGACTGGAGATTCATTGCATATATGATATTATACATATTTCAATGCCATTCTCCCAAATCATCCCACCCTCTCCCTCTCCCACAGAGTCCAAAAGACTGTTCTATACATCTATGTCTCTTTTGCTGTCTCACATACAGGGTTATTGTTACCATGTTGTTAAATTCCATATATATGCGTTAATATACTGTATTGGTGTTTTTCTTTCTGGCTTACTTCACTCTGCATAACAGGCTCCAGTTTCATCCACCTCATTAGAACTGATTCAAATGTATTCTTTTTAATGGCTGAGTAACACTCCATTGTGTATATGTACCACTGCTTTCTTAACCATTCATCTGCTGATGGACATCTCGGTTGCTTCCATGTCCTGACTATTATAAACAGGGCTGCGATGAACATTGGGGTACACGTGTCTCTTTCAATTCTGGTTTCCTCAGTGTGTATGCCCAGCAGTGGGATTGCTGGGTCATATGGCAGTTCTATTTCCAGTTTTTTAAGGAATCTCCACACTCTTCTCCATAGTGGCTGTACTAGGTTGCTTTCCCAACAGTGTAAGAGGGCTCCCTTTTCTCCACACCCTCTCTAGCATTTATTGCTTGTAGACTTTTGGATAGCAGCCATTCTGACTGGTGTGAAATGGTACCTCATTGTGGTTTTGATTTGCATTTCTCTGATAATGAGTGATGTGGAGTATCTTTTCATGTGTTTGTTAGCCATCTGTATGTCTTCTTTGGAGAAATGTCTGTTTAGTTCTTTGGCCCATTTTTTGGTTGGGTCATTTATTTTTCTGGAATTGAGCTACAGGAATTGCTTGATTATTTTGAGAGTAATTCTTTGTCAGTTGCTGCATTTGCTATTATTTTCTCCCATGCTGAAGGCTGTCTTTTCACCTTGCTTATAGTCTCCTTTGTTGTGCAGAAGCTTTTAATTTTAATTAGGTCCCATTTGTTTATTTTTGCTTTTATTTCCAATATTCTGGGAGGTGGGTCATAGAGGATCCTGCTGTGATTTATGTTGGAGAGTGTTTTGCCTATGTTCTCCTCTAGGAGATTTATAGTTTCTGGTCTTACATTTAGATCTTTAATCCATTTTGAGTTTATTTTTGTGTATAGTGTTAGAAAGTGTTCTAGTTTCATTTTTTATAAGTGGTTGACCAGTTTTCCCAGCACCACTTGTTAAAGAAATTGTCTTTTCTCCATTGTATATTCTTGCATCTTTTGTCAAAGATAAGGTGTCCATAGGTGTGTGGATTTATCTCTGGGCTTTCTATTTTGTTCCATTGATCTATATTTCTGTCTTTGTGCCAGTACCATACAATATGTTTCATTTTCAAGTTAAGTCATGAAATGTGAAGGTACCTGGTAGTCCATTCCTGTTAATAAGTCCGGGGTGAAAGCTCTGTCCAAAGCCTAAAAGAAGCTGGTCAGCACATGAGCTTTGTTTTCCATTGTAAGAGGCTGAGGTATTGGATTTGTTCTCCAGTGTTTGTGTTCCTATGTGTATGTAAATATTACATATTTTCCATGATATCAAATATGTATTCCTGTGGTTAGTGTGGACCAGAGGATTAAAACCATAATATTTGTGACCTCTGAAATGACAAATTGTTTTAGAATGAGGAAAGGCTAATTAAAAGTTACGCAGGGCTGGTAAATCAGAAAGTCATTTTGTACAATTCTGTCCATTTGAATACATACTTAATGAGTGTCTAAAAGGAGGTCAGCTACTTTTCTCTGTTTCCATTCTCAGCCTTCATTTATTTCCTCAAAAGTTTAGACTAAGGGGGTAATTAGATTTGCACAAAAACATGACAGGCAGGACAATGAGGATCAGGGTTGTGGGGAAAAGCAGACAGACAGACAAAACACTGTACTCTGTAAGAAGAAAAGCAGAGAGCTGCCACTTCCAGTTACCCACTGGCTTCCTAAGTGCTCACTTTCTCAGAGACCTTACATGGGAGTTCAACTTTGGAAGGAAGGAGGAGATTAATGGGACATTCTATTAATAGACACCTCTTCCATAGGTTACCATGTGCAGCTCTATTTTCACAGCCCCCCAAATGATCTCCCATCTCCTCTGACACATGTACCCTAAACTATTAACTCAACAGACTAAGCAAACTGATTGATAATTCTACAAAAATCCTTTCCCTGGTTACAAAATTTAATCGAAGTGGGAGTTTAGTGGGGGTGGGGGGTGTTTCTTTCAAGAAAATCTGGGTTAAATAAAACTTCTTTTATGCTGTAAGAGTTTCACATATAAGGTGAACCTTCATTTCTGAGGATGAAATTCTAGTGAAATAAAAGGAGTGCCCATTACTGATGCTTTCACACAGAGGTCAGTATTGGTCACTGTCCACAGTTTTATTTATAAATGCAAGATTTCCCACAAAAATTCTCTGCATCATTGTAGTCTACTATTGGTATTTACTTTCTGGGCTTATTATTTGGGGCGGTTGATAAATGATTAACTGCAGCTTATTTTGTTTTAGCCAGAGCGTTGGCTAGACCACATTTCTCACTCTGTCTTCTCAGCAGTTGTGTGGATTATGGAGACGAGCTGTGGCTCTAGCGGAAAATGCATCATTTATACATGTCAGTTGGACGGCATCACGTGCCCGCTCTGGACTTTTTCTCAGAGGCTGGGAGATTTATGACCGTCATAAAAACTTTTTTTCCCTCCATAGATCATGCTAGTAGAATACTCATACCTTTTCTGGACTTTACCCTTTCAGAGACCAGCCAGGTTCAGAAAGAGTAAAATGACGTTTTGGTAATTTTTACCAAAATGAGAAAATGACTCCATTCTCCCCAAACTTCCCTCTCTTGCCTAACTACTAATTACTCAACATACATAGAGAGATCCAGCAGATTATTTTTCCTTTCCGACATTTCTTGTTTGGAAAAAAAAAAAGCATATATTTATTTTTACAGAAATCTTTTTAGAGCAAAAGGTATAAACTGCTTAACTTGGCAAAGGAAAACTCCATGGATTTAGTGTAAAAATGCATACAACACAGTGCTGTTTTCACTAATGCTTCCCCAATTCTCAGAAATACATATGTATTTTCATTTGTTCCATCCAATGATTATTTACCATTGGTATCATCTAACCAGAAAATAATTTTCATAATCAGAGACCACTTCTGAAGCAGTTATATATGTAGCTGAAAGCAGAGTAGACCACGGTGTAACATCACCAAGTCAAAGCTCCAATTCATGAAGTAGCTGCTTAGAAAAGGGAGGTCCATGCTTGATCTCTCCTTCTCTCAGTTTAGCCTGCCTCAGTCCCTCCCTAGTCCCTCTTCAGCAATGCAATGAGGAATAGAACCTTCTTCTTACTTTGAAAAATAGCACCAATTAGCAAAAAGAAAGGCACCGACAACAGTGATACAAAACATACATAATAGAAGACAAAGTGTGGTGATAGAAGGATGATGAGATTATCTGAGAAAATGGACATAGGCTTCAAAGAGCTAGAGTTTTGAGAAATATATTTCCCTTCTTGCTGAGACCTCTCCTATCAGTAAGGAAAGAGAAAATCAGCAAATGCAAAGTATTAAAAACACAGGTAATGAAAAATATGTTATATATCAAGTTTTCTAAAAACAAAACAAAACAAAAAAACACCAAAATAAAGGTAGTGGAGCATATAGAATCAGAAAACAGTAATACAGGACTTTCTTGGTGGTCCAGTGGTTGAGAATCCGCCTGCCAATGCAGGGGACACGGGTTCAATTTCTAGTCCAGAAAGATTCCACATGAGATGAAGCTACTAAGCACATGCTGCAACTACTGAAGCCTGTGCACCCTAGAGCCCATGTCCACAACAAGAGAAGCCACTGCAATGAGAAGCCCGCACAGCACAACTACAGAGCAGCCCCGGCTTCCCAGAACCCTTGTGAAGCAATGAAGACCCAGCACAGCCAAAAAATGTACTAAATAAAAATTTTAAAAACAACATAGGTTTAGATGGTAATATATGTAAACACGCTAAGTCACTGTTGTATTAACAGAGGTATTTATTATATCTATGAAAGTGAAAGTTGCTCAGTCATGTCCGACTCTTTGCAACCCCATGGACTATACAGTCCATGGAATTCTCCAGGCCAGAATACTGGAGTGGGTAGCCTTTCCCTTCCCCAGGGGATCTTCCCAACCCAGGGATTGAACTCAGGTCTCCCGTATTGCAGGCGTATTCTTTACCAGCAGAGCCACAAGGGAAGCCCAAGAAAACTGGAGTGGGTAACCTACCCCTTCTCTAGGAGATCTTCCTGACCCAGGAATCAAACTGGGATCTCCTGCACTGCAGGTGGATTCTTTATCAACTGAGCTATGAGGGAAACCCTCTATTATATCTATACATTTACACAATATTTATCTAGATATACACAAATACATACACAGCATATACAAGAGCAAAGACAAACATCAGAAGGCAAAACTTGTTTTTGAATGAATGAATCATCTTTGAGCAACTACTCCTGTATCTTTCATTTTCATTTGTCCCTTCTTGCAGCATCATCATAGATTAAAAAGGGAATCTCTTTCTCTACCAATTTTCATCTTTTTAAATATTTTCTTCATTGATTTTCCCCTTTTTTGCATGAAATCTTGAAATTTGTAAAAATGGGGTTTATTTACATTTCTACAGTCAATTCATAAGCACACATTAAAGGCTTACTCTGTGACATGGAAATATGACTATAAAAGGTTTAGATTGAATATGTTGTGAGTTTAGGAAAAGGAAAAGCAAAAAAAAAAAGAAAGAAAGAAAAAGTCTTGGTATGAGCTTCTTTCTTGGTGACTTTTTATTAATGTCTCAACATTTAATTCATCAAAGATTTATGATATTGAGTCTTGTTCTCCCTTGGGAGGACCAAAGTTTGTCTGTGTGTCACTGAATTATATTCAATAAAAGGTTATGTGATCATCTAAGTTATGTAATAGAGAGACCAGTTATTACCCTAACAGCATGTGAAAAAGAACCTAAATTCATAGATTTAGGGAGTATTCAAGATGGAAAGATCATAGAAATGTTTGAACATATCTCAGTCATACAGATGGAGAAGCTGAAATACAGAGAAAAATGTAGTCAGGATCCTACCTTAGGTGTTACTGATTATGCTGGTTTAGTAATATGGATCTAGGTATTTGTATTTTTATTTATTTATTTTACCTTATTTTACTTTACAGTACTGTACTGGTTTTGCCATACATCAACATGGGTCCACCACAGGTGTACATGAGTTCCCAATCCTGAATGCTCCTCCCACCTCCCTCCCCGGACCATCTCTCTGGGTCATCCCAGTGCACCAGCCCCAAGCATCCTGAATCCTGCATCGAACCTAGACTAGCAATTCGTTTCTTATACGATATTATACACGTTTCAACGCCATTCTCCCAAATCATCCCACCCTCTCCCTCTCCCACAGAGTCCAAAACACTGTTCTATACATCTGTGTCTCTTTTGCTGTCTCGCATACAGGGTTATCATTACCATCTTTCTAAATTCCATATATATGTGTTAGTATACTGTATTGACGTTTTTCTTTCTGGCTTACTTCACTCTGTATAATTGGCTCCAGTTTCATCCACCTCATTAGAACTGATTCAAATGTATTCTTTTTAATGGCTGAGTAATACTCCATTGTGTATATGTACCACAGCTTTCTTATTCATTCATCTGCTGATGGACATCTAGGTTGCTTCCATGTCCTGGCTATTATAAACAGTGCTGTGATGAAGGTATTTTTAAATGAGTTTTTTTTTTTAAGCAAATTAAGCAACTTATATTGAATGTCTACAGGCTCAGACTATAAAGAACCTGCCTGCAATGTAGGAGACCTGGGTTCAATCCCTGGGTTGGGAGGATCTCCTGGAGGAGGGCAACCCACTCCAGTAGTCTTGCCTGGAGAATCCCAATGGACAGAGGAGCCTGGCAGGCTACAGTCCATGGGGTCACAGAGGCGGACATGACTGAGCGACTAATATGCAGTAAAGCTAAGGGTCCATCTTTATTAAACATTTATATATTTTTGGTGCTGCTAATCCTTTAGCTATTTCACAAGTTCTTTATATATACAACTAATAGAATTTTTCAAATATCTTATTTTGAATTAAATTTTTTATAATATTTTTATAAGGAACTTGAGAAGCCTCTGCATATCCTTGCATGCCCTAAATGAAACAAGAATTTGAGTTTTTCACTTTATACCATAATGGAACTGATCTATCCTCAGGAAAATTAGTCTTCCACGTAAATATCTATCTTTGACAGGAAAGGAAGCTTAGAGATGTGTGAAAATATATATATACTTTTACAATTGTAAGAAAGTGCCAAAATACCTGCAAAGAAAACTCTTGTCAAAATCTATTTTATAAAAATGTTGATTTAATGAGTAGTTTTTATGGGGCACAGAAATCTCTGGCATCTTCTCTCTTTGTTGCCAACCAGTTTCATTAATCATGAAGCACCTAAATTTCACGACCAACTACCTGTCCTTTAGAACTGATTTCCAGGACTTCAGCAGATTTTACCTCCAAAAATTCTTCAGCAACACAGAATTACCTTCTCTAAGAATATAGGGTCTCGAACTTAAAATCCTGTAGATTGAAACAGGCATTCTAATTAATAGGAGTTGGGGATGGGATACATTTGGTATTATTTAATATTAACTAGAACAGAATGTCACCTTCCTATCATTCTAGCACAAAGTTTACACTAAATCCTTATTACTTGCTCAGGAGTAGAAGGGGATTAGCAATGAAGTGACCTTAATCACAAGAGACTGGGCAGATCTACAAAAGCCTCCTAAATTCAGAGCAAGTGGCAGTCCAAAATACATTATTATAATCTCCTCAGGCCACATGGTTGATTTTTCAGTTTTGTCAAGGAACGCTGTCTTGTGGTAATTCCAGTAGTTCCTGTGGTGCTGTTACTTCTTAGATTGTCAACTTTTACTTTCTGAATTCTAACTTCCACAAATTTTTTTCATTTTTCTGATTCTCCCTGGAATCAGAAAGGGCATTCATAGTCAAAGAAGAATTGAACAGGAGATTCTGTTTTCTTAAGGATTCAGAAATATATTACCTTGCACAGTCCTGGGCCAGCTTAAAGCAAATATTTTATAATAGATCTTTTAGAAATTTTAATTTGTGAATGCTAACATTTCAAAGTTGATATAAAATAGAGCTGTAGATGCACTGAAGAGACTATGTTTGAAATTTTAAACATATCTGCCCCCATTCTCACAAACACAAAGATTTTTAAAAATCTTCTAAGGGATTTCAGTTCCTGCTTATATGATGGGTTAGATACCCTAATCAACTCTGCAAAGAAAAAAAATGAATGAAATACATGACCATAGTTAAATGTATACCCAAGTTGGCAAGGTAAAAAACATTTCAACTTCAAAATAAAGTGGAAATGGTAAAAGTGGAAGACCAGTGTTGACGTTTTTGAGGTAAGGGTAACTGCAGAAACAAGGTGAATCTTAGCTTTTTTTTCTGATCAGGATTACAAGACAGGAAGAAAAGCTGTGGTTTGCCTTTGCCAGAGAGTCTAAAAAGAGGGCTACCTCCTCCTTGTGATGTTAAGGAGAAATAAGCCTGTAACACAGAAGAGGATGGCAACACAGCAGCAAGGAAATTACCTATCTTGACATGAGTGCTTAAAGTATCTACGGTAGGGACTTCCCTGGCAATCCAGTGGCTAAGACTCTACACTCCCATTGCAGAGGGCCCAGATTCGATCCCTAGCCAGGGAACTAGATCCCACATGCTGAACTAAGAATTCCATGCCACAACTGAGAGTTTCCAAGTTGTACTAAAAGATCCCACGTGCCACAACTAAGACCTGGGGCAGCCAAATAAATAAATACAGATATCTTTTAAATCTATGGTAAACACTAAAGGATTATATATAATAATTTATAGTCAAAACAAATTAAATTGAGCAAATAATCATAATACATAAATATGGACAAATGTATTCAATTTTTAAAAGGGCTTCCCAGGTGGCGCTAGTGGTAAAGACCACTCCTGCCAATGCAGGAGACTTAAGAGATATGGGTTCGATCCCTGTGTTGGGAAGATCCCTTGGAGGATGGCATGGCAACTCACTCCAGTATTCTTGCCTGGAGAATCCCATGGACAGAGAAACCTGGTGGGCTGCAGTCCAGTGTTGCAAACAGACACGACTGAAGCAACCTAGCTCGCATGCATGCATGCACTCATTCAATTAAAAGTAAAAGAAATTCAGTCCCGAGTTCACTATATCTAGTAATATGTTTTCATAAAAGGGACCCTCAAAACATTAAGACACATAATTCTGTAACTATACATGGTGATGGATGTTAACTAGATTTACTGTGGTGATCATTTTTCAGTATATACAAGTATCAAGTCATTATGTTGTACGCTTGAAACTAATATAATGTTGTATGTCAAGTATATTTCAATTTAAGACAAACCCAAAAAACCCTAAAACATTAAGATATAGAAGTTTGAAAATCAAAGAGTGGAATCATATATACCAGGCAAATACTAACAACAAAAAAAGTTGGTATAGATAAACTAATAACAAACAAAATAGACTTGACAACACACAAAAAAGTATGTATTACTTGAAATAAAGAGGATCTGGTCATATGATAAAAATTTCAATTCACCAGAAGATATGCAAACTTTAGATTTGTGTGTATAATACAAGTATTAAAACAACTACACCAACAAATTACAGAAATAAAAGGAGACATATACATATACATTGACAAAATGGAAGATTTTAAAACACTTCTCTCAATAATACATAGATTAAGGGTATAAAGATCAATCAGTAAAAATAAAAGAGACGAACAAGCTTTATCTGTGATATATGGGGTGCTAAACCAAAAATTTTATTCTCATTTCTCCTCAAAAACACATGAAATACTTCAGGAAACTGATCATGTATTAGGTCATAAAGCAAGTTTCATCAAAGTTCAAGGAAATGTTATAACACAGATAATATTCTTTGACTATAATTTTAAATTAATAAAAATAATGTTAAATATCCATATCCCTGGAGATTCAAAACACAAACTTTCAAATAACCTATGGATAAAATGAAAGTAATGAAGATTAAAAAATACTCAACACACATGTGTGAATGTTATACTTCAAGAAAGCTGTTCAATATAGTTAAGATCTAAATACACACCTAAATTATCTTTATATCTCAATCCTTTTAATCAGAATCCTAATAGTGATTCTCATGGTAATGTATAAACTGATTCTACCATGTTTATGTAAAAGCAAAGGACAATAGTCTGAAGAAGAACAGAACCAAGATTTGGCCCAACCAGATAGCAGGATATTAAAAACAGTGAAAATTAAGGTATATAGATTTGGTACTGTGATATATACTGCTCCCCTGGTGGCTCAGACGGTAAAGCATCTGCCTGCAGTGCGGGAGACCTGGGTTTGATCCCTGGGTCTGTGATATACAACCTGATCCAAAGATTGGAAAATGCAGAAATTGGGCAACAGTGGATTATTCAACAAGGCACTGAGACAACTTGTAATCTACAAGGAAAAGCAAATTAGATCCTTACCCTTATACTACTATAAACATTGAGTTGGATTAAATCATTATAAAAATAAAAAATTAAAACTTTTAGAGGACAGTATAGATAACTAATTTATGAACCCTGGGTAGGGAAAAATTTCTTAAACAGGACTAAAAATGCATAGCCATAAGAAAAAAAATTGTAATCTGAAAATCAAAAACATTTGATTAACAAGAGACACTGGAGGAGAAATGAAAATTCAGGGTACATACTTGGAGAAGTCATTTCCAATTTGTATAACTGATAAACGAATAGCTGTCTACTTATCTATCAAAAGGCAGATAAACAATAAGACAAAAAAAAAGCAGACCCTCCAAAACCTCACGAACAATAGTTCTCAGAAGAAAAAAATCTCACAGAGATCAAGAAAATAAAATAAAAGCTGCTCAGACTTTTTAAGAATAAAGAAAAGTCTGAGAAATTAAGTGACATTAAGAATGGATGACAACAGGAATTATACACTGCTGACTGGATGGCACAATCATACAAACATTTAAAAAAATGACATGGCATTATCAAGCAACTGTGATAGTACAGATAATGATGACACAACTGACCAACTCCTAGGCATATACTCTAAATTCTTACCTTTCTGCTCCAGGAGACAAACACAAGAAAGTTCACAGCCCAGTAGCCACATTTACTCTGGGAGTTGGATGGGATCAGTTTGGACATCATCACTTGGCCCCCTTGCCTTCCAGCCAAGGGGAGGCTCTAGAAGACTCCGAGAGGTTTGAAGGAGGGTGAGGTCTGTGCATTTGTTCCAGAATCACCTCCCTGAGAGGTCATCGTGAACTGGCTGCATTTTACCTCTGCGGAGACCACAGTTCTCTTCAGGCAGTCCTCTCCCTATACTTTCTCTGTGTCTATTGTACCTTCTCCAGGTTTCTGTAACTGCTTTCTCTCCCTTCAGATCTCCAGGGTTGGGAGGAGCAATCCACTATTGCACTATCGATTGCTGGTTTGCTGAAACCCTATCACACTTTTGAAAAATAGCCCCTTTATTAAACTCTATCAATGTGCTAAGTTTGAGTTAGCCATCTGATTCCTGTGCAGATTGTTACTAATACAGACTCAGTGAAACACTGCTAATAAAATGAAAATATAATTTGCATTACATTTATATAATTGCATTTATATAATTATATTTGTATAATTTAGATTGTTTAAGTATAATAGAGTAGTAAAATATATGAATTATAGGTGTATGAATTAATATAGTTATATCTCCATAACTTTACTGAGCTAATAAAAAAGACAGAAAGGGCCTAAGTATCATTTCATTTATGAAAAGGTATAAAAACAGAACCAAACATATATATTTGCAAATACATTCACATATCATAAAGCTATACAAAGAAATAAATTGTGTTATTATCTGGATGGCAACTATAGGATGTATAGGAGAAGAAAAGTGGGCATCTAACATTTTCCTCCAGACTTTTGCTATCTACAGTGCCAATGTAGACACTCCATTATAGAACTGTTGTTGCTGTTATCAGCATTTAGAAGGACATAATGCATGGTTTAAAATGGTGATCCTTAGATCTCCAGTTTCACTTATTATCTGTACCCTGCAATTGGGCTTCAGTATGCATAACTTCCTACTGTGAGCTCAAGTTTAATAAGTATAGGGCATCTGCATTTCAAGGAAGAAGGGTTCTAAGTCCTCAGACCAAGAGGAATATTTGAGTTCCCCCAACAAAATGAAAAACTGTGAGAGACTAGAAGGAAATGAGTCCCAGAAGAGATGGAAATAGAATTCTATTACGCATGCTATTGTTTCCTCTTACTGCCTTCCCCACCCATTAAAACATTGCAGTTGATGACAGTTTTTTATTTAATTGAAGAGACAGGAAAGTAGAACTATTCCAAGCCAATAAAATAGTCTTTGATCTGGGTGAACATCTAAATAGTAAAATGGAATGACAATTTTGAAGCATGGGTTCAAAATCTGCCTACTTGAGGCATCAGCCTACTCATTTTCTCTCTACTTCCTCTTGAGTAGAGTCTTTCAGGGATTTAAATATATGTGGGGGAAAAAAGCTAACGAACAACATTTCAAATCCTTTTCAAATTGGTCTGAGAATTTGAACCATGAGGTTCAGATGAAAGGAGTCCTTGTTAGAGGAGGGAGATTGGGTATAGGAGGACAAACCAGTCCTAGAAAGGAAAATGCATTCTTACCACTAAGGGATCTCCTGTGTTTCTCTTATACTTTGTAAGGGAGGAGAAATAATTTTCCCTCTTCTAGGTTCTTGGCTGAGACCCCATGTAATAAAAAGACAGACTAACAGGAGAAAAGCAAACAAGTTTAATAACATGTATGCCTCCTATATGGGCTTCCCTGGTGGCTTGGTGGTAAAGAATCTGCCTGCCAATGCAGGAGACATGAGTTCTATCCCTGGGTCAGGAAGATCCCCTGGAGAAGGAAATGGCAACCCACCCCAGTAATCTTGCCTGGGAAATCCCATGGACAGAGGAGCCTGGTGGGCTACAGTCCATGGGGTCACAAAAGAGTCAGACACGACTTAGCAATTAAACAACAACAATATCACCTATATACACAGGAGAGACCCAGGAAAACTGAGTAACTGCAGGAAAAGATCCAAGCTTCCACATTAAGTACCGTCTCCGGCTAAAAACAAAAGATGTTGGGAGCAGAGAGCTAGTTATGAAAGGTTTTCCGGAAAAACACAGTAAGCAAGAGTAAGGTTGCTTTGCATATCTAAACTGTTGTCTTCTCTACTGCTATATATAACATAGACAAGGACCTATTGCATAGCACGGGGAACTACTCTCAATACTTTGTAATAACCTATAAGGGAAAATATCTGAAAAGGAATATATATATACGCACACACGTGTGTGTACACACACACACAACCGAATCACTGTGTTGTACACCTGAAATTAACATGATATTGTAAATCAACTATACTTAACAAAAATAAATTACAAAAATAAATGAATAAATTGGTGCCTTTTCCATTGATAAGAGTTTCTAGAGATTTCATCATCCCTTCTTCGTGGTATGGAGAAGGAGACACCCTTACAGATGAGGTTTTAAATATTTAAACATAAATGTTTCTAACAAAAGGCTAACATATACTGGGTTTTCAGAGTTTCTCTGGTGTCTGCAGATTCTTAAAAATAATCAGCCTAAAATAACTCTTATGCCAAAGAGGCATATTTTGGTATGGCAAATTTTACTCCCCTTCAGTGTCCCATTAAGTAAATTCTCAAAGAGCACGGGGTTCATTCTTTCATTACTGCTCCCATCAAGTTCTTTTAGTAAAGAATATTTGTTGGTTGATGACATGATAAACTCAAATATCCTGTTGACACTAGGATAGTTATACAGCAGATTTACTGAGAGGTTATTTGGGGATGACCCGTAAATTTTATTATTAACTTAAACCAAAAGGTAATCAGTGGAATTCCAATATAGTGTTGCTGGGAAAAAAAAAAAAAAAAAAACACCTATAAACTCTTTCGGAATCCTCAAGTTCAAAACTTGAGAAGGATTTTTACACAATTTATTCATTGAACCATTCACTCATTCATTAAATACATTTTGAGTGACAAACACTATTTTAAAAATTGGAGGTACAAATATGAATAAGACACAATTTTGATTATTGTTGGCTAGGAGGAAATTTCCTTCTTTACTCCTCTTGAGTTCTTGTGGCTGGACTAATAATAAAATTGACACAAGACAGATTAACAGAAGAAAAAGAAATTTTACTTCGTGCACACAAAGGTCTCATAGAAATGGGACCTAAGAAATAGCCAAAGCAGTCTGTTTTATACTTTTTAGACAAAGAAACAGTAAATTTGTGGAGTTGACAGCACAACGAAACCTGGGCTTCTGTGCTTAATTAGTGAAGACTAAGGGGAATTTGAGCTCCGGGTAGTAAATTAAAGACTTAACAAGGTTTGTGTATATAGGCTTCTCTGCTTGATCTCCCTATTTTTGGTTAGAAGAGTGTCCTGCCTCCAGATGCAGGGAGTGCATCTTCCATATAAGAGATTTCTTTCCTGCTTTCAGGGAGACAGAAAAGCGAGGTCAGGGTGCCCTTCCTGCATTAACCATTTAAGTAAGTTTAACTCAGAATAATCAATATGCTATTGAGGCAGATTTTGCAGTGGCTTGCCCCGGGTTGCAGCAATATTTAGGATTTCATGGTCTATTTTGAGAGATGTAAACAGGAATCAATATATTTCTATACAAGGTAACATGGACTGTACTAGCAACAATAACAAAATACTGTACAAAACAAAAATGTTACGATGCCTGCAACGTTGAAGGAAGGGTTCACAGTAGAGGTGACACTGTGTTTTAAAGAACTAGTAGCAGAAAAAAAGTGATAAAGCCATTAAAGCTGTCCAAACTTGATGCTGTTGATGAAGAAATTTTTCTTTTTGCAGAAATTTCTTTATGCAATATTCTTTGATGTGATTGCTTCAATAATCATATGAGCTGGGCTTCAACTCCATATTTTTTTCCCAGGGGAATAAACAGAAGTTCAGAGGGATTAAATTATTTGACCAAATTTCATGGCTGCTAAGATAATAAATGAAAATTCCCCAAAGGGAATTGTCCATCTCAGGAAGTTGGGAGTCTCCCACCATGGTGGATGTTTGGGAATAAATTAGATGAGCAGTTGGCAGGAAAGATAGATTGATGATTAGTACTACGAAGTGGATGAATCCTTTTAAATCTCACCATCTTGTAGTTTTCAGGGCTGTAGTAATTATGAATTTAAATAATGAATGTAAAAGAGCTTTGTAAATAAAGAAGAACCATCATCAGCTTCATTTATCAGGCACTTCTTGAAATACTATCCCAATAGCAGAAATGCCATATTGGGAGCTTGGGATACTAACTGAATAAAGTTTGGCCTCTGCTTATCAAAGAAGAGCGTCTGCACTTCAGTTACATTTCTGTACAAGTTAGTAGTAGTAGTAGCAGTGGTATAAGTAGCAGCAGTAGTAGTAGGGTCATTTAATTATCATGTTTATTTAAGATCTGTCCCAAATAACTAAGAATTATCAGTGTTTTCAATATTGTTAATAGCCAGGAAAAAAGAACACACAAAGAGAAATGAAATATAAAGGCAATTATTCATGTTGCTTGGGAAAATCATTTGAGAAAAACATTCAGACTCCAAAAAGTTGCAAAATTATACCAGTTATTCAAGTAGTTAGCACATGCAAGGGCTTATATAGTCTGAACAAATTAACTGATTATTTTCTACACATCTCTTATGCTAAATAGAGTGTGAATCACTGTCATACTGCTACAAAAATATGTCAAGGTCAATGTCTTCATATTAGAAGTTATTTGCATTTTGTGATACTGGAGCTTGTTCTCACGAAACATATTAAGAAACAAAATCAACAAATGCCATAAAAGTCTCTCAACTCCGCCACCCTCCCCACTTACCATCCTCAACCTAGGCAACTGAGTAATTCTTTCTCATCCACTTGCATTCAGTATCCCAAACCTAGAAAAGCCCCAGAAGTGCTCCTCTGACTTTGGATGATTTGCCCTCTGCTCATAGTATCTTCCCTCTCTTTTACCAGTTTCTAATTAATTATGCAATGTTGCAGACCCACCAGTGAGCTGATCCATTAAAAGACATTGTGTTGTTAAATATTTCATTGTTATGAGCTCACACTTAAATCTAAAGAGCAATCAGTGAGAGAAGGAAGTATTCAAAGATTTTATAGCCCATAAAACAACAAGGAAATGACTTAAGGGAACTAGCACGTCAAGGAGGCACTGCCTTTTTGCATTTTTCTCTTTCCTACTGATTCCCCCCTCTTCCCTGTTTTTCTTTAGAAAACCACAATACATCAGATCTGAACTACAGAAAAGTATACCCTCTGAGCCACAAGTCAACCAAGGGCACAGGATGGTTAAAGACCCAGGATCTTCCTGCCCACTTCTGTAACTCCTTCTTTGTGCTGTGCTTAGTTGCTCAGTCATGTCCAACTCTTTGCAACCCCATGGTCTGTAGCCCACCAGGTTCCTCTGTCCAAGGGGATTCTCCAGGCAAGAATACTGGAGTGGGTTGCCATGCCCTCCTCCAAGGGTTCTTTCCAACCCAGAGATCGAACCCAGGTCTCCTGCATTGCAGGTGGATTCTTTACTGTCTGAGCCACCAGGGAAGCCCAAGAATACTGGAGTGGGTAGCCTATCCCTTCTCCAGGGGATCTTCTCAACCCAGGAATCAAACCGGGGTTTCCTGCATTGCAGGCAGGTTCTTTACCAGCTGAGCTACCAGGGAAGCCCAACTCCTCCTTTAAGAAGGCTCATTTCCATGTCCGTGATCAGTACTGTACCACCACCACTAAGAGGACTTCCTTCCGTTCTGCTTCCACTCACAGCAATTAGCAAGTAATCTCACTGGGATCATGAAATAATTTCTCACAAAATGTAGGGGCACCGGAAAACTAAAGGAAGCAAGAGGAACGCACCAGCAGAAAGCCAGGAACAGAGGAAAACCACTTTGAAATATCAGGAGAGCCAGGACTCCTGGACTTGTATGAAAATGGTGCTGGGAGGGTGAGTGGTGCCAATTTTGCCATCTTTACTTCTGGGTCTGCTGCTTGCCCTAAAGCATCTTTTCTCCCCTACTGAGTTTCACTGACAACAACACCCTTCCCTCGAGGTCCTAAAGCTGTTTGTTGCAGCTGTGCTGGCAACTAAATGATTTCCTATGATATTGCTTCCAGGGTGAATGTATTAAGTTGAATCTTTGTCTCTTTCGACACAAATAGTTGAGCTCCATGTGTACCGAGAGAATAGGCAAAAGGAAATGGAATCAGTTGAGCTACCACTAATTTAACACTGAACAATGATATAAAAAAAATAAATAAACTTTACTGCTGAAAATGACAAAAAGAATTTCCTGTTAATTCTGTACCTCCTTTATTTTAAGCTCTCATTTGAGAGATGAAAATTTTAATTTCTGAAAATAATGTGACTGATTAGCAATAATATCAAGTCACCAAGGCAGAATGATATACTATTCATATAAGAATAAATTTCTTACTCTAACCACATGGCTAAATTCTTAAAGCTTCTCCATAATATTGGTTTCATAATAGGCATATTAACCTATGCTTAAATACACCCAGAGGGAGAACACTTGTTTCTTGCACAACCAAAGCATTTTGGAAATTTTAAGAATTAGAAAATTTTTTTACTGTTCACCTGAAAGTTATGTTTCTATATGTTCCATTTCTTCATTCCCTTTGACCTTTTGGAGCCAAAGAGAACTCACATATTTTAACCATGCTTTCAACAACTTTACTTAGCCCCTGCCCCACCCCTCAGGCAGTTTTTCTCACTAGAGATATTATGTTTCTTCATCTCCTTTTCTCTCTGCAAAGAGCTACATATTTATTCTCCAATCAAGGCTTCCCAGCTACCGAATATTAATCCATTAGTACAGCCATCTACTATACCTCAACTGTTGGCTGGTTTCCTTCATTTATTTTCATAATGATGTTGATTTTGTCAGACAATTTTGACCACCTGGTACCACTGGATACTTGTGCAAATACATCCATAAGATAAAAATGTTGGCCACTGAATTGCCAGATCAAAGCATTTGTGTACTATTCAGGGAAAACGTTTGTATTCTTTTGCCAGTCTCTTATCTACCAGCTATATCTGTCCAATTTTGCTTCCACAAGACAATTTGTAAGCTCTTTGAAAACAGAGTATGTGTGCATGCATGCTAAGTTGCTTCTGTTGTGTCTGACTCTTTGCAACATTATGGACTGTAGGCCACCAGGCTCCTCTGTCCATGGGATTTTCCAGGCAAGAGTACTGGAGTGGGTTGCCGTGCCCTCCTTCAGGGGATCTTCCTGACCCAGGGATCGAATCCACATCTCTTATGTCTCCTGCATTGGCAGGCCACCTGGGAAGCCCAGAAACAGAGTATGCCATAGAGGAAATCAGTGCTCTGCATGTTATGAACTGGGCATGAAACGGGCTTCTTGTGATTTTGACAAGGTATCAAGGGCAATGTGTCTTAATTTATAAAAAGGTGGGTCATTCCCTAAATGGGAAAGAAATTCATAAAAGAGGGGGATATATGTAAACATATAGCCATTTCACTTTGCTGTACAGCAGAAATTAACACAATATTGTAAATCAACTATACTCCAATAAAAAAAAATTTTTTTTAAAGAGTCATTCCATCACTGGCATTCTTTCTGCCCTCCCTTCATGGCACTTCATAACTTGTACTTATGTTCATTACATATTCATTATCTTGAAGTTTTTTAATGATCTTCACATGTATTTTCAATGTTTTATGCTGTCTCTTTTCTATCGATATGGCTTTTCAAAGACTCTTTTAAAATGTAGAACTAGAGATAACTAACAAGAACCTACTGTATAGTACAGGGAACTATACTTAACATTTTGTAATAACTTATAGAGATCCAACCAGTCCATTCTGAAGATCAGCCCTGGGATTTACTTGGAAGGACTGATGCTAAAACTGAAACTCCAGTACTTTGGCCACCTCATGCGAAGTGTTGATTCATTGGAAAAGACTCTGATGCTGGGAGGGATTGGGGGCAGGAGGAGAAGGGGATGACAGAGGATGAGATGGCTGGATGGCATCACTGACTCGATGGACGTGAGTCTGAGTGAACTCCGGGAGTTGATGATGGCCAGGGAGGCCTGGCATGCTGGGATTCATGGGGTTGCAAAGAGTCGGACACGACTGAGTGACTGAACTGAACTGAACTGATAAGGGAAGAGAATCTGAAGAATATATATATATATATTGAATATGTATTTATACCTAAATGTTTCACATTGTAGGGGAGGAAAAAGTTTTCCTCAACCTTCTTAGGGTCCCTGGTCTGAAAATTAAACTGATAAAGATAGATTAACAGATGCAAGGCATTTAATGTACGTTTTATATCTCATGGGAGCCTCCATAAGGAAATGAGACCTGAAGAAATAGTTAAACCTGAGTATTTTTATGCTGGGTTTGATGAAGAGTGGATAGTCATGTAGAAAAGTGATATGTCAAAGAGTATAAGGTGAATGCAAGAAGCTAGGGATCCACAGCATGGCCTCTTAGAATTTTTTTTCAGAGTCCCTTTGTCTTCAGAGATAAAGGATACTCCTTTCCTTCAGGTACAGGTGTGGGCACCTCTCACATCATGGTTTTGAGACCTGTTGCAGAAGATACAGGAGGGAGGAAGTCACAGTGACTTTCCTGTTTCTGCTGTTTTCTCAAACTCTTTCAGCTAAAATATTCAGTATGTCAAGGTGCCATATTTGGGTGTGTTGCTAAGCTGCTAAGTAGCTTGTCCCAAATCTCATCAATATGTTTCCATGCCTTGGCAAACAGAATGTCTTGAGGGAAACAAACATGGAACATGTCCTACAATCTGCTGCACTGAAATGAAAATGTAACACCTATCAATCTAGTAGATTTATGAAAAAAAGAATGTTTTTCATAATCCATTTGGTTCCTGTTTACTACCATTTTTTCAAGCATCTGTTCTGTTAGTTGCTCAGCCATGTCCAACTCTTTGTGACTCCTCAGTCCACATACTTTTCTAGGCAAGAATCCTGGAGTGGGTTGCCATTTCCTTCACCAGGGGATCTTCCCGACCCAGGGATTGAACCTGGGTCTCCTGCACTGCAGGCAGATTGCCATCTGAGCTACCAGGGAAGCCCTTTTCTAGCATAGTTGTTTTGTATTAACTAATTATTAATCTATGCACCAATTATGTTGAAATTGTACAATGAACTTCCCCCTGCCTATCTGCTTTTCCTGTTCTGAAAATCAGAATATGTCTCTTTCACTCTCATGGATAACCTCCGCTGTCTCATTTTTCAAAAAAATGTTTAATGTGTATCTCCGAGCTTATCTAATGTACTTTCATTATCTGAGAATATAATTTACTGAAAGCTGAGGTTTGATCTCATTTACAGCAGGTAGTTGTTATTCTACTTTTATTGTCCTTTGACTTTTATTGATTTTGAGTTTGTATTATTTGTCATAACTTTCAAAAACTGAATGTAATGTTAATTATTAGAAAGTATAAAATCAGTACTAAATGAAAATAAACACAAAAGGTTACCTTTGTGGGCAAGTGCTCTTGAAAGAGAGCAATTGCGGATGAATTACTAAGCTTTGTTTAGCGTTCAAATATTCATTAGCTATTCTTTTAGATAAATGTAGAAATGCTTGATGGTTTAGGACAGTCTTTCTTAGTTATCTTAGTCACTATGAGTGGTTACTTAAGAGCAGCCAATTCATCTAAATTTCTAAAGTATATTCCACAAATGCCTTTACCTTAAGGTAATTCAGATATATTTGGAAAATCCTTTGTTGTATATCCCAGTGTAGGAAATTCCTATTTTACCTTAGCATGTTCACTTCAAAGAAGTATTGTTGAACCCAGAATACCAAAGTGGTAACAAAATCCCCTGCCTTTGTTTTCCGTATATTTAACATGAGGTGCAACAACTCTTTGGGTAGTACTGCAGAAAGCTAAACTTCATGTAGAAAGTTAAAAATGTGAGGCCACATTTTATGTAGAGTCTGACTCCACATTCTATTTCTCTGGGTTCTTCCAACAAACTTCCAGGGACTTCCGAATATATTTAATTTTCACCACGATATTTATTTTTATTACTTATCTTTATTGAGTATACAAGTGCAGTGAACAAGATACTATCTCTTTGATTTGTGTCCCTTTTAAACCCATCCTTTATTTTAAACATATTTACCCAGGCTCTGAGTCACAAATTAAGCATAATCACCAAGTTGTTTTTTTTCTTGTGTGTGTGTGTGTGTGTGTGTGTGTAAATAAAATTCTTCCTACTGGATAATTTTATTTACACTTAACAATTGTTTTTTTTCACTTATACTAATGGTGCTCATCATCTTTAACTTTGAATTAAAACTTATTTGATTATTCCAGTACATAATTATATAAAAAATTCTGTATCTTGAAATCAGCTTCACATAATATAATACATTCACCAATATAATTGCAATTAACTTGTGTCTCACAGAAGACAAAAATAAAATAGAACAGAGTGGTGATTAACAGTTTGCATTCAGCAGGCAGCTTATCCAAGATTTCAATTCTGTCTCTGAGATGAGTCCTTTTTTCTCATTCGTTAAAAGAAATAATAGTTTTTTTCTCAAAGAGTTGCTGCAGGACTTGAAATTAGATGACAAAACATATATCAAAGAGTTCCAAAAGAGTGGCAAGCACTTCAGTGAGTGTAATTTAAATAGGAAGAAATGCTATCCCTTTCCTGGTGGCTGAGACAGTACTAATCTGCCTGCAGTCAGTGAGACCTGGGTTTGATTTTTGGGTCGGGAAGATTCCCTGAAGAAAGGAATGGCAACCCGCTCCAGTATTCTTGCCTGGAGAATTCCATGCACAGAGGAGCCTGGTGGGCTATAGTCCATAGCGTCGCAAAGAGTCAGACACGACTGGGTGACTAACACTTTCACTTTTCACGATTTGAATTTTGGTAAATGCATACACCCATATGATACATGCCCCAATCAAGACATAGAGAATTTTCATCATCTCAAAAATTTCTCAAGTAACTCTTTCCAGTCTATCCCTGCTTTCTCCCTCCAAAACCACTGTTCTCACTTCTGTCCTCATGTACCAGTTTTGCCTATTCTACAACTTCACATAACGTAAATTGAAGCACACAATAAGTGCTTTTATTTGACTGCCTTCTTTGGTTCAAAATAATCCTTTAAGAATTCATCCATATTGTTGTGTGTATCAGTAGCTTATTTCTTTTAATGACTGAACTACTACCATGTTTTTGTCATTTATTAGCAATATCATACTTTCCTCCTAAAATGTATATAAAAATATGCAAGGTATTATTAATCCTTAGAATTATAGCTTTAAAAAAAAATCACATATATGTTTATGTTCTTTTTTTCCCCCAGTTTTGCGTGTGTCTTTGAGTTCACATATAAATTCACAGTAGTTATTTTTAAAAATTCTTTATGATATTATTTAGAATTATAATAAAAAACTTATTTTAGCCTCTCATTCATCTTAGACTTTTGTTGGAATTTCTAGTGATTCCACTACTTTCTCTGAGTTTTCAAGTGTTTCTGAAGTTTGACCATATCAAAATAGGCTCAGTTTCATCTTTCTTTATCTGTATCTTGAAATCAGCTTCACATAATATAATACATTCACCAATATAACTGCAAGGTTCAGTCCATGTCCATGTCCATATACCCAATTAAATTTTGTTGTTTGCAATTAAGTTAGAGTTGCAATTTCCATAATTCTCAGCATTGCTTTGTAATAACTGCCATTTGCTGTCGAGGTTATGCTATATTTTCTACCATTAAGAACTTTCACACAAGTCTTTAATTTTTTTGTCATTCAGTTTAAGTTTCTGAAGGAGAGCATGCTTTTTCTGGATTTATATTTTAGTGGCTAAACCAGAATTTTTACCAACAAGTATTTTTAAATTATTTCAGTTTAAATAGTGTTTAAATAATGTATTTTAAAGACTGTTTATTGCCATCTTCCTAAATTCCATATATATGTGTTAGTATACTGTATTGGTGTTTTTCTTTCTGGCTCACTTCACTCTGTATAATTGGCTCCAGTTTCATCCATCTCATCAGAACTGATTCAAATGTATTCTTTTTAATGGCTGAGTAATACTCCATTGTGTATATGTACCACAGCTTTAGGAAGATGGCAATGATGACCCTGTATGCAGGACAGCAAAAAAGACACAGATGTGTATAGCGGACTTTTGGACTCAGAGGGAGAGGGAGAGGGTGTGATGATTTGAGAGAATGGCATTGAAACATTTATAATAACATGTAAGAATCTAAATGCCCGTCTATGTCTGATGCAGGATATGACACGCTTGGGGCTGGTACACGGGGATGACCCAGAGAGATGTTGTGG
>NW_024070207.1:108624988-108656107 GCF_014754425.2 Oryx dammah | reverse complement strand
CTAAAGCTTTACCAGGCATTACCAGGGTACAATAAATCTTTATTGTTTAGCCAATACAAACACTGCCCCTTAAAATTAATATAATTAAATTGAAAAGAGATTGTTTAAATCTCCTTTTATCATCTTCACATCTGCCATAATCCTAAGTGAGAATATGCTATAAGTGACGAAGACATTTTGAGAACTCAAGATCAGAACTGGAAAAACCTGAATGAACACTGAAAGAGACACTGACTGCCTTTGTGTCCTAGACAAATTACTTTATCCCTCTGTACTTCAAGTATTGGTATTATTTATTTTGTTGGTGTTTTAACTGATTTTTTTGGGGGGGTATAATTGATATACAACCTTATATTAGTTTCAGGTGTACAAGATAATGATTCAATATTTAGATATGTTGTGAAATGATCAGCACAATTAGTTTACATCCATCATCATATATAGTTACAGTGTATTTTTTCTTTGATGAGAACTTTTAAGATTTACTATCTTAGCAACTTTTAAATATGCAATACAGTATGCTAACTATAGTTGCCATGCTGTACATTTCATGCCTGGATTTAATATTTTTTTAAAATGAACTGCAGATCATCATAATAGTTCTTCACAAGGTTATGGTGTGGGTTTAATAAGATAATTCATGTAGTGTGTGTTGACTTGGCAAAAAAGTGTTATGCAAAAGTGTTATGCAACTTATTATTATCAATATTACTACTATTGTCATATATATTTAAAAGAGATCTGAATAACGGTAACATCTGTTTGCATAAATAATTTTAGGATCCAGGAGTAAAGTTTATAAAGTCCTGCTGCTGCTACTGCTAAGTCGCTTCAGTCGTGTCCGACACTGTGTGACCCCATAGACGGGAGCCCACCGGGCTCCACCGTCCCTATGCAGACAAATGTCCTGATTGTTAAACATTGGGTCCTATAAACACATTCAATTCTTGTCTTGAAACTTAAATATCTGTTGGGAACAGAGCTCCACAGGGCTCCTGACTCTTACCCATCAGTCTGAAATGTCAGGCACAGCTTGATTGGAATAATATATAGCCTAAGACAGCTGTGAATCACTTTAACATTTCAGCAGAAAGGTAAGACAGTTACACGTCTCTTAAAATTTCAAGATGACTAAATCTTGCTGCTCCTATATCCCTGTATTGTGAAAAACACAGCTGTTATCAAGTTGCATGAAACTTTTAAACAAACTATAAATTGATCCTTATGGCAAACATAGGCTTTGTAATGTAAAAAAAATATGTATCTAGGCCTGCATTGGAATTCTGTATCTAGAGTTTTTTTTCTATATATCATTACATGTATAGAAACATGTAGACAGATTAAGACAACCGTTTACTTCATTCATGATAGTAACAAAGAAGAAGAAAATAAAATTTGTAATGAGAAGATTAAAAATTATTGAAAATATATTAAATGAAAAACTTGCTTTTTCTAAAGGAAGACCTTGGAATTAATTGTACATGGTTGCATTTTACACTCCATTAGGAAAAATTACGTGTTGAAAAGAGGCTGAATGGATACAGCTCCTGCTCTGTGAATTGATAGCAGCTATCTTAAGCTGTTATGTCTTTCTTATAACAGAGAACAAATACCAAGTATGCCATGGAAACTTCTCATATACTTATGTGACAAGATGCAGAGATCCTTTAAGCTTGTAAGATTTCCAAAGATTTCAAAATAAAGCCCAATTGGCCATACTGGACATTAGGTGGTAACATAAGCTTCACATATTGAGACTTAGGAGGGAAAAGTGATAATCTGTGTCATTTTAGGGTTTCCAAGGTGGTGCTAGTGGTAAAGCACCTACTGAGCAAATCTCAAGATATAAATTATTTAATCAAGATGAGTCATTAGTCAAAAGTTCCATAATTTCTAAAGGAGATGGGAGAAGCTGGTTAAGGGCAGCTTTTTTTTTTTTTTTTTAACAAAGAATAGATAGCCAAAGCTCATTTCACAATTAAATAATAGGGACTAATGAAGAAAAGCAAAAGTTAGTGAGGTCAAATTTTAAAAAGTATATCACATTTAGGTGAGATCTGAAACACACACATACACATATTTCTTGCCTACCCTAGATCATAGCAAATCTTGTCCTCTTCAGTTCCATCCCATCCTTCTTTGGACTCCATTCTCCACTGCAGGGTCTATAGACCTCCCATCTGGAGATTCAATTTCATTACTCAGTCTGGAGTCAATCCTGGCTGAGGGTATCAGTGAAAGAAAGTGAAAGTCGGTCAGTCGTGTCTGAATCTTTGTGACCCCACAGACTTATACAGTTCATGGAATTCTCCAGGCCAGATACTGGAGTGGGTAGCCTTTCCCTTCTCCAGGGGATCTTCACAATCCAGGGATCGAACCCAGGTCTCCTGCATTGCAGGCAGATTCTTTACCAGCTGAGCCACAAGGGAAGCAAGTTGGGGTGCGTTTTGCTGTCCTCGAACTGGTGTTATATGGTTCTGAGCCACACCACACTGACCAAACTCCAGTTGCTAAACTCTCATCTTACTTTACTTGTTCATTTAGCAGGACTTTTTTCATAGTTTTGTGTCAGGGGATGCTATGCTCATTTTTCTGGGATTTTTTTGAAGAGAACTTTTAAAATAAAGGAATTATTTTAAAAGGTAATTGGACCCTGCTTTATGATACCTCCACTTACTTGTCTGGAGTCCTCTTTCATATTGAAAAGTTCCCCTGAGGCATATCAATATTCTCTATCCAACCAACTTCTATAAATACAGAGCAGAACTGTTCCTAGGAAAATGACAGTGGGTCTATTGACTACTGACTTCCTATGTTCTTCTGATCAACCCTGCAGTCAGATGAGTAATCATACATCTCTGGTACTCTTCAAATATATACTGTATCAGCAGCACATTAGGAACTGTTGACTCAGGATCACCTAAAAACTGTTCTTACCTTCAAAGAACTCAGAGTAATCATCCTGTTCTCAACTGTTCAAGTACTCCTTTTCTTTTCCCCAAATTTTGCAATTCAGATTCCAAAATCCATCTCCTGCATTGGCAGGCAGATTCTTTACCACTGCACCACCTAGGGAGTCCAGGAAAAGTTTAGGTAAAACCTAACGCAACATACTTAATTTCCCATTTGACTTACATTAGGAAGAATTTATGGGACTCTATCTAGGTTGATACTTGGGTGACTCAACATTAAAACAACCTTGCTTTTAGTATGGATTGTTGCCTGACCCTTGAAAGCAGATTTCTGTTTTCTGTCTCTTTTCCAGTAACAGGATTCATATACTTATAATCTTTCTAGTTGTCCTATGTTTCAAAGAATAGATCTCTTTACTTCCTTCAGTTCAGTTCAGTCGCTCAGTCGTGTCCAACTCTTTGCAACCCCATGAATCGCAGCACGCCAGGCCTCCCTGTTCGTTACCATCTCCCGGAGTTCACTCAGACTCATATCCATCGAGTCCGTGATGCCATCCAGCCATCTCATCCTCGGTCGTCCCCTTCTCCTCCTGCCCCCAATCCCTCCCAGCATCAGAGTCTTTTCAATGAGTCAACTCTTCGCATGAGGTGGCCAAAATACTGGAGTTTCAGCTTCAGCATCATTCCTTCCAAAGAAATCCCAGGGCTGATCTCCTTCAGGATGTTCTGGTTGGATCGCCTTGCAGTCCAAGGGACTCTCAAGAGTCTTCAACAACACTCTTCAAAAGCATCAATTCTTCAGCACTCAGCCTTCTTCACAGTCCAACTCTCACATCCATACATGACTACTGGAAAAACCATAGCCTTGACTAGACAGAACTTAGTAGGCAAAGTAATGTCTCTGCTTTTGAATATACTATAACTTTTCTTCCAAGGAGTAAGCGTCTTTTAATTTCATGGCTGCAGCCACCATCTGCAGTGATTTTGGAGCCCCCCAAAATAAAGTCTGACACTGTTTTCACTGTTTCCCCATCTATTTTCCTTGAAGTGATGGGACTGGATGCCATGATCTTCATTTTCTGAATGCTGAGCTTTAAGCCAACTTTTTTGCTCTCCTCTTTCACTTTCATCAAGAGGCTTTTTAGCTCCTCTTCACTTTCTGCCATAAGGGTGGTATCATCTGCGTATCTGAGGTTATTGATATTTCTCCCGGCAATCTCTATTCCAGCTTGTGTTTCTTCCAGTCCAGAATTTCTCATGATGTACTCTGCATATAAGTTAAATAAGCAGGGTGACAATATACAGCCTTGACGTACTCCTTTTCCTATTTGGAACCAGTCTGTTGTTCCATGTCCAGTTCTAACTGTTGCTTCCTGACCTGCATACAGGTTTCTCAAGAGGCAGGTCAGGTGGTCTGGTATTCCCATCTCTTAAAGAATTTTCCACAGTTTATTGTGATCCACACAGTCAAAGGCTTTGGCATAGTCAATAAAGCAGAAATAGATGTTTTTCTGGAACTCTCTTGCTTTTTCCATGAGCCAGCGGATGTTGGCAATTTGATCCTTACGTCAAGAAATTATGAGCCTCCATCAGCCCAGTATTAGGCACTTTTGACCTAACAAGTGAAATTCCTTCCTGTCTTAATTATCTTGAGGAAATGTCTATGGTATGGCTGACTATTTAAAAAATTACCTTTGCATCACTGCATTTATGAAACTGTGTATGTGTGTGGATGTCTGTGTGTTTACCTGATTCATTGAGGTTCTTATATCTTTTTGTTTATACTCTCCCAAATCTGTGAATGTTTTGGAATCATTTCCTGAATTATTTTTCTCTCTTACCTTGCTTTCTTTTCTCTGGGAATCCAACTATTTATATATATGTGTGTGTGTGTGTGTGTGTGAATGTATGTATGTGTGTGTGTGTGTATACATATGTATATTTTAGACTTTTAAATATCATACAGTTCACTAGGTATCAAAGTGTTAGTCTCTCAGTCATGTCTGACTCTTTGCGAACCCATGGACTATAGCCTGTCAGGCTCCTCCGTGTATGGGATTCTCCAGGCAAGAATACTGGAGTGGGTTGCCATTTCCTTCTCCCGAGGATCTTCCCAACCCAGGGATCAAACCTGGGTCTCCTGCATTACAGGCAGATTCTTTACCATCTAAGCCACCAGGGAACGTCCACTAAGGTATACTGTTCATTTATTCAGTATACCTTAGTGGTATACTGAAGTGCTCCATTTTGAATAATTTTTATCACTATGTCTTCATCTCTTTTGATCTTTTCTTATGAAGGTCTATTATGTTGTAATTCAATTCAGTGAAATTTTTAAGTGTTGTAATTTTTATTTCCATAAATTTTATATCATCCATTTCCTTCCTCACTACATTCCTTAAAATTCCTGAACATATTTATAACAGTAGTAGAGACACAGTATAGGACAATTAGCTTACCAAGTTGATTTAATATAGATGGAATCTGGAAACCAGGTTTTTGAAATAATCTAGAAGAGAATAATGTCTTGCAGCACAAGGAGAAGCAAGAGAGAAAAGAAGGGAGTAGTATGAAGAGAGACAACGAAAGTAGATTCTACACGAATAGATAATTAGTAGTGTGAAGATCAAAGAAAAACTCACCACTGATTCTCAAGTTTTAAACCTGAGTAATAGCAAAAAGGCTGATTCTTCTGTCTGTCTGTCTGTCTCTATGTAGGAAAGTCAAGAGGAAAAGTAACTGTAGGAGGAAAGATATTGAGGTTTAACATTTGAAATGCTGTTCAAGAAGCAGGAATATAAAATAAGCCTTGGGAAACTTGAGTCAAGATCTTTAGAGAAAAAGAGGTCATAGATGATGTCAAAGTGGATAAGATCACCAAAGGACAGAATCTAGGCTGAAGACAGAACCTTTGGTTACACTCTACCTAGTATTAAGAAAAACTACACCATACACAAACTAATTATTTTATAAATGGCACCCCACTCCAGTACTCTTGCCTGGAAAATCCCATGGACGGAGGAGCCTGGTAGGCTGCAGTCCATGGGCTCGCTGAGGGTTGGATAAGATTGAGAGACTTCACTTTCACTTTTCACTTTCATGAATTGGAGAAGGAAATGGCAACCCACTCCAGTGTTCATGCATTGGAGAAGGAAATGGCAACCCACTCCAGTGTTCTTGCCTGGAGAATCCCAGGGACGGGGGAGCCTGGTGGGCTGCCGTCTATGGGGTCGCATAGAGTCGGACACGACTGAAGCGACTTAGCAGCAGCAGCAGGTTTGTAGACATGTTGGATCAAAATCTGTGTATAAAATAACTACAGAAACAGAAGATTGTATATAATTTTCTAAAAGCTTCCTGGAATTGGAATTAATGACTAAATGGTAACAATCTCAGAAAAGACAAATAAGTTTGAGTAAAACAACAGCATGCTTATTTGGTTTCCAATTGTGTTAAAGTTAATTATTTGACAGCTGGGTCTATTTTCAAACACACAAAGTTCCTCCCAGTGGGAGAGAAAACACATAATAAGAAAATAGTATACATAATGCTATTTACATTGTTACTCCAAATATCCTATTGTTTAATAGGTAATTTAGTTTTTAAGCAAACCTATTTGGCAAGTTGTCAGAAGTGTAATAATATCCTATTATTTTAATATCCTATTTATACAAAGGACATTTCTATTTTTTATTTCCCCATCTAACTGGAGTCTTGATGTAATATAATGTTATGAGAGAAAAAAACAACTTCTGCTGCTGGTGTTTGCTCAGGAAAGATGAAAATAAACCTCTCCAACCCTGGCCAACACACACACACACATTTAAGGAAAGAAGCACAGGGGCCTTGACCCTCAATTTTGCCTAAGAAATTTATCAGAGACCTGAGATGCTCTGTAAGAAAAATTGCCATTTCAAATGCTCTGGGTATTACTAAAGATGGAGCCATGAAATAATTTTTGATAGTAGAAAATGCTTTCCTTTAGGAACATACAGTTAATAGGGCCTTGAGTCAGATCAAGCAAAAGAAAAATACAAATTGGCAAAGTTCAGAACAATATAAGAATCTGAATACTAATGCAACATGGTTATTTTATTTGAAGAATTTTTTTAAGGATAGCTTTTATTTTTCCTTGGTGTCTGAGAGATCAGCTAATGGAAGGAATCTGGAAGTGGATTAAAGAGGATCTGAAAGAAGTGATTAGCTATCTCTTGAATCCTAGGAAATTCCTAGGAGTTCTCATAGAGGAAGCCAAAGCTCAGGGAGGGGAAAAAAAAAAAATCCAAATCTGCCAGTTTCGAATTTCCTATGCCAGGCTTCAGAAATATTATCTAATATATAAAATATCTTGGCCTTTCATTCTATAATTACTCTTTTACCTCCATCCCTTAATAAAGTGTGCTAATCACTGAAATGCTAGTATCAGCATAGCTTAAGTATCATCACAGGGAGTGGAAAGAGGAATGCTTTGAAGATAAGGAAAATCTAGAAAGAAATAGAAATCCAAGTCGACTATATGAAACAGTAGTTTTCAAACAACAGAGAGCACAGGATGGTAATAGTTCAGACAGTAAAAGTGAAAGTGAAGTCGCTCAGTGGTGTCCAACTCTTTGCGACCCCATGGACTGTAGCCTATCAGGCTCCTCCGTCCATGGGATTTTCCAGGCAAGAGTGCTGGAGTTGGGTGCCATTTCCTTCTCCAGGGGATCTTCCTGACCCAGGAATCAAACCCAGGTCTCCCACATTGCAGGCAGACGCTTTACTGTCTGAGCCACCAGGGAAGCCCCTAGATAGTTCAGATAACTGCATTTGAAAAAGCAAGTGATGTCAAAATGCTGAAATGACTTCGAAAATGAAAATGTGGAGGAATCACACACCCTGATAATAGGATCTACAACAAAACTGCAGTGAATAAGAACTTTAAAAGATAAACACAAACGTCAATGAAACAGAGTCTAAAACTGAATCTACATACATAAGGTAAATTATTTTTTGACAAAGGTGCAAAGGTAATATAATGGAAAAACATAGTCTTTTCGGTAATACTTCTGGAATCACCACAGATCCATTTGCAGAAAAAATTGTTTTGAATTTTACTTCATATTAAACACAAAAATTAACTCAAAATCAATGGTTTGTATAAATGTAAAACTAAAAACTATAAGGCTCTTAGAAGAAAGAATAAGAGAAAGCAATCATGACTTTGAGTTAGGCAAGGAAATCTTGGATAGACCACAAAAAGCACAATCCATGAAAGAAAAAGAAAAGATTAGACTTTTAAATTACACAATTAAACTACAATTTAAACATCAAATGAAAAAAGTTAATTGCATTTTAAATTTTTTAAATAAAAATTTCTTCTCTTTGAAAGAACCTATAAGAAAATCTAAAAATAAGCTACCAACTAGGAGAAAATATTTGGAAAATATGTATCTGATTGTGACAGTTTCATATGCTAATTTGACTAGGCTACCTAGTTGGGGCTTCCGGGTAGCACAGTGGTAAAGAATCCTCCTGCCAGTGCAGGAGATGCAAGAAATGAAGGTTCAATCCCTGGATTGGGAATATCCCCTGCAGTAGGAAATGGCAACCCACTCCAGTATTCTTGACTGGAAAATTCCATGGACAGAGGAGCATGGTGGGCTACAGTCCATGGAGTTGCAAAGAGTCAGACATGACTGAGCAACTGAGTGCGCGTGCACACACACAAAATAGTTAATTAAATATTTGTCTAGGTGGTGCTGTGAAGGTATTTTATAGATGGGAATAACATCTACAATCAGTTGACTTTATGTAAAGGAGATAATCTCTGATCATCTGGGTGGGCCTCATCCAATCAGTTGAAAGGCTCTAAAAGCAAAACTGAAGTTTCCCGAGAGAACAAACTCTGCCTGTGGAAGAATAAATTTCACTTCCAACTTTGTTGGTCTCTTTCAGTATCACATTGGCTAGTCTGGGTCATTCACTTTCCATGTAAACTTTGCAATCAGTTTGTCAGTATTTCCAGAATAATGTGCTGGGATTTTGATTGAAACTGCATTAAATCTATAGATTAAGTTGGGAAGACCTGAGATTTTGACAGTATTGCATCTTCCTATCCCTGAACAGGGAATGTCTGTCCATTTATTAAGTTTTTTAGAATTTTGTTAATCAGTTTTATAGTTTTCCTCATGTAGATATTATCTATATTTTGTTAGACTTATACCTAAGTACTTCATTTTGTGGGAAGCTAGTAGTGCAGAATCCCAGGGATGAAGGAGCCTGGTGGGCCGAGGTCTATGGGGTTGCACAGAGTCGGATACAACTGAAGTGACTTAGCAGCAGCAGCAGCAGTAGTGCAAATGGTGGGCTCCCCAGGTGGCGCTAGTGGTAAAGAATCTGCCTGCCAATGCAGGAGACATAAGAGACACAGGTTCGATTCCTGGGTAGGGAAGATCCCCTGTAGGCGGGCATGGCAATCCACTCCAGTGTTCTTACCCGGAGAATCCCATGGACAGAGGACAGTCCATGGGGTCGCAGAGAGTCAGACATGACTGAAGCAACTTAACAGCAGCAGCAGTGGTATTTTGTTTTAATTTCATATTTCTTTGTTCATTGCTGGTATATAGAAAAATGACTGACTTTTGTATTTTAACCTTGTTTCCTGCAAACTTACTATTAATTGCTTATTAGTTCCAGGAATTTTTTGGTTGATTCTTTCAGATTTTCTACATAGATGACCATGTCATCTGTGAGCAAAGATAGTTATAGTTCTCCCATTCCAGCCTATTTCTGTCTACCCCTTTAACTAGAGCTTCTTAATACAAAGTTGAGAAGGATGGTGAAAGGAGATATCCTTGCTTTGTACCTGATCTTAGTGGGAAAGCTTCGAGTTTCTCACCATTAACCATGATGTTGCCTGTAGGTTTTTTATAGATATTCTTTCTCACATTAAGGAAATTCTCCCCCCACTTCCTAGTTTACTGAGTTTTTATCATGAATCATGAATGGTTGTTGTTGGATTTTACCAAGTGCTTTTTCTGCAACTATTGATATGATAATGTGATTTAAGCTTGTTGCTGTGGTGAATTCTATTCCTTAATTTTCAAATGTAGTTCCAGCCTTGCATATTGGGTCCATCCGGGGTTTTTAAGTCTCAGCATTTTCAACACTGAACCTCCAGCAAGTCATCAACTACAGTTCAAGTTTTCCTATCCTGGAAATTTTTTTTGCCATTATTTTGGTTGTGGTTATATATATTATACACTTAAAACTGATGAGAACTTTTGTAAATTTTACTTCAATAAACTTGATTTTGAAAAAAAAAACTATCTCAGAAATCTGGAGAATGCACAAGTGAAAAGAAAATTTCAGGTTATTCTTAGCTCCATGATCTATCAGTTTGGGTATGATTTATATACACACCAAGATTAACATTTAAAAAATGAAAAATTCCTTCAAACAAATACTCCTTACGTGTGTGTGTGTGTGTGTGTGTGTGTGTGTGTGTGTATATATATATATATATATATGTTTCTCCTTGGACATTTGGTTTCACATAGAAATCTAAATACTGAAGCCATCCAATGTCAACAGTTTTAGTATATTAATAGCTATAATTGTACCATGATAATTAAGTTGTTCAATGGCCAAGCTGGGAAAACAAAAAAAAGGTGAGATGTTTATGTTCCTTTCTGATATTAAATTATCTTATATTCCTTTCCAGTTTGAATTAAACATGCAATACTGGATTATGCAGAATTTCAATTTCTTCAATCACAACATTATTGTAATAATACCATGGTTAACAGTATAGACTTCGGAGTCAAATATCTGGGTTCAGACTCACTTCTATGGCTTATTAGCTATGTGGCCTAGGGCAAATTCCTTAACTTTTCTATTTATCAGCTTCTTTATCTGAAAAATTGATATAGTGCTTATCCCATAAGGTTGTCATATTGGCTAAATGAATTAATACTGTAAAACAATTGAAATTGTTTCTATTACACAGTAAGCATCAAACAAATCATGGCTACTATTGTTGCAGGAAGGAGAACCCCTTCCAGGGCCCGAAACTGGGCTCTTGTCTAACACTCGGAAATGAATTGTCTGAGGAGACACGTGCTGACAGAGCAAGAGATATTATTGGGAAAGGGCATGCTGGCAGAGAGCAGCAGGGTAAAGGATTAGTTTCCGGGTTGTCTTTAGCCAATCTTTCTGACTCAGAGTCCTTCCTGGTGGTGCATTCCTTGTTCAGCCAAGACAGATGCAAGCAAGAAGGATTCTGGGAGGTGGTCAGACATGTGGTGTCTCCTTTTGACGTTTTCTGACTCTTCCGGTTGGTGGTGGCTTATTAGTTCTGTTTTCCTTACCAAGACCTCCTGTCATAAAACAACTCATGCAAATGGTTATTATGGTGCCTGGCCAAGGTGGGCAATTTCAGTCAGTGCACTTCTCCTAACACTATTATTACTTACTATCCTCCACTGTCACTGGACAACTAAAAGTGTAGTCATTCAAAACTCAAGAATAAAATAAATAAAGATGCAAAGAAATACTGTGATAAAAGTGGCTGTGACAGAAACAAAATCTACTACTTTAAGGCAAGTTATTATATCTCTTCAAATCTTAATGTTCTGCATATTTCAACTTTCTGGTATAGAAATATTTACATTTTAATATTTTTTTTAGATTTTTTTTGATGTGGACTCTTTTAAAGGTCTGTATTGAATTTGTCACAATATTGCTTCCATTTTATGTTTTGGTTTTTTGGCCCTGAGTCATGTGGGATCTTTGCTCCCTGACCAGGGATCGAACCTGCACCCCCTGCACTGAAAGGCAAAGCCTTAACCAGTGGACCACCAGGGAAGTCCCCTACATTTTAATATTCTTTACTGTCATATACTTTTAAAGTTTCTTTTAAAGTGTCTCCTAGAGACTTGGGTATATCAGGATACAATTTTCATAAGTGGGACAATTCTGCCTCATTAGTTTGAATTAGAATGAAATGTATTTGGATCAAGGTAGAAGGCTTGAAAATCATCTACTAAACTTCTGTAACTACTAATAAGTTTTTCTTCATGAAGACAGACTCCTATACACAATAAATTTCTAGCTTGCACTCAGAAAGTTCAAGAAAACTATGTTGGCATAAAAAATACAACAGTTTTTAGAATTGTCTTAAAATCATTTCATCTTACCGAAAGAGAAAGATATAAATGAACTGAAATTGTTCTTTATATTTTAAATTTTGGGAACAATAAACACTTCCTGGTGATAACAGTTCTGATATGCTGCATATTAAAGTGCTCTGGAATTTGAAAAAAGATCACTTCTAAAAATGATAACAGATTGGATTCTGGGATATAACCTTGAATTACAGGGATTAGTTATTTCATGTCATCACTATAACTTAATGATATTTTGAAACTATTCTGTTTGCACAGTATCTCACAAGTACTAATATATAAAAGATTATTTTGCCCCCACTCACACAGAAAGTTATAAATAGGATGACAGAAGTGAAGAAACGAGAACAAATGACACAAATTCTTACAAAAAAATTGAGAAGCAAAAATATTTTTAGTCAATCTATCAGTTTGCATTTGTATAATTAAAGATTTTATTGCTATAGATTAGGACATCATTTGGATATATATATATGGATATATATGTTTGGATACGTGTATATATATATGCATGTATGTGTGTGTATATGTGTGTGTATATATATATGTGTGTATATATATATATATACACACACACAAGCATTATACATTATATATATTATATATGTGTGTGTGTGTGTGTGTTCTCAACCATCCTTCAGAATCTCAAGACCATACTGATATGATGAATTTCATTCATATTGATCAGTGAATTTCACAGACATAGAAGTCACAAGAATGGAAAGGGGTTTTGGCATTTAGTTTCAATCCTCTTAAATTCAACTTCTTCATTCTTATTGACTCTTATTTTTGTAACCGCTGGCAATCTTAAGTGATTTTGTGACCTTTCACTTAGAATATATCTGTTCTCCATCTTCAGGTTTAGATAATCTAAAGTTTAAATGATATAAAATATAAACCAGAAAGTTCCTATTCCATTTGATCACTGAATCCAAAGGAAATAAGTACTAGTGACATCATATAGCACACTACATTTAACTTGTGCAAGGCTTATTATTTCAGAGGCTCATGTATCCACAATATAGCTTAGAAATATGAAAGTATTTTTAAAGCTTCTGAGCATTTGAAATCAATGTCATACATTTCAATATCTTAACATAAAGAAAATCCTCTCAGGCTATCACACATAACTTACTTTTTTTTTCTTTAAATATTTTTCTATAATATTTGGTTTTCAGATTATTTTAGTTAGTAAGATTAGAAAAGCATGGAGCTAAAGCTCAAATATCAGCACGCTGATGACTGTCAGAAATAATAACTGCTAAACTGAAAGTGCATTAGAGATCAGAAAACAATTTTAATATTTTGAGAAAAAAACATTATAGCAGGGCAATATGGGTAAATTTCAGGTGGGGATAATGAGTCACGTGTATTTCAACTATCCCCCTGCCTCCGACCTCCTCAGGTTATAGCTGCTTTTTTGCAATGCTTTTCACAATAGTGAAATAATTGATGTGCCTGTTTATAACCATCATTTTTTATAAACAGTTCATAAGTAATTTTGCTATAATTTTTAAGTCAACATAGTATTGTTAAAATGTCTCTTTGAAAGATTTTTTTTTTTTAAATCTGAGACTTTGGTAATTAAAGCTAAATTTGAGTTACCTAGACAATTCCCTTGGCCTAGAGTGGAAGCACTCCCTTCCTTGTGGGCTCAATATTATAGAGTTTTTCATGTTTCTTGCTTATTGCTGAGAAATTATGTATATGATAACATCATTACCTATATTAGATACAGTGCACTAAAGGAGTATTTGAGGAAATAGCACCATAGCTGGAAGCAATGTTAGCAGCTTAGAAATACTTTAATCCTCATAACTTTGTCTTCCACACAAAGCAAACAAAAATATCAAAGCCTTTAAAAATTGCTCCTGTGTGTGTTTGCCAAATGGCATGTTGTGTGTGTCCTTTGTTCTTTGATGTCAATGATGCTATAGAATCATTTGATGATATTTTGATGCTGTCCAGTCCAACTCTCTCATTAGATAAGTGAAGGAAAAGATCCAGAGAACTCAGGATATGTTTCTATGCTCTTATCAACACTGGATGGAGCACAAATTTAAATTTCTTCATTTCTAGCTTTTTCTTTTTTTATTTTACTATGACTCTAAGTAAAAGTAGAGCCTTTAAAGAGATACATCCAGTTGATATGGGTCCACAGACATACCCTAGAAACAGCTTCTTTGCTTTCCCTGGGATAAAAGCTTTCTTCCTTTGATCTGAATTAAGTCCTTTAAACTTGCTCCAGCCTGGACTACACTTCTTGGCTTTACTCAGTTCAAAGCTGCATACCTTAAGCTACATTAATAGCCAGAGTTCTCTGACTTACCACTTACATTAGTCTTAGATAGCCTTGTTTTGGCCACAGAAAGGGGATCAGACTGACCTGCTTGCCTTTACATGTAATGCCTTGCTCTCCTTGAACTGGCTGGAATCACCTTCTTTTGGGGCAAACCCTGTCATCTAGTCCTATGATCATATCCTGTTGCCAAGCCTTCAGTTTTGATCCAGTTATCTTTAAAACTCCAGCTTTCTGATGGTCCATCTACCTTTTCAGATTCTTTCTGTTGTTTCATATTAGGTGGCAAGGTGGCACACTGTTGCTGTTGTTTAGTCACTAAGTCATGTCCAACTCTTTGTAACGCCATGGACTGTAGCCCACCAGGCTACTCTGTCCATGGGATTCTCCAGGCAAGAATACTGGAGTGGGTTGCCATTCTCTTCTCCAGGGGATCTTCCTGACCCAGGGCTCGAACCCTCATCTCTTGTGTCTCCTGTATTGGCAAGCAGATTCTTTATCACTGCACTACCTAGGAAGCCCAAGGTGGCACATAGGAGCCTCCAAATCACCCACATATTAAAAAGTAAGCCATGTCAGCAATTGTGAAGAAAAACAAAGGAATTTGTGCTCTATGTTGATGAAGAATTGGGTTGCACAAATGTATGCATTTGTCAAAATTTAGTAAGTGTCCACTTAAAATTTGTGCACTTCATTTTGCATGATTATTACCACCAAATAAATATGGATATTTATGTTGAAATATTTAAGGAAGAAATGTACAGAACTTTGCAATGCATTAATGGAAAAAAAGGGGGGCTGATGATTGGAAAAATTAATGAATAGATGATAAATAAATGTAGACAAATGTTCATGATATACCCATGGAAGAGGTATGCAGGTATTTAGAAAAATCTTTTCAATTTTAGGGGGCTTCCTACGTGGTGTTGGTGGTAAAGGACACACCTGCCAATGCAGGAAACATAAGAGATGCAGGTTTGGTCCCTGGGTCTGGAAGATCCCCTGGAGGAGGGCATGGCAACCCACTCCAGTATGCTTGCCTGGAAAATCCCATGGACAGAGGAGCCTGGCAGGCTACAGTTCCTAGGGTCATAAAAGAGTCAAACATAACTGAAGCAACTTAGCAGAGCATGCTTTCAATTTTGCCCTAAATTTGAAAATTTTCATAATAAAATGTTACAGGGGCTGCTTTGCCATAGACAGCGAGTATATTATCCAAGGGATTGGTTTTTAATTGAATAATTTTTACATATAATATTATGTATATTGAACATATACACGTTACTTTGATTAACACTTATATGTTGTATTATGGTTGTCACTGCAATGATATTTATCACATTGCCTAATTATAATACAATACCATCATCCACAGGGATTTTTAATTTAGGATAACTGCACCCTAAGGAGATTATGGCTAGAATTCATGGGGTCTGTATACTTGGATTAGAGAAAAATCCTACATCTTTATTTTCACAAATATCCAACTGAAATTTGGCATTTTCTTTGGTTATGAATTTAGGCAACATCCTATAGTAGCTTCAACAGTACCTATGAGTTTTTCACCAAGAGATTTAATTTTTATATTACATTAAAATTATTTCACCTAACTAGAATTATTGTTTATACCCATCATGATTCTGAAATTACAGAGCTATTCACATCCTCTACTAGTTCTTATTATTTACTGTCTTAATGAAAGCAAATATATTACAATGTCACAATATGTTTCCAATCATTTTCATAATAGTAGTTTAAAATACAACTTATTTCCTTGGTAATCCCATGTATTATATTTATGTATTTAAAAACATTATTTTGAGAAGGAGTCCACTGGCACCAGACTGTCTCCATGATACAAAATAAGTTTAAGATCCTCTGACATCTTCATTACACTCTGCTGTCCTTTCCAAGATGTAGCATATATGGCACCATATAGGATGGAGGGCCTGTATGGAAGTTTGGCAACATTCCTCAGTCTAGGCCTGGAATCAATGATCCCAAGGACACATTACCTTAGTTTTCAAACTCAAGTTGTAGAACTAATCAAAGATCTTTTCACTTTATCACTGATCTCTCTCCCCTCCCCATGCAGTACTTGAGGGGCAAATTTTATTAAAAAAAAAAAATCTTATTTATCTGAAGTCAGATTTAACTAAGTATCTATCCTATGTTTTACCTTTCCACCTTGGTCATGGGATCAGGAAGTATTCCTACGGATATTTAAGGCAAAATATACAAATCCCTTCCAGTGACATATAAGTAGGACAGGAGGGGGTGGTTTGAATCTGGCAATTGAAATTCAGGAACTCCACCCAGCTGGGTGCTGGTTAGCACTGGTCTCTCTTTCCTTAAATTCACAGTTACTCTGTCATTGGATCTGCTATGGATTGATTTTTTTGGACCTTACTCGTTGCATTATGATAAAGCTTTACTGTTGCTCAGTTCTTTATAATTATTCTCTCATTTAAACTTCACAAAGTCTGGGAGAGTGTTCATGTTTTCCCCAGGTTAGAAAGGTCAATCAACTTGCCTTAATTTACACAACTATTTATTGTCAGAGACAAAGACTTAACCAAAATCTATCTGGCTCGTGCTTTCCTACATACTATGATGTCTCTTATGTTAAGTCAGAAAATGTCAGAAGCAGAGCACATTATGCTAGGTGCATTAGAGAATTTCACATTTTAATGGAGTGAAATAATAGGGCAAAGTTTAAGAATATTTACAAATTTGTAGTCCTGCTGAAACTTAAAAATATTTTAAATAAAATTGTCTGTTTAAACATCAAAACAGACTGTATTGACAAAGCAACATTTTTTTTCCTAGCATCAGAAAATGCTGAAAGATGTGATAAAAATCAACAAAGATAAAAATGTGTACCACTCTGTTTAAAATCAACAAAGATAAAAATGTGTACCACTCTGTTTTTAAATTAAGTGTGATTAAAACATCAAAAATCCCAACATAATAACATTGGATAGAAAATCCTGATATTTGGCATGCAAAATAATGGCAAAACAGAAAGCAGTGATTACAACTTGAAAAAAGCAAATAATACACAGAAAGCAAGTAAATGTAGATTACAGTATTTAACCAATGAAAAACATAGCTGAATAGTTGCACATGCAATGTCTTCCTTGTACATTAGAAAATATAAATATGAGTTCTGTCTTCTCTTATGTATGTCTCTGATGAAAACCAAAACTGTTGGTGATCTTAAAGGGGTGAGAGAATATAAAAACAAAGTGTAATTATGCTTGCCAAGTAGAAGAATTACTTTGCACTTTTAGTTGTATCATGCTATTACAGTAAACACTCTACCTTTATTTTATAAAGGAAAACATCTCTAGAGACTAAAGGAGTTTTTCAAAAAAGAACTTTGCAGTTCTCAACAAATACCAAGGGAGTATCCTTATGGCGCACAACATGACTGCTTTTGTAAAGATCTGCTATTGACTGAAAGGTGTGTGTGATTAAAGGTATGTGCATGTATGTGTGTGTGTGAATTAAATCATATTTTAAGCAAACCAGTGGAGACCTTTTTAAGAACCACCTATTATATTTGTTCAAAAGTATATTGCTGTTTTACATGGATGGACCTAGAGATTGTTAGACTGAGTGAAGTAAGTCAGACAGAGAAGGAGAAATATCATATGACATTCTTTATATGCAGGATCTAAAAAGAAATGACACAAATGAACTTATTTACAAAACAGAAGCAGGCTCACAGACTTAGAGAATGAACTTAGGTTGCCAGAGGGGATGGATCAGGGAGAGGGATAGTTAGGGAGTCTGGGATGGTCATGGACACATTGCTATACTTGAAATGGATAACCAACAAGGAAATACTGTATAGCCCTGGGAACTCTACTCAGTGTTATGTGGCAGCCTGGATGCAGGGGAGTTTGGGGGAGAATGCTGCTGCTGCTGCTAAGTCGCTTCAGTCGTGTCCAGCTCTGTGAGACCCCATAGACGGCAGCCCACCAGGCTCCCCCGTCCCTGGGATTCTCCAGGCAAGAACATTGGAGTGGGTTGCCATTTCCTTCTCCAATGCATGAAAGTAAAAAGTGAAAGTGAGTCACTCAGTCGTGTCCAACTCTTCAAGACCCCATGGACTGCAGCCCACATACATGTAAATATATAGCTGAGTCCCTAAGCTGTCCACCTGAAACCATCACAACATTGTTAACTGATTATACCTTAATATAAAATAAAAAGTTTAAAGAAGGCATATTGCTGCCTTATAATATGAATAAGCACCTAATAAGAATCTACAGATTTGGGATTTAAAAAATTCCCTTTTAAAATGCTAGATAACTCTTTACATCAACACAAAGATTCATAGTATTGTTTTCCCTTTTGCTAATTAATCTATATCTTTTGTGTAACATACATTTTAATGTGTCCATATTCATCATTATATAACAAAAGATTAGAATAAAACCATTAAGGCAGTTAATGGAATGGGGCAATCTATATTTATATATTACAACTATATAATATATATTACAACTAAATGATATTATCATTGTAGTCATATAGCATTGGTTATAGAGGTGTGAATAAACAACCAGATGGCCTGATTTTTTTTTAATGTATAGCACACCCTCCTCCAATTCATAGCAGCTGTTTCTGTATTCATTTTGCTAAGTTGACTCTGGATATGCCAAGTATTTTCTTAGGTGCTAGATACGGACAAAGCCAAAGATTTTAAATGAAAAAAAGGCAATTCGCCAACTTATTGATTCTTCTCCATGACATCAAATAATGCATTTTACCTACATCATGTTCTATGAAATGACTCCTCAGGATATTCTTCCTTTGCTTCTGACACCTCTGACTGGGTATACACCTCTTCCCCAAAATACTACCATCCCAACAACTGGCCTGGGTGAGACATGAGAGAGAGCCTGAAAAATCATAGGTAGTTTATGTAATACAGCCTTTATCCATTGGACTCTTGTGAATGCTGATTGATACACCTGGTTCTTTGCTTGTGTATTCTGTGACTTGGACTCTGAAATTTTAAATTATAGATTAGTAGAAAAATTCTCAACCTTGATTCTCAATGTTACACATTGGAATCATAAGAAACACATCTGCTGGAGTTGCCCCCTGACATATAAAAGAGAAAATCAAGGTATGGGGCCCTGTATAAAGCTTTACAGATGTCCTCTGTGTGTGCTCATGACAGAAAGATGGCTCTAGAGTTGTACCTTTTTGTTGTTCCCTTTCCTCTCTGCTGATATTTGGCCTTGAGATACAGACACTATGTCACATATCACTGAGTTTAGATGGGTATACTATTTACTTGTTTGGACCTTGTTAAATTATTTAATTTGTTTTGGTTTTAGATTCTGTTTTCTTTCCATGGCCCACATCTGTTTGTTGTTCTCCCAATGCCTAGTTTCCATGTCCAAAAAAATAGCTTTCATCCTGTAGGTTCTTTGTTGCATCACAAAATAAAATAATCCCCTGGATGTTCTATCATGTCGAAAGCAGGAAAACAAACAAACAAAAGCTTGATATTTGTATTGAGAGTTTGTTATTATTTTAATTATTTATAATTAAGCATTCTATAAATATGCAAGAGTCTCAGAGACAGTAGCTTAAAAATCAAATTCTAGCTATCAATCCTTACAGCCAGTGGGCATGGAGATACTGCTAAGTAATCCTAGATATCATTTAAGCATATGAAGGATTTTAGAGATAGTTTCAGGTCGAAGTTTTGAGTCAGAATGCTTGAGGCTGGCAAAGGAACTGCTATGCTATTCAGGTGTGACCCTAACACCTTTAAATCCCAAGGCCTGCTCACATTATTGAATCATTGTTCCAAAGGCATAAAGGCATTCAATATTAAAAGCATTAATATTTTATTTTTTGCCTCCCAGCTAAAACATTTCTCCTACCACTGTGCATCATAAAGTCATGCAGAAAAAGGGTGGACAGGTGTAGGCATATTATTTGGTTCACTTATTCCTAGTTAATTACCTTTATGGTTCAAATAACAAGTGATAATAGGAAAGCATGATAAATAGCTCTCCATTAAAATGCTTAGATAAAAAATGACTTGCTTTCTGCCAGCCAATTCTCAGCAAATTATTTACCTCCATAGCATGTTGTTCAAAACAAGACATAGATATTTTCTCCCCTATCCAAGGGATATGTGATAATGCCCCAAGCTAGTTAAGATATGCCACTAAAATATTTGCTACAATAAGCACTTTAACATGGAATTTACTTTTATTTGTTCCTTCATTTAAGAAAATAATTTTAAAAAAAGAAAATAAATTTAGGATTAAATTTCTACAGAGGTTTTACTTTAAATTCATGTATTATAAAAGGACAGAAAACATGTCTGAAGGGTAAAATTTATTAATATTGCTAAAAATGCTATTTTTCCTGTGCAGATATATTTTTTGAAACTTTATAATGGTTTCCATGTGATTAGAATTAGGGTTAATCACTGCATGTGTAAATATCCACGTCCTAATCCCCAGAATCTGTCAATGTGTCATGTTACAAGACAGAAGGGAATTAAGACTGTTCATCAGCTGACCAGAAGATAGGAAGATTAGCCTGTATTTTCCAGGTGGGCCCAATGGTGTCACAAAGGTCTTGTGTGTGTGTATGTGTGTGTGTGTTAGTCACTGTCTGACTCTTTGCGACCCCATGGACTGTAGCCTGCCAGGCTCCTCTGTCCATGGCATTCTCCAGGCAAGAATACTGGAGAGGGTTGCCATTCCCTTCTCCAGGTATCTTCCTGAACCAGGGATCAAACCAGGTCTCCTGCACTGCAGGCAGATTCTTTGCCGTCTGAGCCACCAGGAAAGCCCCACAAAGGTCTTAGAAGTGAAATTGGAAGACAAGAGGGTAGAGTTAGAGGGAAACATTAGGAATCAGAAAGATGTGACACAGTTGCCTTGGAAAATACAGTAAAGGAAACAGAGGCCAAGAAATATGGATTGTCTCTAAAAGCTGAAAAAGGGAAAGAAATATATTTTCTGCTTGAGTCTCCAGAAGGAACATGGCCTTGCTAAAAACCTTGATTTTTAGCCCAATGAAACTTGTGCCACACTTGATTACAGAACTGTAAGATTATATATTTCTGTTTTTTTTTAAATTGAAAAGTTTGTAGTAATTTTTTAAAGAATGCAGGTATATTATTCTTTTAAAAGATATCATTTTCCTTTCTCCTAGCCACTGAGTTGGAAATATAGTCATACCTCAGAGATACTGTGAGTTTGGTTCCAGAGTATCACAATAAAGCAAATATTGCAATAAAGCAAGTCACATGAATTTTTTGGTTTCCCAGTGCATGTTTGTAATAAACATGTTTACACTATCGTGAGGCCTATTTAGCCTGCAATAGCATTATGTCTAAAAAATATATATACATACCTTAATATTAAGATGCTTTATTGCTAAACAATTCTAATCATCACCTGAACCTTAAGTAAGTCATATTTTTTGCAGTAGTAACATCAAAAGATCACTGATCACAGCCTGCCATGACAAATAAAATAATAATTAAAAAGTTTTAAATAATGAGAGAATTACCAAAATATGACACAGAGACACAAAGTGAGCAAATGCTGTTGGGAGAATGTCACTGATACGTTTGGTCAACACAGAGTGTCATAAAGCTTCAATGTGTAAAATATGCAGTGTCTATGAAGCACAGTAAAGCAAAGCACAATTAAACAAGATACGCCTGAATGTCCAAGGTGTACAAAGGACAAAATTTCATCCTTATATGAGTGATAGTTACTAGAACAGGGGATAGTTCTTTGAGATGAGCAATAAGCTACATTCTATATGTGTGTGCTCAGTCATGTCCGACTCTTTGTGACCCTATGAACTGTAGCCCACTAGGCTCCTCTGTCCATGGGATTTCTCAGGCAAGAATACTGGAGGGGGTTGACATTTCCTTCTCTAGGAGATCTTCTTCCAGGGTTGAACCCACGTCTCCTGCATTGTCAGGCGGATTCTTTACCACTGCACCACCTGGAAGGTCCTTACTTATATTCTACAAATGTTTTTACAAAAGCATCAAAGAATTCACTTCTGTGTAGTATAGAAAAATTCTCAAGAAACCATTGCTCCCATTTTATGGGCCAAAGAACTAAACAGACATTGCTTCAAAGAAGACATACGGATGGCTAACAAACACATGAAAAGATGCTCCACATCACTCATTATCAGAGAAATGCAAATCAAAACCACAATGAGGTACCATTTCATGCCGGTCAAAATGGCTGCTGTCAAAAAGTCTACAAACAATAAATGCTGGAGAGGGTGTGGAGAAAAGAACCTCTTACACTGTTGGTGGGAATGCAAACTAGTACAGCCACTATGGAGAACAGTGTGGAGATTCCTTAAAAAACTACAAATAGAACTGCCTTATGACCCAGCAATCCCACTGCTGAGCATACACACCGAGGAAACCAGAACTGAAAGAGACACGTGTACCCCAATGTTCATCACAGCACTGTTTATAATAGCCAGGACATGGAAGCAAACTAGATGTCCATCAGCAGACGAATGGATAAGAAAGCTGTGGTACATATACACAATAGCATATTAGCCATTAAAAATAATTCATTTGAATCAGTTCTAATGAGGTGGATAAAACTGGAGCCTATTATACAGAGTGAAATAAGTCAGAAAGAAAAATACCAATACAGTATACTCACACATATATATGGAATTTAGAAAGATGGTAATGATAAGCCTGTATGCAAGACAGCAAAAGAGACACAGATGTACAGAACAGACTTTTGGACTCTGTGGGAGAAGGCGAGGGTGGGATGATTTGAGAGAATAGCAATGAAACATGTATATTATCATATGTGAAATAGATTGCCAGTCCAGGTTTGATGCATTAGACAGGGTGCTCAGGGCTGGTGCACTGGGATGACCCTGAGGAATGGGATGGGGTTCAGGATGGGGGTTCAGGATGGGGAACACATGTGCACCCATGGCTAATTCATGTCAATGTATGGCAAAAACCACCACAATATTGTAAAGTAATTAGCCTCCAATTAAAATAAATAAACTAATTTAATAAAAAAAAGAAACCATTGCTCCCATTTTAATAGTGCAAGCAAGCTGAAGAAATTAGACATACATAATTCTTAAGCCTGCAAGAGAACTGAAGATGCAAATAAATCCAAATAGACTAAATTCCAGAAAGCTCTTAGGAAGGAAGATGTGTAATGGTACACATCAGCTTTTACCTTGATGGAGCAGTAAGATGGGAAGGTATCAGCCATAGATGGAGTTAGGGAAAAACTAGCCAGATTTTAAACAAACTTTTCATGGGGGTGAGTGGGATGAAGAATGAATGAGAATCGTGCAGTGTTCCAGCTGTAGAGTGAGCCTGCCCTGATCTGCCAACCCTTTCCTACAAACTTATCCTGAGTGCACAGCAGTTGAAGTCCCAGTGTCAAACTGAACTGGCAAAATCTGTGCATATTTATTGTATATCAATTTTACCTCAATTTGAAAAAAAAAAGCCTTGCAAAAAATAAACAGAAGTAGAAGGACTCTTGGGCTGATGTAAAGTTGAACTATGGGGTCCTAGAAACTGGACAGAAGGGCATAAAATAGAATTGTTCATTCTTTTGGGCAAATCTCCACTGGTGTTTTATAATTGTATTAGAATTTAGCGGTGACTTAGTATAGAATGTTTATAAGTGCGTCAGTCCCATGTTAATATGGATGACTTTTGGAGATTTCTTTTTTTAACTAACTTTATTGAGGTATGATTGACATACAGAAAGCTGTGCATATTTAGTAAATGCAACGTAATAAACCTGAAGTATACATGTGTTCCCTGGTGGCTCAGATGGTAAAGCATCTGTCTACAATGCAGGAGACCCAGGTTCGATCCCTGGGTTGGGAAGATCCCCTGGAGAAGGAAATGGCAATCCACTCCAGTACTATTGCCTGGAAAATCCCATGGACAGAGGAGCCTGGTGGGCTACAGTCCAAGGGGTTGCAAAGAGTCGGACACAACTGAGCGACTTCACTTTCACTTTCACTTTTATACATGTGTGAAACCATCACTGCAATTTGTGCTGTAAATATATCTATCACAACTACAAAAGTTTCTTCCTGCCCTCTTTATTTATTATTTTTGTGTGATTAGAAACACTTAAGTGTAACTTCAAATCAAGAAAAGCCAAAAGCAATCACAAAACCCATTTGTCTCTGCAATAAATAGTATTGTTGGTATTTCACAGGTTAAATATAAAGACAATTTTATTTTTTATTTTTGACAATTTTAATTGTATCTACACAGTTTTGTTTTAAATTTGCACAGGAACATGTATGTGCTTAAATTTTTAAAATACTAAAGTGTACCAAAATACGTAAATTGCAAAATGAATTTCTCCCTTCTCAGTGATACTCTCCAAAATTTCACTTCCCAAGAGTCTTTAAAGTCTTTAAAATGCTGGATGTATTTTTTCAGGTTTTGTTTATGAAAACAAACTCAGAGGATTCTCCTGTAGTAAAACAGTAAATTGTATACCAAATTTTTGGTATGCCATTTAAGTCATTTCTTAACCTTCAAGACATACAGACACATAACAGCAACAACAATGACAAAGGCCATCTTTGCTTAGAGTTTTCTTTACTCTCACAATTATGCCTTGATCACCTGAAGGAAAATGCTGAGCTCAGCTAGTATAGATTTATAATGGAAAAAGATAAGAGTCTCCGCTTCCAAGAAGTATGCCTAGTGAGGACAAGACAAATGTCGGGAGCCAGAGTGAGGAATCCCACCCGTGACAAGGTCATGCGGAAGGAAGCCTGACAAAACGCAAGGACGTGTTCGGCTTCAGGGATTCCCCCTGGAAATTCCTGAGCATCCACCCCCCAAGACCAGAATCTGCCTACTTTACTATGTTATGCTTTCCACCTACTCTTCTGTCATTAACAGGGGACTGTCCCCCCCACCACCTTTTTCTGGAAAAAATTAGAGCTTTTAGATAATTAATCTCCTGGGCATAATACGACTGTTTCAATCCAAAAACCCCTCTGATGGCTTTCTAGCCTGCCTGCAGGCTGCGCATGTGATTGTTTGAGGCCTCCCGACTGTGGGGGGCACAGGAAACTTAAAACATCCTAGGAATGTCGAGACTTCCGAGGAGTCAAAAACATTAGAATAGGACCGATTAAAGGTTTCATTTGTTGAGCCAATACTTGCAGCCAAATTTTCATATCTTTTATTTTTAGGTATAGTTGGTATATAGAAAAACAGGTAGTAGACCTGGTATTAGCAACACTAGATCTTTGAGTTAAGTACTTTCTTTGTTATAACCCACTGCACTTTTGTTCTATAGGAATGTAACTTTTTTGTACTTTGAGAGTGATGCAGAGTAAAGAGGAAACACTTCTAGGGAAAAGGAGTTTTCTGGACAATTATCCAGGAAGAGAGCCATAAAAATGTTAACAAGCCTCCTCTTGGCCAGAAGATAATGTAAACCACCTGAGACCTTTTGTATACGGGAGGGTATGCAAAAAGAAAGCCTTGTCTCAATGAGGGTCAGGACTGCTGCCCCTGCATAACTCTTTTTCTTTATGTACAACTTGGGGTATATAAGCTGATTTTGAAAAATAGTTTTTGGAGTCTTGCACTGATACTGGGCTTCCCCATGTCGTTCTTTTCTTTTTCCGGCTGAATTCCCATCTGGAGCAGGGAGGGTCATCATGTCTACTTATTTGTCCCAGCTTCTAAGATCCATAAGAGAGAGAGCCCAAGGCGGGGCACTCTCCGATATTCAAACAGATGCCGGTGGCCTAACGTAGATGGTGCAAGTTCCTTGTCTGGAACTTTATTGGTCTTCCACATAATCCAAGTTATTCAGCCTCTTCTCTCCACCTAAATTTCCTACTATATTATTTTCTTCCTAATCTAATCTTATATTAATAAATAAGTTTTTCTCACGCTGATGCCGTCCACCCTTCGAATTCCCTGGATCCACCAGGGCTGGACCCCGGCAGACAAATAAGAAATGACTTAGATACAGTGAAATAAACCAAGTACCAGACAGGAAGAGTAACTGTATATCATGTTGGATACATAAGCACTGGTAAATTTAAAAAGTTTCGGTTGCCTCAGCAGTTGGAAATTGCTGATATCTAATAACAAAGCTTCTGCGTTGTACTTTGGAGATTGATGAAGTCCAGTCAGGAGTGCTGACTGTTCAAGCACGGGCATGGGCATGAGTGCTCAACCACCTACCTGCCAAGGTTGGTTGCCATGAAGCTGCTTATATGCCCGCGTGAACTTGGTTGGAAAATCAGTAGTTACTCAGGGAAATTTCTAGGATCTCTGTGATTCATATGGTCTAGTCTTAAATATCCAGTTTTGTTTTTGTGTGGTTTTGTAGCTTGCCAAGTAATACAAAAAATAATGCACAAAATAAGAGCCTCCTCATTAATTCCTCCAGCAAGATAAAGTGTTAACTTGATTCTCTTGTCTATGTACTATTACTACATGACATGCGTGTGTGTGTGTGTGTGCTTAGTCACTCAGTCGTGTCCGATTCCTTGTGACCTTTGGGCTGTAGTCAGCCAGGCTCCTCTCTCCATGCGATTCTCCAGGCAAGATTACTGGAGTGGGTTGCCATTCCCTCCTCCAGGGGATCTTCCTGACCTGGGGATTGAACCCACGTCTCCTGTGTCTCCTGCAGTGCAGGCGGATTCTTTACATGCTGAGCCACTGTCACATTATGTGACATATTATTAAAAAAAGGCTTACAAAGGAGATCAGTCCTGGGTGTTAATTGGAAGGACTGATGTTGAAGTGGAAACTCTAATACTTTGGCCACCTGATGCGAAGAGCTGACTCATTTGAAAAGACCCTGATGCTGGGAAAGATTGGGGGCAGGAGGAGAAGGGGACGACAGAGGATGAGATGGCTGGATGGCATCACCGACTCAATGGACATGGGTTTGGGTGGACTCCGGGAGTTGGTGATGGACAAGGAGGCCTGGCATGCTGTGGTTCACGGGGTCGCAAAGAGTCAGACACGACTGAGTGACTGAACTGAACTGAACAAACATATTAAAATATTAATAGTAATTGAAATAGAAAGTTACCCTCTGAGAAAGTAAAATTCTGTAACAAGGGAATTACATGCAAAGGCATATGCTAAAGTATGGTAGTCTTAATTCAGCTACTGTGAAATCATTTTTGCACGTATTACATCCAGCAATCCAAATTCCTACTGAGGAAAATATGTTACAAAACCACATTTCCTCCCATTGTCAGTCCAAGTGAGAGTTGGGCAGCCAACAGTGGGATGTCTAGCATAACCATTGTGACATTTTAATATGTTAAGTTTGGGAAAGATTAAAATCTTCTGAATTTAAAATTTCTTTAAGGTGACAGTATTTTATATTGGCAGTTATCAAGAGAAATACAAATGACCAAATGCCTTGAAGTGTAAATTTCCCAGTTCTACAGTGTTTGTTTCTGTTTTATTCAGCCTTGATTCTGGAGATCTTAGAGTACCAGAAGGAAATACACTATGTCTTATGAGCTATACAAAAATGTGTAATGGATGGTGTGTGCCCACAAAAGCACCATTGTTTATGAGGGAAGAGATGAAACACATAATAAAAATCTATAAACAAGGATGAGGTGAGACAGCCAAGGCTTCACCGGAGAAATTAACATTTGCATTGGGTAGGCTCTCTTCAAAGTGCTAAAGCTTCTTAAATTTGTACAACTATAGATAAAATAACCAAATAATTACAATATGGATTCATTTTTCTGATGTCTAAGATAATAAGCAGGTATCAAATAACTAAATTTTCCAGGTAATGGAAACCTCCCCTTTTAGCAGCCACTTTGATTAAGGATTTTTCTAAATAATATTAGATGGCTTATATTATCTCTAAATTAACACACATGATATCATTTAAACTTAGGAAACAAGCACATTATTGAGTTAATCAATTATTGCATTGCATTATAAGTTCTGATTTCCTCAAAAGAAACAAGTCATAGGGTAACTTATACTTGATTTAGATGGACTCAATCTACTACTTTCATTTTTATACTTTATATTTTGATCTGTGTGGGGTTGGGAGAGGAATGGTGAGGATAGAATTTCTAAATGTTTTGAAAAAGAAAAACACTCGTATTCTCTGCATCTAGTATATGTGCTGCCGAAGCAAGTGCAATATTCTTATTTGTGCAGTGGCTCTGTCTTTGTATTTATGTACATTTGTGTATAAAGATACTTTTTGCTGAATCACTTGGAAGGGAATTGTGATACCACATATATCACCATAGATACCCTGAGATCAAAGTTTAAAACCAAACTATCATTACTCAAAACACACAAATTTATTAGTTTAACAATATTATTATAGTCCACTACCCCAATATTAGCGGTTCAAACAGTAAAGAATCTGCTCGCATTGTGGAAGACCCAGGTTCGATACCTGGGTCGGGAAGAACCCCTGGAGAAGGAAATGGCAACCCACTCCAGTATTCTTGCCTGGGAAATTCCATGGACAGAGGAGCCTGGCGGGCTACAGTCCATGGGGTTGGAAAGAGTCGGACATGACTGAGCGACTAACACTTTCTTTTCACTTTCACCCCAATATCACAAATAACGTTTTTGTGTTTTTAAAAAACTGCAGGAGTCTGTATTGTATTTAGTAGTCATGTTTCTAAGGTGTCATTTAATCCAGAAATTACCACCTCACTTGTGTTTCATTTCATTGACATTTTGGCAGTATCTAGGTTTTATGGGGCTTTCCAGGTGGCTCTAGTGGTAAAGAACCTGCCTGCCAATGAAGATGTAAGAGACGCAGGTTTGATTCCTGATTTGGGAAGATTCCCTGGAGGAGGGCATGGCAACCCACTCTAGTATTCTTGCCTGGAAAATCCCATGGACAGAAGAGCCTGGTGGGCTACGGTCCATAGGGCTGCACAGAGTAGGACATGACAAGCGACTTAGCATGCACACAGTTTTTATAGACTGTTCTACAATCCAAATTTCTCTAATTGTTTTAATTTGATTAGATTCAGATCAAATATTTTTGGTTTGATGTCTATAATAAAAACGTGTGTTTTCTTTGTTTTACATCAAGGAGACACATGTCAGTATGCCGCATTATTGGGGATGCTATGTTGATAACAGTTTAGGTAGAGTTCTCCACATTTTTTTTTCTAATGGTACCCTTTTCTTTTTCTGGTATATAAAATCAGTGGGGTGAAATTTTTTAATACAGTGAATACTCAAGTCCCCAAGAAATTTCACCCAATCATTTTAGAATACATGGATGAGTGTGTGCATGCTAAGTCACTTCAGTCGAGTCCAACTCTTTGCAAATCTGTGGACTGTAGCCCACCAGGTTCCTCTGTCCATGTGATTCTCCAGGAATGAATACTGGAGTGGGTTGCCATGCCCTTCTCCAAGGATACATGGATGATCCCTACCTAAATCAATTATGCCTTTCCATTGCTAATTTGACTTTCTGCTTTATTCCATTTATTTTCTATGTCTTCCTTCTATAAAAACATAACTTTCCCTTCCTTTAGCATTCCTTCTTCTTGAGTACTACTATGGACTCAATAGACTTCCCAGATGGCACAATGGTAAAGAATCTGCTTGCCAATGCAGCAGACACAGGTTCAATCCCTGGGTTGGGAAGATCCCCTGGAGAACTCAATGAATTCTTTCCCCAGTTATCTGCCTTTATTGTCATTATCCTGTTTGATGCTCAGTTCAGTTCAGTTCAGTTCAGTCGCTCAGTCGTGTCCGACTCTTTGTGATCCCATGAATCACAGCACGGCAGGCCTCCCTGGCCATCACCATCTCTTGGAGTTCACTCAGACTCACGTCCATCGAGTCCGTGATGCCATCCAGCCATCTCATCCTCTGTCGTCCCCTTCTCCTCCTGCCCCCAACCCCTCCCAGCATCAGAGTCTTTTCCAATGAGTCAACTCTTCGCATGAGGTGGCCAAAGTACTGGAGCTTCAGTTTCAGCATCATTCCTTCCAAAAAAATCCCAGGGTTGATCTCCTTCAGAATGGACTGGTTGGATCTCCTTGCAGTCCAAGGGACTCTCAAGAGTCTTCTCCAACACCACAGCTCAAAAGCATCAATTCTTCGGCGCTCAGCCTTCTTCACAGTCCAACTCTCACATCCATACATGACCACAGGAAAAACCATAGCCTTGACTAGACGGACCTTAGTCGGCAAAGTAATGTCTCTGCTTTTGAATATACTATCTAGGTTGGTCATAACTTTTCTTCCAAGGAGTAAACGTCTTTTAATTTCATGGCTGCAATCACCATCTGCAGTGATTCTGGAGCCCCAAAAAATAAAGTCTGACACTGTTTCTACTGTTTCCGCATCTATTTCCGATGAAGTGATGGGACTGGATGCCATGATCTTCGTTTTCTGGATGTTGAGCTTTAAGCCAACTTTTTCACTCTCCTCTTTCACTTTCATCAAGAGGCTTTTTAGTTCCTCTTCACTTTCTGCCATAAGGGTGGTGTCATCTGCATATCTGAGGTTATTGATAATTCTCCCAGCAGTCTTGATTCCAGCTTGTGTTTCTTCCAGTCCAGCGTTTCTCATGATGTACTCTGCATATAAGTTAAATAAGCAGGGTGACAATATACAGCCTTGACATACTCCTTTTCCTATTTGGAACCAGTCTGTTGTTCCATGTCCAGTTCTAACTGTTGCTTCCTGACCTGC
>NW_024070207.1:108534556-108624588 GCF_014754425.2 Oryx dammah | reverse complement strand
ATCCACACAGTCAAAGGCTTTGGCATAGTCAATAAAGCAGAAATAGATGTTTTTCTGGAACTCTTTTGGTTTTTCCATGATCCAGAGGATGTTGCCAATTTGATCTCTGGTTCCTCTGCCTTTTCTAAAACCAGCTTGAACATCAGGGAGTTCACCGTTCACGTATTGCTGAAGCCTGGCTTGGAGAATTTTGAGCATTACTTTACTAGCATGTGAGATGAGTGCAATTGTGCGGTAGTTTGAGCATTCTTTGGCATTGCCTTTCTTTGGCACTGGAATGAAAACTGACCTTTTCCAGTCATGTGGCCACTGCTGAGTTTTCCAAATTTGCTGGCATATTGAGTGCAGCACTTTCACAGCATCATCTTTCAGGATTTGAAACAGCTCAACTGGAATTCCATCACCTCCACTAGCTTTGTTCGTAGTGATGCTTTCTAAGGCCCACTTGACTTCACATTCCAAGATGTCTGGCTCTAGATTAGTGATCCCATCATCATGATTATCTGGGTCGTGAAGATCTTTTTTGTACAGTTCTTCCATGTATTCTTGCCACCTCTTCTTAATATCTTCTGCTTCTGTTAGGTCCCTACCATTTCTGTCCTTTATCGAGCCCATCTTTGCATGAAATGTTCCCTTGGTATCTCTAATTTTCTTGAAGAGATTTCTAGTCTTTCCCATTTTGTTCTTTTCCTCTATTTCTTTGCATTGATCACTGAAGAAGGTTTTCTTATCTCTTCTTGCTATTCTTTGGAACTCTGCATTCAGATGCTTATATCTTTCCTTTTCTCCTTTGCTTTTCGCCTCTCTTCTTTTCACAGCTATTTGTAAGGCCTCCCCAGACAGCCATTTTGCTTTTTTGCATTTCTTTTCCATGGGGATGGTCTTGATCCCTGTCTCCTGTACAATGTCACGAACCTCATTCCATAGCTCAACTGAACCAAATTTGGTCAGTGGAAGCTCATTCATGGTGACATATTCCCCTGATATTTGAGCAAGTCTTTGGTAAGAAGCTTCAATCTCTGTTCTTTCCATATCCATACCTGCTGCTGCTGCTAAGTCGCTTCAGTCGTGTCCAACTCTGTGTGACCCCATTGACGGCAGCCCACCAGGCTCCCCCGTCCCTGGGATTCTCCAGGCAAGAACACTAGAGTGGGTTGCCATTTCCTTCTCCAATGCATGAGAGTGAAAAGTGAAAGTGAATTCGCTCAGTCGTGTCTGACTCCCAGCGACCCCATGGACTGCAGCCTATCAGGCTCCTCCGCCCATGGGATTCTCCAGGCAAGAGTACTGGAGTGGGGTGTCATTGCCTTCTCCGATCCATACCTAGAATTAGTCTTTTATTCAAGAAGCCTTGGTCTTTTTAAAGAGTAATGATATTTAAACAAATATTTGAGTCTTAAATGTTTTGACAGTGATCTATTTATTGCCTCTCAGTTTTAGCTGCAAACATCAACATATCCTCTATGGTAATATACAAAATTCCTCTAAGCATATTTCTGTATTTCCTATGATATTAAACTTTCTCAGAAGAGGGCACAGGGGTACACTCTAGGAGGAAGGGGCCCCTCTGCAGTACGGTGAGACAGCAGTGTAGCTGGGAGGACACATGGCAGGCTTGTGCCCCATCAATGCATCCAGACTGCACGGTCCCTGGCAACCTTGTATCTTTGGCCCGGCAAAACCAGTACCTACAAGGCTTCCTCCCTGTAGCTGCCAATTCCCGCTGCAGTTTCCCATGCTGCTCTTCTGTGGCCCAGAGGGTTTTTACCTCCTTTGTGAATACACACACACATACACACACACACATACACACACACACAGATACACACACGCGCACACACACACAGGGGTTGTTTATTGTGTGCTCTTTGCCTGCACTCTGAAGGGTCACTTACCCCTTGTTCAGTAAATGTAGACAAGGTCTGGCTTTGGAAAGTCAGCAAAATTTTATTCTATCTAGTGAACTGAATTGCACCTTCAGCATTGAGGTCTCAAACCCAGATTTGGGGAGGGAATCTCTAATGAGTTTGTCCTTCTTGCTAGCTTCCTTCAGCCAAAAAACCATCCCATATAGAGTTTTCATATATCTCATAGTCAATTCTATATTCCAGTTTAGTAATTATTTTTATTAAACTTCCCTCACTTACACTTACACTGTGATTTCTATCTCCTGACTGGGCCCAGACTGACACAGGGATGTTCACTGCAGTGAATGACATTGTAACACCAGGCTCTTTCGGTGGACAGAGATAGAATATGTACATAAGGAACTAACACTGACATCTCTAATTCAAAAGCAATCCTGGAGAAAAGAGAACACTTGTATACTCTTGGTGGGAATGTAAGTTGGTACAGACACTCTGGAAACAGTATGGAGGTTCCTCAGAAAACTAAACATAAAATTACCATATTTAGCAATCCCACTCCTAGGCGTATATCCAGACAAAAGTATAATTCAAAAAGATACGCGTACCCCTATGTTCACAGCAGCACCATTCACAATAGCCAAGACATGCAAACAACCTAAATATCTCCATTGACAGATGACTGGATAAAGAAGATTTGGCACATATATAGAATGGAATACTACTCAGCCATAAAAAGAATGAAATAATGCCATTTGTAGCAACATGGATAGATCTGGAAATTATCATGCTGAGTGAAGTAACTCAGAAAGACAAATGCCATATGATATCACTTACATGTGGAATGTAAAATATGACAAATGAACCTATTTACAAAATAGAAACAGACTCACAAACATAGAGAACAGACTACGGGTTGCCAAGAAGGAGAGGGGTGGGAAAGCAAGGGAGCGGGAGGTTGGGGTTAGCAGATGTAAGCTTTTATATATTGAATGGATGAACAACAAGGTCTTACTGTACAGCAGAGAGACCCATATGTAGTACCCTATGATAAAGCATAATGGAAAAGAATAGTTTTAAAAAAGAATGCATATATATATACACAGAAAAGAGAGAGAGTTGAGTTCAGTTGCACAGTTGCATATATATATATATATATATACACAGAAAAGAATAGTTTAAAAAAGGAATGCATATATATATATACACAGAGAGAGAGAGTTGAGTTCAGTTGCACAGTTGTGTCCAACTCCTTGCAACCCCACGGACTGCAGCACGCAAGGCCTCTTTGTTCATCACCAACTACCGGAGCTTACTCAAACTCATGTCCATTGAGTCGGTGATGCCATCCAACCATCTCATCCTCTGTCATCCCCTTCTCCTCCCACCTTCAATCCTTCCCAGCATCAGGGTCTTTTCTAATGAGTCAGTTCTTCACATCAGGTGGCCAAAGTATTGAAGTTTCAGCTTCATCATTAGTCCATCCAATGAATATTTAGGACTGATTTCTTTTAGGATGGACTGGTTGGATCTCCTTGTAGTCCAAGGGTCTCTCAAGAGTCTTCTCCAACACCACAGTTCCAAAGCATCAATTCTTTGGCGCTCAGCTATCTTTATAGTCCAACTCTCACATCCATACATGACTACTGGAGAAACCATAGCTTTGACTAGACGGACCTTTGTTGGAAAACTAATGTCTCTGCTTTTTAATATGCTGTCTAGGTTGGTCATAGCTTTTCTTTCAAGGAGCAAGTGTCTTTTAATTTCATGGCTGCAGTCAACATCTGCAGTGATTTTGGAGCCCACAAAAATAAAGTCTGTCACTGTTTCCATTGTTTCCCCAACTATTTGCCGTGAAGTGATGGGACCAGATGTCATGATCTTAGTTTTCTGAATGTTGAGTTTTAAGCCAACTATTTCACTCTCCTCTTTCACTTTCATCAAGAGGCTCTTTAGTTCTTCTTCACTTTCTTCCATAAAGGTGGTGTCATCTGCATATCTGAGGTTATCGATATTTCTCCCAGCGATCTTGATTCCAGCTTGTGCTTCATCCAGTCCCTCATTTCTCATGATGTACTCTGCATATAAGTTAAATAAGTAGGATAACAATATACAGCCTTGATGTACTCCTTTCCTTATTTGGAACCAGTCTGTTGTTCCACGTCCAGTTGTAATTGTTGCTTCCTGACCTGTCTTGGTAGGTTATACGTTTCTAAGAATTTTTTCATTTCTTCTAGGTTGTCTAGTCTGTTGGTGTATAGTTGTTCCATTCAGTTTTTTTTTTCTAGTTTGCCTAAGGAACATTACAACTCTACATCCCCTCGTTTTCATATACTGTAGGATTTTCCTCTTCTTATTCTTGTAAGCAAAATGACAAAGCTCTCCTTTTTTTTTGTTGTTTCTGAATCCTCATAAAATACATTGGTCTAGGTTTCAGATTTAATAGGTACTTGCCAGCTTGTAAGTGGTTTTCTTAAAAAAATGATTTCAAACAAAAATGACTTTACTCTTAACAACAATAGATAATCACTTCTTATATTTCCAGGTGATTTAAATACTAAACAAAAAGAAGTTGAAGATTTTGTTTTAAGAGATACTATATATATTTTGAAAATAAGAATTACATAAGGAAATAACAATATCCAAATCATAGGACCCATGAATCCAAATACAAAAAATATTTAAACCAGTCATTCAGGTATCCAGTCTGACTTCGTATGAAATGTTACTCACCTAACATTCATGATTTTCTTAAAAATGGAAAAATGTGTAAAATCTTCAAATTCCTGCATATATTTGTAGGGGAATATGCCATTACCTACCATGAAATTTCCTAGGAGTAGTCTCTATTGGGCAACCCAATAGAGGAATCTAAGCTAAGTCAAAATTACATGTATAGCTGGAGCAAGCATGCAGCCTGCAGATTCCCACTTTGCGCCATAAAGTAGAGAAGTATAAAAAAATAAACTCCCACCTATCTATACAACCTTCCCTGTGCTGTGCTAAATTGCTTCAGTCGTGTCTGACTCTCTGCCACTCAATGGGTTGTAACCTACCGGGCTCCTCAGTCCATGGGATTCTCCAGGCAAGAATACTGGAGTGGGTTGCCATGCCCTCCTTCAGGGGATCTTCTGGGCCCAGGGATCGAACCCGAGTCTTTTGTGTCTCTTGCATTGCAAGCAGATTCTTTACCACGGAGCCACTGGGGAAGCCCATATTCACCTGAAACCCTTCCAACTTAACACTCTCCTCCAAGTTAAGTCATCTTCATATAAAGAACTCTGTTAAAATGGTAATATTTAATTCAGAGGGATAACACATTATTAAGTCTGCCATCAACCTACTTTCTATGATTAGGTTTAGACTCATTCCCAGGCCTACTGTCCTCAGAGTCTCATGTAGTAAGACTGAAACTTAGCTGAGGAATCTGTACATTGTAACAAGCATCCCTATTGAGTCCACTGTGGTTGGTCTGGGAAATATTTTTAGAAATGCTGCCTAAGAAATCTGAACAAAGTTAATAAACAGCTGGGAGAAACTTCAAATAGTTAAAGTGATTATGAGATAGGCAGCAGGATCTTTGAGAGCAAATCATCTATTTTGTAGTTTTTACCTCAACTGACCTCTGATGGTGTCCTTTTTACACTGTGTGACCATCCCTCATGGTATCTAAGCTCTGTAAGAATATGTATATCAGTAATAAATAAACAAATAAGTTGCTACAAAGTATAACCTATTAACAAAGCAGTTTGTAAAAATATACTTTAAATACAATTTTTACACCAATATTCAAATTTTTATTTCTATCTTCACTCATTTTAATCATTATTGCTACTATAAAGGGTCTGAGAAATTCTTATAAAAGTTTTCACATGGCTTCCATGTGAAAGTTGGAAAAATAAATTTTATAAGCCATTTGGCACACCCCTTCAACTCTTCAAAACTCTTATTTATGAAGACTAGTTTGGTATCTGTTTTGAATCCTTGGTTGTTATAGCTCTTAGACAGTAGAGAGATTGGGTCTACTGCTTTCATCACTGTATCACTGAAACGTATCATGGAATAGCCATAACCTAAATGGGGGAAAAAAAATCAGGGGTTACGGGAGAATGGATACATGTACATGTATGGTTGAGTCCCTTTGCTGTTCACCTGAAACAATCACAGCATTGTTAATAGGGTATACCCCAATACAAAATAAAAAATTTTAAAAAAAGAAAAAGAAAAAATCACAACCTGGGGTAGATAAGTGGTACATTATGAAATACATGTGTCTCTGAGTGAAACAAAAACAATCCACTGTAATTTTGAACCTGAAATCAGCAATCATCATCAATGATTTTATTTTAATTTTTAAGTTAGATGAAAAGACCTTAAATAATGAAATATAATTTCCTATTTTAAAATGATCCCAGCAACTAGAGAACATTTGCCCTTTATGGGGGTAATCTGTGTTTTTATAAAGTCATTTTACAAGAATAGCTTATACCATTATATCTTGTTTTAGATATTTTTTAAATAATAAAATCATATGCAATTTTAATACTTATGATTAAAATGGAAATTAGGCACATTAGTATGCTCCATTTAGACTGGAATACGTGATGCATTATTTATTGCAAAAATAGGTTTGAGGATGCAAAGCCTTATTTTAGCAACTCCTTACAGGCCAACTATTTGAAACATGCCCCAGGTAGCTGTAGGATTTATTCCACATTTTACAGCCCCTTTACATCTATTTTTAAAAACTATTTACAAATATTAAAACTTACATCACTGAAATATAAAATATCTGAAACTAAAAATTATAATTTTATAGACAATTTGTCTTTGTGTTCATACATTTGTAAATGAAAGATGACTATGCTGCTGCTGCTGCTCCTAAGGCACTTCAGTCGTGTCCGACTCTGTGTGATCCCACAGACGGCAACCCACCAGGCTCCTCTGTCCCTGGGATTCTCTAGGCAAGAATACTGGAGTGGGTTGCCATTTCCTTCTCCAAAAGATGACAATAAATACATTCAAAACTGGCCTCCACAGGCAGGAAATCATTACAAAGAAATGTTGTTCAATAAGATTTCCCATTTGTTCCTTAATTCACTTTCAGTTTGAACTTTTTTGAAACTAAAGAGCCAACACTGCTAACTAAGTATTACAGTTGGATTTTAACAGTTTTTAGTAGTTTTCTGTGGGATAAAGATGGCAGGTTTGTAATGAAAAAGGAAGTTTACTGTTCACTTCTCATGGGTTTAAAGCAGGGGTGGATGGGCAAATGATTTTTGGAAAAGTCCAGATAGTAAATATTTTCACCTTCGGGGACGACACACAACTACTGAACACTCTGTCACAACTACTGAACTCTGCCATCATAACTTGAAATAGCCATAGACTGTACATAAACAAATGGACATGACTGTGTTCCAATGACACTTTATTTACAAAAAAAAGGCAGGGTCCTGACCCCTGACTTTAAACATAGAATGCAAGTACACAAGAGTAAAATGGTTATACTTTTCACCTTGAAGCTGAGCCCTGAGCCAGGAGTGTCGATTCCACATCTGAGAGCCATTAACTGTGACATCATTACTGACCTCTTCTGTACCCCTTAATTTACATTAATTCTGTTACTCGAAAGAATAAATACCACTTATCCTTTATCTTCTGTTGTTTCATCATCCTTTGCGCATGAGGCCTTCGTAACACAAAGATAGTTAGGTACTGGCAACTAGATCAGATTAAAACTAACAAATCATCAAAAACATTAATTGTTTCCACAATGAATAACTATTACTCTAAAATTTTTAAAAAGTACTATTTAAATGCATGGTAGAAAGTTTATCATAGGAAAAAAAATTACTGTAAAGAAGGCGCATGGATCGACAATGGTAAAAGATTTTTTTTGCCTGTTTTCAGTGGGAGAGATTTAAGACAAAGATGTACTCAGGGTTAGTATATGAAAGGATTGGCACGAAGTCTAACTATGTATCCATAAGATTTAAGTTACCTAAGTAAGGACCATTGTTCATCTTATTATGTTCCTGAGGAAGATGACAAAGTCCAATTTTTTAATTTGGCCAGCGACTTAAGTATAATGTATAAATCCTTGTGGGAGAAAAACTTTTTTAATGTTGTGACAAAGAATATTGTTTCTCACGAATATTCGTGTTTCTTCTCTGCTTCTGAGGCACATATAATTCTTTACCCTTTGGCAATTATGTGGGGACATATGGTTGTATTCTGGCCAGTGAAATATGGACAGAAGTTATACACATTACTTCTAAGACTGGTTTTTAAGACTTTTGCAGAAATTTCTATGCTTTTTCTTACTTTATTTACTGGCCATATACAGAGACTACAATAGATACCTCCAAGGCCCAAGAGTGACTGAAACATGAAATCATGGGATTAAAGAGAGTTGTGGCTGTAACTGGGTTTAACAGCCAGGGTTGTAACATCTTAAGAGGAATATATGAACAAAGGATAAACAAATTTCCAAGCATATAACTTTTCTGTTCTAATTTACTATCACATAAAATACTTATATCTATCAAAATTAAAGTACATGTTATATATATAATATGTGTATTAAACATATACATATATGTATATTATATTTACATATAAATTTTTTAAAGTTCTATTTAAAACAAGTGTCAAGTTATAGTTCAGAAAATGGATAATGATTTCCATTATCCTTTTGGATTCTTTACCGCCTGAGCCACCAGGGAAGATCTCACTTCACTCAATGTTTAAATCTAAATTGTGCAATCCTACCCATATAATCTTTTTGTAGTAAATTTAGTCTTTTACCAATCTTTCTTCTTCTTAAGTGTCAATGTGAGGAATACTTTTTGCCTTTTAATAGTTGATATCAGAAAAGCAGACATAAATAATTTGCCTTATTTCATTTAATAGAATAATGTTCAGCCTCTGCATTCTGCAGGAATTTTAGAAAAAAAATGCTCTAAATAAAATGGATCAACTGATTAATCTTAAAAAACAAATAATATAGTCACAATTTGTAATTTATTTAAAATTTGTGGTAATCAACTAAATAATTTTTGGATATCTTGCTGCAGTATAAAGAGGAAAATGAAAAGAAAAAAGGATTCAGTTATAAGTTAAATTGTAGATTATTTTTATGACATAGATTCCTATTTTATATTTTTCAGCTCTAATAAAAGCATGCTTTTATGCTTTAAAAATCATATGGTATTGATCCTATCTAAATTATGCTTAATAACTAGCTTCAAAACTAAATTTAAATAAAAGAGACAAACTATGTTGAAAATCCAAGGGGGAGATAAAAGGCAAGCTCTTATTTCAGTGCTCCTGGGTATTCAACTGTAATTGTCATTTTTCCTAGGGTATGCAAAAACACCAAGAATTTTCATGCAAAAAGCTTGCTGAATAACCAAAATAATATCACAAATACTTTGGGAGTGTAACTAATGCAATTCAATGAAACTGCTGATTGAAGAGATTTCTCATGTTATTAGTAAATGAATTTAGAGTTACAAGGGACAAGTTGTAAAAAGGCAAACATTAGTAATTATCAGATGCTTACAGTGCATTACAATGTGTCTGCATCATTTAAACAGTAAATTATCACCTTTTAGCATAATAAAATAATAAGAATTAGAAGATTATAGAAAATACTGGATGCTTGGGGCTGGTGCACTGAGACGACCCAGAGGGATGGTATGGGGAGGGAGGAGGGAGGGGGGTTCAGGATAGGGAACCTGTGGCAGATTCATGTTGATGTATGGCAAAACCAATACAATATTGTAAAGTAATTAACCTACAATTAAAATAAATAAATTTATATTTAAAAAAATAAAAGAAAAGAAAAAAATTTTAAAAAATAAAAGCATGAAAAGATTAAATAAAAAATTATTAAACATACTAGTATCAAGTTAGAAAAAGTAATTATGGTAAAGAAAAATAACAAAATGATAACATTTCAATATATTTCATGTTTGGGTTTTTATTAATATAGCATGAACTCTAAATCTATTAATTACATTATTTTACTTGGTATATTTATATTTTGAGAGTTAAGATACTGATTTTTGATTGACTATATGCAATCCTAATCAGATTTATGTTTAAATGATTTAATAATCATTTCCTATCTATTATGAACTGAATGTTTATGTTCCCCTCCAAACTCTTGCTAAAGTCCTAATCCCCAATATGACTGTTTTGGAGACAGGGTCTTTCTGCAATCCAAAAAGAGGGCTTTCACCAAGAACTGACCAGGCTGGCACCTTGATCCTGATCTTCTAACCTACAGAACTGTGAAGGAATAAATATCTGTTGTTTAAGCCACCCAGTCTATGGTATTTTGTTATGGCAGCCCAAGTGGACCAATATGCTGTTTTATATATATATATTTATTTATTTATTTTTATGCTGTTTTTAAAACCAAAATTTCATTCCTGAATCTGAGTCTTCATTCTCAGTGTTAGAGTATTTTGGTCAGGAACAGTGCTCTGGGAATATATGCTTGAGCCCACAAGTATCAAAAGTGAAGTTTTTAATAGGTTAACATCTGGTGAATTGTTACCTGTTTATAAGAAATAATAGAGTCACAAATATTTTTCTCTCAAAATTTAGTGGTTTTAGTATTTACCATGATGGAAAAGAATATCAAAAGTATTCAGGCTGTTTTTTCTCTGTATGTAACTTAATATTTCTGCTGAATGCTTATACGATCTTGCTTCTGCTGGTTACTATTTTCTTTTCTTAAGAATACCAATTGTCAATTTCTTGGAGGCAATTCTCTTCTTACTGTCTATAATGCCCCTTGTTGGTATTATTTGTGTGCTAAATTTCTCTGTATTTGGGAGGAGTTCCTCATATTGGTTTTTTATATTTGTAGTTGTTCAGTTAGATGTAGATATAATCATGGAAGTTCTTTTCCCTTTATGTTAAGATACTCATGGAATTTTAAAAAACTTTTTATCAATCTGTCCTTGTTTGACTTTGAGTACTGTTTTGTCTGCTATTTATATTGTTGCTATTGCTTTTCCTTCCTTCTTATCATACGTCTAATATATAATTCTCTCTTCATTTTCAATCTTTACCACCGTTTTATCTAACATATCTTTGTAAATAGAATATAGCTGAGTCTTGCTTGTTTTAAATACCAATCTGAAAAGCTATCTTTTAAATAGGCAAATTAGCTTATACATATTTAGAGTAATCACTGATATGTTTGGATGTATTTTTACCATTCTATTTTTGCCTGCTTTACATGATTTCTTATTCTTCAGCTTCTTTCCTGCCATTCATTGGTTTGTTCAAGTTTTACTTTCATTCCATTTGTTTTTCTTTACTTTTTTGTACTTTCTCACATGAATGCTCCTAAGTCTTAGAGCTTATTATTTCATTTTATCTAATAAACTATTTCACTATTAAAATGTTATACAAAAAATCATTTTAAAACACCCAGCTTTCTCCAATCAAGTTTAGAAACAAACCATTACAAATATACTTCAAGGTTCTTTTATTGTTTTCCCTTATTACAGTCCCTTTCTTCCTGCCAGAGGTAATCTCTTTGCTGGTATTAATGTTTATCATTCTATTATTTATTTAATGCTTTAACAGCATATGCATGCATTGACTTTAAAATGTTTCATTACTTTGTTGTATTAAACTTTGTTAAAGTGGTATTACATGTCTAGTTTTCTAACTTTATTTTTTTGACTCAAAATTAAGTTTTCTAAGACTGTGTCATGTTGCTAGATCATGTTGGATAGAAGGCTTAGGAGCCTCCTCACATTTCCTTCACTGCCTCTTTCCTTCCAATTGTGATTACACTGCACAGAACAGGCACCAGGACATTTGCCTCTGCTAGACTGTCCCACTTGGTTCGTATCACACAGCCATTTGGCCAGCCCTAAACCCAATTTCTAGTTCCTCACACTGCTTCCATACTTGGATGGAACAATATACTATAAGATTAGTAATTACTCAGAGACTACTCTGGGAGAAGGCAATGGCACCCCACTCCAGTACTCTTGCTTGGAAAATCCATGGATGGAGGAGCCTGGTAGGCTCTAGTCCATGGGGTCGCTAAGAGTCAGACACGACTGAGCGACTTCACTTCCACTTTTTACTTTCATACATTGGAGAAGGAAATGGCAACCCACTCCAGTGTTCTTGCCTGGAGAATCCCAGGGACGGAGAAGCCTGGTGGGCTGCTGTCTATGGGGTCGCACAGAGTTGGATATGACTGAAGTGACTTAGCATCAGCAGCTGCAGCAGAGACTACTCTGAGGTACAACTTCACCTCATGGCCTATCCAGAGAAATCTCAGATCCTGAGTGAATCCACTTCCTGAGCAGCCTTTTGTACCTCTTCTTGGCTTGCCATGAAGTAGTAGCCAATGGGGTAACACAAGCTTTGTTTCACAATTTTATTTGCCTTTCCTCATGCATGCTGCCTTAGGTTTCCATGTCCCAAATAAATTATCAACTCTTTTAACCCATGTCTCAAATTCTGTTTATTAGAGATCTGATCAAAGAGTAATATAACCTTTTCATTTTCACTTATCATTTTACACTTCTAGCTATAAAACATTTTAAGAGATACCATAATGAAATACTCAGATTTAATGGAACTGATGCTCCTCCATCATTTTTGACCACTGTTATCATGACATCTAAGATGAGCCTCATATTCTGTTAATGTGCAACTGAATTCATGACACACCCCTTCCATTTTCTCTTCCCTGCTTCAACCAAAACTTGCTTCCTCTTGAATATGTTATCTATCTCAATGAAATCTCCCACGAACCTGGAAACCATTTGTTCTTACTCTTTATCTGAATTTAATTATTCATCAGGCCTGTCAATTCTACTGCTAAGTATTTCATTTTGTAATTAATTAATTTTAATTGGAGGCTAATTACTTTACAATATTGTAGTGGTTTTTGCCATACATTGACATGAGTATTTCTTGAATTCAATCTCTTTTCACTTCCCACTTTCACAGTTTAAAAATGACAGCCACCATCTTTCACTAGAACAATTTCAATAATCTCTCAGTCAGGCTCTCTTCCTTCAATCTCTGCAGTCTCTAGTCCATCTTTTGGCCTGCTGCCAAAATTTTCAATTGAAAGTGATAACAACCAATACATACTAAAAATCTCTTCAATAACACCTCATTGGCAAAACTGTAACATATAATCCAAGCTCCCAGCATGCCATACAATGATCTTTGTGATCAGATGGTTTCCATACAACTGAGTTTTTTTTTTTTTTAACATGCCAAGGTTTTTCATGCTTCCTAGTTTTTTTACATGACATTTCTCCCACTTAAAATATCCTTTAGCTCCACTGTTCACCTGATAAATTCCTATTAATCTTTAAGAGACAGCTTAATATTCATATCACTTCCTCTATTAGGCCTTTCCTGATGTCCATGTCACTTCTTCTTGAGTGATAACTTAATTCTTTCCATGTGTCTCTTACACACGTCCAGTAACCTTGGTCTTAAGGTAAGGACAGATAAGCAAGAGATGAAAGGGAAATGTGTAAGTACTCTGTAGAGCTTCTGTTTGGGTCAAGTATGCCATCATTCTATTGACCAAAGCAACTCACATGGAGGAGTCTAGAATCAAGAAGGGAAACAGAATGACCCAGAAGAGTGAGAAGGAACTGTGAACTTCTATGGAAAATAACAAAAATAAAAGGAAAAGTTAATAACCATAAGCACAACTGATTTAACACACAATATGAATATTAATTCCTGAAAACCTGGGCTCCATAGAATCCTTTTCTTAAAGCATGCATGCTCAGTTGTGTCCAACTCTCTGTGACCCCATGGACTGTAGCCTACCAGACTCCTCTGTCCATAGTATTCTCCAAGCAAGAATACTGGAGTGGGTTGTCATTTCCTTCTCCAGGGGATCTTTCCGACCCAGGGATCGAACCCACATCTTCTGTGGCTCCTGCACTGGCACGTGGATTTTTTATCACTGAGCCACTTGGGAAGCACTCTTAAAGCATATCTAGAGGTCAAATACAGCAATCAAATCAATCAAATCTCTACTTGACAATGCATTTGCTATATGGAAAAGGAATAAAAGAAGTCAGGGATAACTGGAAACCACAAACTTTTGGAAATGATGCCCAATTTAAATATTATTGGGATTTCTTTGGCAGTCCAGTGGCTAAGGCTCTGCAATCCTGATGCAGGAGGCTGGGGTTCATTCCTGGTCAGGGAACAAGATCACACATGTCCTAACTAAGAGTTCACATGCTGCAACTAAAATCCTGGATGCTGCAACGAAGATCAAAGATCCCACATGCAGCAATCAACTAAGATCTGGTGCAGCCAAATAAACAAATAAATAAATAATTTCAAAAATATATTACAAACACATCTCCTTGCCAGTTAATGCCATGGCTTTAGTGGCTTAACAGGTATGCTTTTAGAGAGCTGGATGCTGCGTGAGACTGAGGAATTTGGGTAGAAATAACATGAAAGTCAATATCATAAAATACTACACAACAAGGTAACAGTTGCTGCAAATTGAAAAGAAAACATATTTTTTGTGGTTCTGTTCAATTAATAGATCTTGATTTTCACAGACCAAGATACATTTTGGGAATTCTGATTTTCTTTCTCAACTATGACAGGAAGAGAAAACATCTTTAAAAATGTGTATTAGGTTATCCATAAGAACCTTAATGAATACATAATGAATATGTATTCACATTAAAGTCATAATTGGGCTTCCCTTATGGCTCAGCTGGTAAAGAATCCTCCTGCAATGTGGGAGACTCGTGTTCGATCCCTGGGTTGGGAAGATCCCCTGGAGAAAGGAAAGGTTACCCACTCCAGTATTCTGGCCTGGAGAATTCCATGGATTGAATAGTCCATGGGGTCGCAAAGAGTCGGACATGACTGAGAGACTCTCACTCCACTTCACTTAAAACCATAATTGCGTGATAGCCCAGTGTGTTTACCCAGTCCCTTTGCTGTGGTCTAGCTATTCAAGAAGATGGCTTTATGTGCTTCTAAAAGACACTTTTCTTAAACCTAAGTTGGAATAAAGATGTATATTGAATGAACCCCACAGATATTGAAAAGTTAAGTCCTAGACATGAAGGGAACTGGCATTGAATGAGAAATCTAAGCTAATCACAAATTATTGTAGGTGTAATAAGAAATCATTGGGTTGAATGAAACCATGATTTTACCTACTTCTTTGCTGTTGTTGGATGCTATTATATTGTCATCATTTTCACTGCTGATTTCTCTTAGTGGTTGTCACATACGCATAGGTATATGAGGGGGATAGCTTAATTCTTGTCAGAGGGAGGGGCTGATCTTATAAATGGAGCCATCCCGGGGTGCCAGAGAAGTCAAATTGGACATCCCAGTAAGTGAGCAGAGGGCAATGTTATGGTTGATGTGTAGGTTAATAGGGAGTCAGTCCAAGGACAAGATGCTGGAAAAATGTAATACTGGATTTTCTAGGATAATTACTAAATACTATATTAATGATACTAATAATGTTAATGGCAATAGCAGTAAGTGCTATTTCTTGACCTCTGGCTATATGCTAGGTACCTGATAAGTAGATTTCATATATTATCTCTTATTGAGGTTAGTTTTATTGTCCCGGGTTACAAAAGGGACTATATGCCACAGGTTATACTTGCTGCCTGGAGTAGTTTTTAAAGCTGATTTTAAACAGCTTTATTGAAGTAAAAATGATATACAAAGAACTGCACATATTTAATGTGTACAATTTGATATTTGATGAGTTTGGACATAGGCAAACACTCATGATGGCATCACCATAGTCAAGGTAACAGATATATCCATGACCTCCAAAGTTTTCCCCTGTCCCTTGTCTCTGTTTATTATTTTATTTTACTTTTTGTGTGTGGTAAGAACGCTTAACATGAGATCTACTCGCTTAAATTCTGAGGTGCACAATACCATATTGTTAACTATAGTCAGGATGTTAGACAGCAGATATCTAGAACATATTCATCTAGTATAACTGAAACCTTATATTCATTGACCAATAACTCCCTGAAGTAATTTTTAATACTCTTCTTTTACTCTAAAAAGTATTCTGGGTTAAAGGATAATATATATGGTCATCCTGTTGATATATCATATGAGTGTTAATTGTATGTGCTTTTATTTATTTTTTTAATCCAAAACAATGGAGGAATTGGGAACTGAATTCACAAAGGCAGGATGGCAAAACAGATAATACCTCAGAGTTAGGAAGAGGAGTATTTCACTCCCAACTGCTGTTGCTTGTTGGCTCTGGAGACTTGGGTCAGTAAATTTCTCTGAAGCTACAACGGTATCTGTAAAAGGAGACTAATAAACCCCTCAGTGAAGGGTTGTTTTAAAGTATCAACGAATGCACAAAGTGCCCTTCAGGTAGTAGATACTTAATAGTGATATTTTAAAACAATTATTACTGAAATACGAGTATTCATCTTTTAACTTCTATAACAGTCCTTTATATAAAACAGGTATTTGAAAATGTTTAATAAAATTGTTTAATAGATGATTTTCAAATATGAATCAATTATAAACCTAAACTGGATTTTTAGCTATCATCAGTTTTGAAAGAATTTTTCATAATGATCCTCTTTAACAATATAATTTTCCTTAAATTTTAATGAGTTCCTAAAAACTAAACAATTATTACCTCCAATTTCAATTACAATTATGAATGTATTCTAGGCTGTTAGCTTGGTTAGTGTTCATATGGGCAATCAGGGCTTACCTCTTTCTGTCTGCCCGCTAATTGATCTGTTCTAGGCACTAAGTTAAGGGGACTGGATAAAAATCTCAGTGTACCTGAGCAGTCTACAGTCTCAGTCTACAGACCATTGGCTGAAGCAGAGTGGGAAGGACTTCTTACTCTCAGACCAAAACACTGAGGAAATAAGGTTGGATGGCAGTATATAGACAGTCAATAAATATAACAGTGGGCTCACAGAAATTCAGACTGGCCTAGGCATGGCCTAACATAGCAGGGCTGACCTGGTGGTTCTATCATTCCTACTTTCCAACTTCTGTGGAGGACCACTATATCCCTTTATGAATACTCTGTGAACTTGTTATGGCTACTATAGTACCTTGTCAGCTTAAGCTTTTAACCAAAGTCCTGCTTTAAGCCACTTCAAGAAACACCAATGAAATAATATGTCAAAACATAATATATACAAACTATGTCTAGTATATAACGTATAGGTAAATTTGCTTTCTCTTTTTCATACTATAAACAGGATATGTTGCTAGATATCATAAAGGATATAATACTGGTAAAACAGGATGGTGTTCTACTCTAGCACAGATGTTACCTGGTAGAGGAGAAGAAATGAATGCTGTTAACTATGTCATACATTCATACGTCAGCATTTATTTACATCTGACACCAAGCTTTAGGCAATGCACTGGAGACATGAAGATAAATAAGCATGGTATACCATGTTCAAGAAATTTACCCTCTCTTGTAATTTTCTTCCTTTCTCTTACCCATTATAATCAGTTACTCTCTCTAGAATATGGATTTTATTCAGACATCAATTACAATTTCTATCACTATGAATATACAAACCAACCCACCACTATATTATGAAGTACATCACCTATGCTGTATTATTTTTTGGCATTACCTTATCTACTGAGTAAGGATCTGCATTTTTATAAGATCCCCATGGGATTTCTATATATTTTAGTAAGATAACCAGGAGATTCAGATGTACATTAAAGTCAGAGAACATTAGTGGAAACTGCTGTTTTCCAGAGCTCTCAAAGTGTGATCTCTGGGTAAGCAGAATCAGCATCAACCAGGAATTTATCAGAAATGTGAGTTCCCAGCCCCTGCCCCAGAGCTGCTACAAGAGAAACTCTGGGCATGGGACCCAGCCATTGGGATTTTAAAAAGCTCTCCAGGGGATTCTGATGCATGAAAAACATTTAAAGACCACTGTTTCAGAGCATCTATGGTAAAGATTTGATAATTTCAGAATTATAGAGCTGACTGCACCATAAAAAGTAAAGAGTGGGCATTTTATCCCATAGAGCCTCCTGGGTTTCCTTCAACTTGCATAACCCAGAAATTTCAAGAGTTTCCAAAAATGCCCTAAGTGTGCTTCTCCGATTCGGCCATTAACTCATTCCATGTCTTTTGAGAGTAAATCCCTTGATACCAATTGGTTTAATTCAAGAATTCTGCTCCATTACTTTAACTATTTCAACCTGTGAAATTTCACACCACCAGGACATCAAGCTGTACAGCAATTTTAATTAGCTGCCTCTGATACGGAGAAGATCACTGACTTACTGGAATTACTTCAGTAACTTAAAAGCTCTTTCAAATTTGAACTCTGTGTTTTTTCCTTTTCTCCTCCAACTCACTGCCCAGATGTCCCCTTGTTTAAATTTATTAACAGTTCTTTTTAATCTAAACTGGAGTCTCTGTGTGTTTGTGTCTGTGCCGATTAACTGAAGTTTCAGATCACAGCCTACTGCTAGCAAATATCACTGCAAGGAGGCATTCTTCACTGGTTTTAATGTGTTTTCCAATTCAAGGAGTGGCGATTAATGCAGCTTAAACTCCAAAGCAAACAAGGAGTATATAAAAGTATGAATGATTGTCCTTGGTAGTGGTTACACTGTAGAATAGGGCACTTTACCACAGTCAAAGTAGTTATAATAATTTACTATTTTAAGATAGCCTCCTCCCAGACTAGACAATGAACTAAGGGAATGGCTAGGCAAGAACATCCTATACTACTCACATAATTCATCTGCTATTCTTTAAAGCCTTTTCCCAGTGTTAAGCAAGAGAAAAGTTGCTGTTTGCTTAAGTACTTTTCCAGTAATATGGCTCTTAGTACATCTCACTATTATGGCATTAAATGAGTTGTTTTTACTTTCATTACTGCTTATTTTGTTAGAAACTAGGAAATATTTGCTCTACTTTACATGGAGGCGTAAAGAAGCCAGTCTTGATGCTGAAGATAACTGAAATGAATCACTCACTCCTTTGGCAAATTCATGAAAGTGTTAAGCACGTTCAGCTTATTCATTATGACATATGTGTTATCTTTAACAGGGGAGCGTATTTGTGTAAGTGCTACAGACTTACAGCTATATATGTGCCCTGAAGAAGATGTGTTGAGACTTTCCTGTAAATTGTTCAAACTAAGTGAGAATCATAGATAACAAAGGAAAACCATCCCTCAGGGAACTTTTCTGTGTTCTATTAAAAATTATTTTTGGCACCTTCTTAGAGTGAAGCAACAACACATTCATACTGAGGTTGGAATTAATGAATAAGAACAGATAAGAACTATTAATTAATATCCTTTCACAACACTGAAGTGAAGAGAATCTTTAAACCAGCCAAGAAATTATCTTTTAAGAAACGTTTGCAGAGTGAAAATACAGACTGAATTAAGGAGTTTACTGGAAATAGAAAAATGGGTGCAATTCCATTCTAACAGACCTAGGAAATGAAATCAGTTTACCTTTCAGGTGTGCAGTAATGACTGTCATCAGCAAGAAATGTTCACTTCAAAAATAAATGCAAGTGTAAACATAATTCTAATGAATGTCTAGCTTAGTCACTATTTAGAAAATTAAATTTGTTTAGTGTTAAATTGCAAATGCAAATTTTGACTCAGTGCATACATGCTTCTGCATTCATCACCAGCTGATCAAACTAGGCATTTCACTGATAGACTAAAGCCTTTTGTTTTAAAAATTAGTAGGGATAATGAGACTGGCATTTATGCTTTCCTTTTATATACTTTAGCTTTTTACTAAATTATAGCCTACACGTGGTAAAGGTGGAAATAAGTACATCTGACTCTGATTTTCACTAACTGATTTACAGTCATGGGATTAACACATCAAGAAAGAGTACCATGCCAGTACTCCAGAAGTCTCTTGTCCCCTTCCAGTTTCTACTCATCCCCAGCTCAAGATTAATCACTATCCTGTATTCTATAATCACTTTGTCTTATGCTGCATTAAAAAATCCTTAAATAGAAAATCAAGGTGATCCTTGCCTTACATATTCATGTTTCTCAGGGTACTGCCACAATCCTCTTATCATCCCAGTCTATATACACTCCATGTATGATCAGTTATCACCAGTGTAAAGGATTAGAACTTTTTACATTAGCTTTAGGTACTTTGATCTAATTTTGTAGTAGATATCTTTATCTGGTTATCAAATGGGCACTTCAAATTCAACACAAAGAATATTAATCAAATCATCATTTACCACTCAGCCATGGGGAGTGGGGATAGAGGGATAGGCGTTCTTCATTGTTTAAAATCTTTATAACAATCTCATGTTTTCCATCACTCAAGTTGAAATTAGATGCCATTTTCCCTTTTTTACTGTTCTCCAATATCCAACAGAGAAGGCAATGGCAACCCACTCCAGTACTCTTGCCTGAAAATCCCATGGATGGAGGAGCCTGGTGGGCTGCAGTCCATGGGGTCGCAAAGAGTCGGACACAACTGAGTGACTTCACTTTCACTTTTCACTTTCATGCATTGGAGAAGGAAATGGCAACCCACTCCAGCATTCTTGCCTGGAGAATCCCAAGGATGGCGGAGCCTGGTGGGCTGCCGTCTATGGGGTTGCACAGAGTCGGACATGACTGAAGCGACTCAGCAGCAGCAGCAGTAGCAGCAATATCCAGACATTCTGCATATCTGCTGATATTCTTCTCTTAGGTATTTCTTGGATCTGGTCTGTTCTCTTGATAGCTACCTCTATAGCCTATGTTCAGGAGCTCAGCATCTACAGAAAATAACCTCTAATGATTCTCTACATATTTAGCTTCATTCTCCTCCACTGCATCCTCCCCATCAATCCTAAATGGCCTAGAGGTAGGGAAAGGGGACAGGTTTTGGTAACAGACTGACTTTGTTTGACTCAGAATATTGAGCTTCTAGTATTGTTCCTTATTTGTAAGATGAGGGCAACAGTATCTCCATTACATATGTTGAATTTAAAAAAATGCACAATGTAAGAGTAGAGAGTTAAGTTTTATTTGGGGCAAAATGAGAACTGCAGCCCAGGAGACAGCACCTCAGATGGCTCTGAGAGACTGCTCCAAAGAAGAAGGGGGGAAGGAGAGTATATATGTGATTTTGGTAAAGGGAGAATACATGCAATCAAGCACACATTTTTTAGTAGAAGGTTTCCACTGGTCTCTGGAAGCTTCTGCTAGTCACAAGAAACAACTGTCACCATGAAGGATGTTAGTGCTTTCCTAGATATGAGGAGATATAAGAGATGGGCTCATAAAATCAGCTCCTGAGAATACCTGACTACCTGAAGACTTGTTCTGATAGTTTTCCTGGAGCACAGAGTGCCTCATTTCTGCTCTCTACCTTGAACTCCTTCAGGGGGTTTTGAAGGTTAGCAGCTGCATCAGCACCTGATTTAATCCTTGTAGATGGCAAGTGTCCATGGCCAGTGCCAATTTGTAGTTGACACACAGTATGATATATGTATTTACAAGTTCAATTTAGGGTGAGTTGATTCTTAAAAAATACTCTTCTCCTCTTGCTCTTCATCTAAAAACAATTAAAAATTTTTAATCACCATGACCTGGATAACCAGTATGGTTACTCACCTAGAACCAGGCATCCTGGAGTGTGAAGTCAAGTGGGCCTTAGGAAGCATTACTACCAACAAAGTTGGTGCAGGTGATGGAATTCCAGTTGAGCTATTAAAAAAAAATGCTGCTGCTGAAGTGCTGCACTCAATATGTCAGCAAATTTGGAAAACTCAGCAGTGGCCACAGGACTGGAAAAGGTCAGTTTTCATTCCAATTCCAAAGAAAGGCAATGGCAAAGAATTCAAACTATCGTACAAGTGTGCTCATTTCACATGCTAACAAGGTAATGCTCAAAATCCTTCAAGCTAGTCTTCAACAGTACGTGAATTGAGAACTTTTAGATGTACAGGCTGGGTTTCAAATAGGCAGAGGAACCAGAGATCAAATTGTGAACATTCACCGGATCATGAAGAAAGCAAGGGGGTTCCAGAGAAACATCTACTTCTGCTTCATTGACTATGCTAAAGTCTTTGACTGTGTGGATCACAACAAACTGTGGAAAATTCATAAAGAGATGGAAATACCAGAGCACCTTAACTGCCTTCTGAGAAACCTGTATGCAGGTCAAGAAGCAACAGTTAGAACTGGACATGGAACAATGGACTGGTTCAAAATTGAGAAAGGAATATGTCAAGGTTCTATACTGTTGCCCTGCTTATTTAACTTATATACAGAGTACATCATGAGAAATGCTGGGTTGAAGAAATAACAAACTAGAATCAAGATTGCCAGGAGAAATATCAACAATCTCAGATATGCAGATAATACCACTCTAATGGGAGAAAGTGAAGAAGAACTGAAGAGCCTCTTGATGAGGGTCAAAGAGGAGAGTGAAAAAGTTGGCTTAAAACTCAACATTCAAAAACCAAAATCATGGCATCCAGTCCCATCAGTTCATGGCAAATAGATGGGGAAAAAGTGGAATCAGTGACAGATTTTCTTTTCTTAGGCTCCAAAATCACAGCGTATGGTGACTACAGCCATGAAATTAAAAGACGCTTGCTGTTTGGAAGGAAAACTATGACAAACCTAGACAACATATTAAAAAACAGAAGCATCACTTTGCTGACAAAAGTATGTAGAGTCAAAGATATGGTTTTTCCAGTAGCCATGTACAAATGTGAGAACTGGACCACAAAGAAGGGTGAGTGCTGAAGAATTCCCATGCTTTTGAACTGTGGTGCTGGAGAAGACTCTTGAGAGTCCCTTGGACTGCAAGGAGATCAAACCCAGTCCATCCTAAAGGAAATCAGTCCTGAATATTCATTGGAAGGACTGATGCTGAAGCTGAAGCTCTAATACTTTGGCCAACTGATGTGAAGAGCTGACTCTTTGGAAAAGACCCTGATGCTGGGAAAGACTGAAAGCAAAAGGAGAAAGGGGGTGACAGAAGATGAGATGGTTAGATAGCATTACTGACTCAATGGACATGAGTGTGAGCAAACTCCAGGAGAAAGTGAAGGACAGGCAAGTCTGGTGTGCTGTAGTTCATGTGGTCACAAAGAGTCAAAGACGACTTAGCGACTGAACAACAACAATGATTCACCATAAAAATAAATTCAAACTCTTACATCAAATATAACCCATGTCTTGATCTGTGAGATGCGTGCATGCGTGCTCAGTTGCTTCTGTTGTGTCTGATTCTATGCAACCCCATAGACTGTAGCCTGCCAGGCTCCTCTGTCCTTGGGATTCTCCAGGCAAAAATACTGGAGTGGGGTGCCTTGCCCTCCTCCTGGGGATCTTCCCAACCCAGGTATTGCACGTGTGCTTCTGGCAGATGGGTTCTTTATTGCTAGTGCCACCTGGGACACCTGGATCTCTGAGATATCCAGTCTCATTTTCCCCATGCTTCTGACATTTTTTCAGTGGTAGAATTCCACATTGATATATATATATATAAGTGAGATAGAGATACTGGAGGACAGGGAAGCTTGGCGTGCTGCAGTCTATGGGGTCGCAAAGAGTTGAACACGACTTAGTGACTGAACAACAAGAATTATTAAAATTCACTTCTACTACTGCAATGTAAAACATATAGGGAACAAATCTATTAATACTAAATTAACAGTAGTAGAAATAAATATGGACTCATTGGATAGTTTTACTAAAATTTCCAGTAAGTACTTGATAGTTGACCTCTGCATGAAACATAACAGAGGCCACAGAGAAAATGAGTTTTAAAATGTGTAAAGATCATGGGGGAGGAAAAATAATTTTCCCTCTACCCTTCTAGGCTGAGGCCCCCTATAACAAGAGACATTTTAAAAGGAGAATAAAAAATAAAAGGTTAATAACACATATATCTCCTATACACACGGGAGATACCCAGGAAAAATGGAGTAACTCCCCAAATGGCCCAAGTCAACCATTTCAATACCATTTCAAATTAAAGACAAAAAACTGTTGGTTGGGTAGAAAGTCAGTTTTGGGAGGTGACCAGGAAAGGCACAGTAAACAAGGATAAAGCTGTGATGCAGATTTAAATTGCTGCTTTGTCCATTGCTAAGTGTTTTGAAAGATTTAATCACTTTCGTCTCCTTGGTAGAGAGGGGAAGACAAGTTTACAAATGGTGATTTTCCCTATATATATATGTAAATGTTTCTTACAAAAGGGTAATTTTTACTTGATTTTCAGAATTTCTCCTGTGCTATTTCTTGAAAATAATCAGTCTAAGATCATCTTTATGCCAAAGAGGCATATTTCAGAGTGAAATCTTCTGCTCCCCATAAGTTCTTTCATTTATATAAGAAATACAGTGATGGGGATCCAAATTAGAAGAGCGAAGAAAACATGCACTATTTATACTGATGACCAAGTGTATGAAAGAAAGACCTACTGCAGTGGATTATAAAAGCTTTCAGCATTACACAATGCAATTCAAGTATTTGTCATATGGCAAAGCACTGTTTCAAGAAAGCAAACAATAACTTTGTATATAATCCATAGAGACTAATACATACAAATATGCAAGAGTAGCCTATTTTAAAATATACTTTTGTTTTCAGTTCAGTTCAGTTCAGTTCAGTCGCTCAGTCGTGTCCGACTCTTTGTGACCCCATGAATCGCAGCACGCCAGGCCTCCCTGGCCATCACCAACTCCCAGAGTTCACTCAGACTCACGTCCATCAAGTCAGTGATGCCATCCAGCCATCTCATCCTCGGTCGTCCCCTTCTCCTCCTGCCCCAATCCCTCCCAGCATCAGAGTCTTTTCCAATGAGTCAACTCTTTGCATGAGGTGGCCAAAGTACTGGAGTTTCAGCTTTAGCATCATTCTTTCCCAAGAAATCCCAGGGCTGATCTCCTTCAGAATGGACTGGTTGGATCTCCTTGCAGTCCAAGGGACTCTCAAGAGTCTTCTCCAACACCACAGTTCAAAAGCATCAATTCTTCATTTAGAGATAATCAAAAGTTTATATCCATTTAGTGTCCCTGATGGCTCAGCAGGTAAAAGAATCCATCTGCAAGCAGGAAGGAGATAGAGGAGACTCAGGTTCGATCCCTGGGTTGGGATGAGCCCTTGGAGAAGGAAATGGCAACCCACTCCAGTCTTCTTGTCTGAAAAACTCCATGGAGGCAGGAGCCTGGAGGGCTACAGTCCATGGGGTCACAGAGTTGGACACAACTGAATGACTAAGCACAGTGCATAAATAGGTTTTTTTTTTTTTTTGCATTTCATTGTCATGACTAGAAGGAAGAATAAAAACATATTTCTTCTGTGAAGCAAGGTCCATAGTTAACAAACATTTACTAATGTGCATCTCAGGGTATCTTTTGAAAAAATAATGTTAAGGCTGACTAATGATCATAATAGGCTGCTGTCTCTCCTTTTCTGTGATGTTCCCTCTTACAGAGCTCTGTAAAAGGTGAATTAGATATTCACTTGCTTCAGTATGGATACTGAATCAACAAAAGAAGAACCTCTAGGCCCTTGAGATTTCCTTTCAATCTAAGAGGACCAACTCTAATTCCTAACTCTGATTAATAATTCTCCCTCTGCCTTTAGTGCCCTCTTGATATACTACTCATGTTGACCCAGAATAACTTTTCCTACTACTTTTCTTTTGCATTCAATGCATATAATTAAGTCAAGTGATTCTTTGGTTACAACATTTTGGGAGCCATTAGACATTATAGAACCTACCCAAAGAACTAGTGAACTTAAGTGAAGCTAGAAATCCACAAGGGTGAAATTATTACTTTACTTGGTTTTATAAATAGCTGTATTTCTATTAGCATTAATAGTGAATATATGGTCAATTATCAGTAGTAATTTATCAAAGCTTGATCATTTAGTTTGGGGCTATCTTGACGGGGGACGACTGAGACATTTCCCCTTCATTGCTAGTTGTCACTTGCTTACTGTATTGGATTTAGGGAAACAGTACATCTTACCAGAGTATCAACCTTCAAACTAGCAGAGGTAATGAAGCTTCTAATGGGAGTTTCAGGTCAGAAGCATCAGAACTACTGCATATGGTTGTACATTGTTGCCGTGCACATTGTCACTTGGCTATTAAAAGAATGCATGAATCTCAGTAGAAATCAGAGATACTTGAGTTTTAAAACCTAGGGGATGTCATAGTTCATCTATCACTTGCAAAAGTAAAAACAACTGTTAACAATCCACTATCAGAGAGGGCATGGGAAGATGCATATTCTAATTCATATTGGTGTAACATTGTGGAGGGCAATTTGAATAAACCAACTGAAATTTAAAATGTAAGTATCCTTGTATTCATTAATTCCATTCCAGTTGAGTAAAGAATATTTATGACCCCTTTTTCTAACACTTAGAGCAAATATTATATGCCATAATCTGTCCAAAGTGCTTCGCTTGTTTTCATTCACCTACCTATCACAAGGAACCTATAAGTTAGTATGAATATGATTCCCAATTTATGTTTCAAAAACATTCTTTAAGGATACTAAAGGGACCTGAATTGGATACTGAAATAAAAAAGGCCGTTAGTGAAAAACTGGTGAAATGAGAATAAAGTCTAGAGTTAAGAATATTGTATCAGGGTCAATTTCTTACTCTTTATAAATATATCATGATTATGTATGAGGTCAGTATTAGAGGAAGCTGGATGAAGGATATATATGAACTCTGTATATACTATCTTTTCAACTTTTTTTTGTAAATCTACATTCATTTTTTAAATAAAATTAAAAAAAAAATCTTGATATCCCAGAACTAGTATGTGGCAGACCTATTTGGAACAGTGGGAGAAAAAAATCCATGGAGAGTCATGATTCTTTAGATACCTAAAGGCAGGTAAAGGGAGCTATAAGTTAAGGGAGACATAAGTTGAAAATAATAAATTCTGTTATTTGCATTTGACCAACCATCTGATTGTTGTTGTTTAATCACTAAGTTGTGTCCGACTTGTTTTGTGGCTCCATGGACTGTAGCCCACCAGGATCCTCTCTCCATGGGATTTCCCAGGCAAAAATATTGGAGTGGGTTGCCATTTCCTTCTCCAGGGGATCTTCCCAATCAGGGATTGAACCTGAGTCTCTAGGATTGGCAGGTGGATTGTTTACTGCTGAGTCACCAGGGAAGCCCCAACCATCTGATTACAGTCTCCGAACACTACATGACAATTTTACTCTCTATGTAAAAGAAGCTCTGAAGGCCATAAAAACAAACGAGACAGTACTTATATTCAGGTAAACCATTAGGCTAGTCAGACATGTAAACAATTAGCTACAATGTAAATTTCTATGGAGCAAATACTTCAGGTATACTTTAATAATGTTATACTAGAGTCTGTTGTTTTAACAACTGTGTTATCTTTGTGCAATAATTCATAATTAGAAACTCAAATTCTTATCAACAAGAAAATAATTAAGTTACACTATTGTCCATATGAAGCATGAAATATTCTATGCCAATTAAAAAGGAGTATATTTAAGATATTCTGGGAATGGGAAAAATGTAATTTGGAGAATGGTATATATTGTGAGCCAATGAGTCTGTGGTGAACAGAATGTCTAATATGTTCTAAGAAGCTATCTTGCTGTAATTTCCAGATTCTGTGAATATGACTTTTTTTCTTTATATACTCCTATATTTTACTTTTTTGTATAATGGGGATGAATTATTACATTAGCTTAGTATTTAATAAGCAATTTTAAAGTATAAAGGCATTTATAGAGACCTAATTGTTCAGAAGGCTGGAATATTCCCATTCAGATTCTCTCTATATTTTATGAATGATTAACTGGGCAAGGCAGTACTAGGCACTAGGTATACGGTTGATTAGATATTATCCCCAGCCTGTTGGAGGTCAGAGTCTGGTGGAGGATATAAAGTAAAGCCAAGTTTGTCAAGTTCTTTTTGTTAAACAGCTAAGTGACAGGTGCTAAGCAGATCGCAAAGTTACTTCAGAGACAAGGCAGGAGAAATTGACCAGAGAAGAGTTCAAGAATTGCATTGTAAGGAATGTTTACAAGTTTTAATTTTATTCTGGGGACAATGAGATGCTTGTGAAACATTAAAATAGGCAACAGCTTAATCTTACTCTTTTTCTCCTTACTCATTGTTATGAAATAGTACTCGGGCTATCACACATTGGAGAAGGGAATGGGAAACAGGTATTTGCTTCTTAAGAATGTATTGCACATGTGTTGATATTCCCTTGTCTGTATATTCATTATCGTTCACATTTTAAAAATATAATAAAAAGTTCTAAAATAAGCTAGCAGAAGTAGGGATGAGGTGACAAATGTTGAAGATATTTAGGAGGTGGTATCAACAATTCTTATTGATCTTGATGTAAGAGTGAGAAAATGGGAGAGAGACAGCAAGAATGACACCAAAGTTTCCAGAGATGGTAGTGCCAATTACCAAGAGGATACAAGAGGAAGAGCAGTCTTACAGGGAGAGATTGATGACACCCATTCTGGGCTTGCTGGATTTGAAGTATTTCTGAGACATCCAAATGCAGATGTTAGACAGACAGCTGAGTTCTAGAGTTCAGGGGAGCAACTGGGATTTTATATCATTTTCCTCCCTAGCTTTACTGAAGTGTAATTAGTACACAAAAACTGCACATAGTTAATATACACACTTTAGTGAGTTTAACATATGTATTGTACACACTTGTGTTACCATCACCACAATCAAGGTAATAAATACTGGATTTTATGTCTTATGAAGGCTGTTAACACTGACATAACAGAAAATATGACTAATAGTGGCTTGTAAGACACAGGTTTATTTTTCTTACATGAAAAACAATTAGAGGTGGCAGCTTCAAGCACTGGTTTAGTGGCTCAAAAATGCTATCAAAATCTTGCTTCTTTTTAAGTTTCTGTTCTCCTATACCTAAATGGCTTGTTTTTTAATGTCTCCTTTAAGACATTTTTTAATGTCTCTTTTAACTAGCTGCCATAGATCCAGACATCACGTCTAAGCTCAAAGGATGAATGAAAAGGGAAGGGAAGAGATGGGCCCAAGAAGATTTCCTTATTTTATCAGAAAGCTCCCTAGCAGACTTCCCTTACAGTTCATTGTCTTTAAAGTGGGAGATGGCAGGAATAAAGAGATTGATAATAGTAGCTGGGTTAGTGATGCAAAAAAATAAGTCCCCAAAATTTCATAGATAGCATTTCAATCTATGGCACCAGGTCCAGGAAAAGTGTGTAAAATTCAAAATATTTGCTCTTTTGCACATCTGATAAAGGACTATTATCGAACAACAACAACAACAAAAATCCTCTTAAAACTTAGCAAGAAAGTTCAAAACACAATCATAAATGGGACATAGATATGAACAGACACCTCATTAAAGAAGATATACAGAGGAGAAATAAGCATATGAAAAGATGTTCCACATCATGCATGATCAGGTAAATACATATTAAAACAACATGATACTACTATAACCTACTAGAATGGCCAAAACCCTGAACATGGACAACAGCAAATACTGGTGAGGCTGTGGAGCAACAGGAACTCTCAATCATTGCTGGTGGGAATGCAAAATGACAGGGTCACTTTGAAAAACACTGGCTGGAAGTTGAATCAATCACTGATGGCCAATGATTTAATCAATCATGGCTGTGTAATGAAGCCTTCATAAAAACCCAAAAGGATAGAGTTCAGAGAGCTTCCTGGTTGGTGAACACCTGAAGAGTAACACGCTGGAGAAAACACGGGAATTCTTTCCCTTTTCCCATGTTTTGCCCTATGCACCTCTTCATCTAGCTATTGATTTGTATCCTTTAATATTCTTTTATAATAAATAAGTGGTTTAATAAGTTTAATAAGAAAATTAATCAGCCGAGGAGAGGGTTGTGGAAATCTCTGATTTATAGCCAGTTGGCCAGAAGCACAGAAAACAACTTAGACTCGGGACTGGTGTCTGAAGTAGAGGGCAGTCTTGGGGGATTGAGCCCTTTACCTGTGGTATCTGGTTGTAGCTCCAAGTAGATGGTATTAGAATTGAGTTGAAACCCTGGACCTGTGCTGGCATCCAAGAACTGCTTGTTGGTGTGAGAAAGCCTGCACACACACACACATTGAAATTGGGTTCAGGAATTCAAAAGAGGGACACTGTGCATGTGTGTGTGGGGCAAAATGTATATGAGAAATCTCTGTATCTTCTTCTCAATTTTGCCATGAACCTAATACTTCTCCAAAGATATAAAGTCTTTTTTAAAAAGTCAAATCGTAATAAATTATTTGGGAAGCATGAAGTCACTAAGAGAGCATTAATTTGTTCACTCATCAAACTGACAATCAGCACATTTGTTCTAGGCACCCTACCAATCACTGGGGATCCAGCCTGTATTATAATGCAAGGTGAAAGGCACCCAAATGAATGCCTATGCTTGTCCTGCAACGCCCATAACAGACATTACTAATTAATTCCAGACCTCCTTCCCACTCATGCCAAACATGACTTCAGAATTACCAACACAACCCAACAGGTCATGACTACCCATTGATCAAAATGCAGCATATAACCTATTTCTCATCTCTTATCTACTGCATTGTACATATGCCAGATTTTAACCTTACTTAAGTGCAATAAATAAAACAGATTTTTATTTAAAAAAATCAGAGTTCTTATTGAAATCTAGAAAAACACATTTTAACTAAAACACTAATCACATGTGCATTACTATAACAGTTCTTTGTTTCCTGATTTATAGGTTACATGCTAAACATGTACATATTTTTCCTTCCTTTTTATCCACCTCACAAATTTAGAGTTGGACACGACTGAAGCGACTTAGCTTAGCAGAATGCAGTCATCAACATGATTAATGCAGAGCTTAAAAATTTCCCAGAATATATTCTCTCCTTCTTTTATATGTTCAAATAGATAAAATCTAAGAATATATTAGGCTTTGAAAATTACTGGAAAATATTTCTCAAATGTGGCTGTCTTTATGTGAAATATAGTGAATGCTGGCATATTTGGTTTTGCATCCATAACTGACATGTGAATTAGTTGTTTTTTATGCATTGGTTTGAGGGATTTAACCCTCAACCTTCTACTAAAACTTGCAAGCCAAAAATACAAGTTTTGTCAGTCAACACAGGTTATCTGTTTGCCACAGGAATGGTTTTACAAATAAGGAAATCTAGTCAACATTTTAAAAGATTACAGTGAAATGTGACCACCTACCAATAATAAATACCATTTCTGAGCACAGAATCTCTGATAAGCAACTTACATCACATGTAATTGTCATGATGTATTTAATTATCACACTTAATTATCTCAATTGTCACAAAGCAGTCCTGCAAGGGGTCAGCATAACCATTTGAAGATGAAAAACAACTGAAGTTTAGATTCAAGATCAATATACGTATAAGTTGTAGAGCTAGGAAATGAATTCAAACATAGGCTTACACTTGGACTTCCCTGGTGGCTCAGACGGTAAAGCATCTGCCTACAATGTTGTTCGTTGAACCTAGGTCTCAATCCCTGGGTTGGGAAGATCTCCTGGAGAAGGAAATGGCAACCCACTTCAGCATTCCTGCCTGGAGAATCCCATGGACGGAGAAGCCTGGTAGGCTACAGTCCATGGGGTTGCAAACAATCGGACACGACTGAGCTACTTCACTTTCACTTTCACAATTAAATATGTTACTGAGTAAATATACTTCGATGCTTTTCAAATGTAGAGAAATGCATAGTTATGTGTTATGACATGTCCATCTAGAACAGAATCTATAAAATTTGAGCTGGACATAATGCCTCTCTTCCCCAGTGGCTCAGATGGTAAAGCCTGCAATATGGGAGACCCAGGTTCAATCCCTGGGTCAGAAAGATCCCCTTGGAAAAAGAAATGGCAACCCCCTCTAGTATTCTTGCTTGTGAAATTTCATGGACAGAGGAGCCTGGTGGGCTACAGTCCACGGGATCACAAAAAGTCCCAAAGAGTCACAAAGACATGACTGAGCAACGAACAACACTAATGTCTCTCAGGTACAGACTACATTTCCTAGACTTCCTTTCATCTCAGTAGGCCCAAGACATGGTATTAAACCAACCATATTATCTCTTTAGAGGTAAAGCTGCTTGTCCTAGACTTTTGCTTTTTTCCAGAAGTTTATTAGTACCTTCTATAGACTACATGTTCATGTCCCTTCCCAAATTCACATGTTAAAGTCCTATTCCTCAAGGTGACTGTCTTAGGAGATGGGGCTATTGGGTAGTGATTAGGTCAGGAGGAGGGAGTCCTCATGGATGGGATTAGTACTGATATAAAAGAGGCCCCAGAGATCTCCTTATCCCTTCTGCTATGTGAAGTTACAGCATAAAAACAACCTTCTAGGAAGTAGGCTCCCAACAGACACTGATTCTGTTGGCACTTGACCTTCAACTTCCCAGCCTCCACAACCATAATAAATAAATGTCTGTTCTTTATAAAGCCACCCAGGCTATGGTATTATTTACAGTGGCCTGAAGGGACTAAGACAGGACGTACACTCTTCAGCCATGCCATATCATGGAGGGAGGAAGATGAGTGGAATCTTCTCTTGTTTTCAATCCAGTGGAATATTAGACATGTAAAGAAAGAAATCCCATCATAGTGTATGTGGTAGTAAAGAACACAGTCTTATGGGAGAAGTAAGGAAAAAAATCATTTATTTATGCTAGGGATTTCAGGAGGGTTTCTCAGATTGTATTAGTCTGCTCAGGCTGCTGTAACAAAATACCACAGACTGAGTGGCTTAAACTACAGGAATTTATTTCTCACAGTCTGAAGGCTGCAAAGTCCAAGGTGAAGGTGCTGGCCAATAGGATTTCTTAGCAAGGGCCTTTTTCTTGGCTTGTGGATGGCTGCCTTCCTGATGTGTCCTTACATGGCAGGGGGTTGGGGAGCCCTCTGGTTTCTCTTCTTCTTTCTAAAAAGACATTAATCCTCAAGACTTCATCTAACCTAATTATCTCTCAAAGACCCTACTTCCAAATACTATTACATTGGGGGTTAGAGTTTTAACATACAAATATTGGCGGGGGGGACACTTATTCAGTCCATAACCCACATGATGTAAAAAAGTGAACTGAATACTGAAGGTTCCCTGGCTTCTTGCCTTAGAGTTGAACCTGTTTTTAGGCATTTGGGATACTGGGGAAAGCTCAGTGCTTTCTGTATTCTGCAGATGCTGTGGTATCTGGTTTATCTTCTGCATCACACTATGTAGAAAAACTATCCCTTCTCATTTACAAAGCTGGAAATCACTACTCAAAAATATCATTATTCATTAGAAAGACCTTTCCCATACATTTTCAAAAAAGTTATTTTGAAATAATCATAGGGTCACAGGAAGTTACAAAAATATAATAGTATAGAGATGTCGCATGTACCCTTCATCCAATAGTAACATCTTATAGAACTATAGTATAATATCAAATCCAGGACTACACAGCTTATTTAGATGTCACCAGTCTTTACAAGAACTTGTATGTGTGTTTGTGTATATACATGTGTGCAGTTCTATGCAATTTCACTACATAGTTGGATTCATGTCACCACAACCATGATCAAGACACCAAAATGTTCCCTCATTAAAAAGGAACTCCTAGACTTCCTTGGTGGTACAGTAGATGAGAATCCACCTGCCAATGCAGGGGACACTGGTTAGATCTCTGTTCCGGTAGGATTCCACATGCCACCGAGCAACTAAGCCGGTGCGCCACAACTACTGAGCCCACATGCTGCAGCTACTGAAGCCTGCACACCTAGAGCCTGTGCTCCACAATTAGAGAAGCCACTGCAATGAGATCCTCAAGCACCACAACGAAGTGTAGCCCTTGCTCACCGCAACTGGAGAAAAAGCCCATGCAAAGCAACGGAGACCCAGTGCAACGAAAAATTAAATAAAATAATTTTTTTTAAAAAAACAGGAACTCCCTATAATTAATCCTGAGCAAAATTTCTTTCTTGCTCTGACCTCTAAAACCAAACAAGTTATGTGATTCTAAATGAAACAGGCATAGGATAGATATTTTCCATTCCAACAAGAAGACATAGTAAGGAATAAAGGAGTGACAGGTCTCACACAACATTAAAACTTAGCAAGGCAAACTCCATGAGATCTTAAGGCTTGAGAACAATCTCTTTGACACAATGCTCTGCCCTCAGACCTGCTGGGAAAGCAACATCACCTCATGACTCAGCAGGGTATTGCTTATGCCTTGGCTCTCTGTGGCACCCCAAGCTATGCCGTAGCTCTGCCAGGAGGGGTCCGACACCAATAAGTTCTGTTGGAGGTCACTTACCTTTTAGAAGAAGAAAAAACGGAGCTCCCTTGTGTTACTCCTTTATAGTAGCATAGCCCCCATACCTAACCTCTGACAACCACTGTTTTCTATCTCTATGATTTTGTCATTTCAAGAATGCTAATAAAAACCACAATATTGTAAAGTAATTAGCCTCCAATTAAATAAATTTAATAAAAGAAGAATGCTAATAAATGGAATAAAGTTGTATATAATCTTGCTTTTTAATAGCAAATATACAGTACAATGCAGTACAACGCATGTGACCAAGGTCAAGCAAATATTGTCTCTTATCTGGCTCAGTGTTTTGGCTTTTCCTGGATGTTTCCTTGCAATATCTGCTAGTATCACCCTTGGGCTCTACTCTGTTGATCTTGGGAGCCAGACCAAAGGTAGCCATACCTGCTGATTCAGAGGTATAGAAGACCACATTCCTAACCACAAACACTCTGAAAGGGCTTAACAGAGCTCAGTTTTCTAGCTTACATGTGAGGTGACAGTCTTCCCACAGTGCATTCAGAGGGATGACAAGACTAGCTCACTAGCTGTGGGCAGCAGGTGGGGTTATTATCCCACTAGAGGGCAACAAATATTCAGTGGTGCTAATGAGCAGTGCTGTATCTTTAGATGAAATAACAGTGAGAGGGAAGAAAGCCAACTGGCAACAAATAACGAGCATTGACATTATGGTCCTTCATTGCCAGACAGTCACAAGGAGTCAAAATAGAACAAGGAGACCGGGTTGCTGGTGAGCACTGTTGCACCAGGACCTAGAGTGAATTCTGGCACATTTTTTCTTACCTTTGGTGAAAACAAGCTAGCTTCATTGCAGCCTCCTCATCAGGGCCAAGGGGCAGGTGTGCTCTTTCTGTGGGAAGTAAAAAGACAAAAGATGAGTTTCTTTTTAACTCAAAACCCTCCTCACATAAAACAGTCCTAGATGGATTTCTTCTGATATAAAAAGTTAATCTGTACAATTACTAGACTAAAACATAGACACACATTTTATAATTTAGGGTTAGAAAAAACTTTTCAAAGCATTATAATAACAGAAATAATTGGTACATTTTCAAAAAGTTTTAAATAATAAATTTAAAAATTTGGCAAGAATCTAATGTATAAATTAGAAGGCAAGTGCAAAATGAAAAACCACTATGTATTTTGTAGTTAACAGAGTATAAAGGGTTTCAGTTTCAGTTCAATTTCAGTTCAATTGCTCAGTCATGTCCGACTCTTTGCAACCCCATGAATCGCAGCACGCCAGGCCTCCCTGTCCATCACCAGCTCCCGGAGTTCACTCAAACTCATGTCCATCGAGTCGGTGATGCCATCCAGCCATCTCATCCTCTGTTGTCCCCTTCTCCCTCCTGCCCCCAATCCCTCCCAGCATCAGAGTCTTTTCCAATGAGTCAACTCTTCGCATAAGGTGGCCAAAGTATTGGAGCTTCAGCTTCAACATCAATTCTTCCAATGAACACCCTGGACTGATCTCCTTTAGGATGGACTAGTTGGATCTCCTTGCAGTCCAAGGGACTCTCAAGAGTCTTCTCCAACATCACAGTTCAAAAGCATCAATTCTTCTGCATTCAGCTTTCTTTATAGTCCAACTTTAACATACATCCATACATGACCACTGGAAAAACCATAGCCTTGACTAGACAAACCTTTGTTGGCAAAGTAATGTCTCTGCTTTTTAATATGCTGTCTAGGTTAGTCATAACTTTCCTTCCAAGGAGTAAGTGTCTTTTAATTTCATGGCTGCAGTCACCATCTGCAGTGATTTTGGAGCCCCCAAAAATAAAGTCTGACACTGTTTCCACTGTTTCCCCATCTATTTCCCATGAAGTGATGGGACCGGATGCCATGATCTTCGTTTTCTGATTGTTGAGCTTTAAGCCAACTTTTTCACTCTCCGCTTTCACTTTCATCAAGAGACTCTTTAGTTCCTCTTCACTTTCTGCCATAAGAGTGGTATCATCTGCATATCTGAGGTTATTGATATTTCTCCCGGCAATCTGGATTCCAGCTTGTGCTTCTTCCAGCCCAGCGTTTCTCATGATGTACTCTGCATATAAGTTAAATAAGCAGGGTGACAATATACAGCTTTGACGTACTCCTTTTCCTATTTGGAATCAGTCTGTTGTTCCATGTCCAGTTCTAACTGTTGCTTCCTTACCTGCATATAGGTTTCTCAAGAGGCAGGTCAGGTGGTCTGGTATGACCATCTCTTTCAGAATTTTCCACAGTTTATTGTGATCCACACAGTCAAAGGCTTTGGCATAGTCAATAAAATAGAAATAGATGTTTTTCTGGAACTCTCTAGCTTTTTCCATGATCCAGCAGATACTGGCAATTTGATCTGTGGTTCCTCTGCCTTTTCTAAAGCCAGCGTAAAGGGTTAATATATTAATTTTATGAAAACATGATATACATTATATTTATATGTTAATATACTAATGCATATGTGCTAAGTCACTTCAGTCATGTCTAACTCTTTGTGACCATATGGACTGTGGCCCGCCTGGCTCCTCTGTCCATGGAATTCTCCAGGCAAGAATACTAGAGTGGGTTGCCATGCCCTCCTCCAGGGGAATCTTCCCAACAGAGGGATCAAACCCATGTCTCATGTCTCCTGCATTGGAAGGCACATTCTTTACCACTAACACCACCTAGTTAACATTTCTTGATAACTAATGAAAAACTATTAATTCTACAATAGAAAAAATGACCTAAGATTTTTAGAAAACAAACAAAGATATTTATTGAGTATTACTTTCTGCCTAGTATATTGTTTCGGAGAAGGAAATGGCAACACACTCTAGTGTTCTTGCCTGGAGAATCCCAGGGATGGGGGAGCCTGGTGGGCTGCCGTCTCTGGGGTCGCACAGAGTCGGACACGACTGAAGCGACTTAGCAGCAGCAGCGGCAGTATAGTGTTATGTATTGGGAATAGAGCACAAGGTCTGAAATGAACAATTTATTAGAAACTTACAGGAGATTCACAGTTTAATGGGAACAATCTCGGTGGTTAATAAGCAGGTCAAAAACAGATACACTCTTACACTTAGCCAAATAAATGAAAAGTAACACAATCATAAAATATAAATCTTCAGCTAATCAAATTGCCAATAAATGAAAAAAGAATAGCCAATGTTGACTTGAATGTTGGGAAATAGGCATTTTGTAATCACTGACAACTTTTTGGATATAATAGTCAAATTATATTTAAATTATTTCATAATATATATGTATGGGTATTTACACATATATAGAGAGACATAGGCAGAAAGTTTCTTATCATAGCATTGCTTAAAATTGTAAAAAAAAAAACCAGGAAACAATATAAATAATCAACAAAGGGAGAATGGGTAAGGGAATTATGTTATACACCCAGAATGGAGTCCTTAGAGAAAGGAAATGGCAACCCACTCCATTATTCTTGCCTAGGAGATTCCATGGACAGAGGCGACTGGAACAATCCTGCCTGCTTTACAAGGACAAAGACAGAAGCACGCTTAAGCGTATGCATATGTGTACACAAACATACACACAAATTACATACATAAAGAAGCAATGTTTTTAACTTTTTAAAATTTGTATTTCCTAAACAAGTATTGATATTGCTATTTTGTTGATTGATGTTGTTTGGTCAATAAGTGGTGTCTAACTCTTTAGCGACTCCTACCAGGCTCCTCTGTCCATGGGATTTCCCAAGCAAGAATACTGGAGTGGGTTGCTGTTTCCTTCTCCAGGGGATCTTCTCCACCCAGGGATTGAACCCGTGTCTCCTGCATTGGCAGATGGGTTCTTTGCCACTGAGTCACCAGGGAAGCCCATTATTTTACAGATGATAAAATCAAGATTCTTACTCTGTGAATATGACTGAATTGACTAACATACTATTCCTGAGTCTCCCAGCCTGAACTTAAATCCAAATTTCCTGGTTTAAAAGACCATGCCCTCCCCATTAACATCTTGCCACCTCAACGGTCCTGCAAATACTTTCTGGCTTTGAAATGCTAAAACTTAGATTCCCTGTAAGAGGAGTGCCTCAAATTATGCAGTAGTTTGCCTTCTCAGGGTGAGGAGTCAAGCAAGACAAAGTAATTAATCAACCAGAATGCGAACACTAAGGATTCAATAGATCTCAAATAGTTGTGGGATCCAGACCAGTGCCATTACGTCATGGAAGCTATGTGTTCACCACTGTATCTGCCTTAGCAATCCTGTAAGTGAGAAATGTAACCTCCAGCCCACTAAAACATTGCTAGCATGGCCATGTACATTCAAATGTGTTCCAATAAACATTTGGTGTTTTTACTTTTGCCAAGTGCCTCACCAAGAGAAACTGACAAAAGAACATAAACTGAGATTTGGCAAAAAGCATAACAGATAACCATTCAATTGCAAAGTTCTTTTTTCCATGGCAAATTTTCTGAGTCATCCAAGAAATGGAACTCCTGGAAATTCTTTTTCAGTAGGACACCAAAGCAATTCTCTTGCCTCCAAGCTCTTGATAACTTAATGCAGTATAGAGTTTTTTGGAGGAAAAGCTTGGTTTCTAAATTCTCACTTATCCTGTGTTTTCTACTGTGAAGCTCTGAGTGGATATATAACACTTTATTGATGTTATAGTGCCCTTCTGAGGAGCCAGAGACCTTCAGAAACTCCCAGATTTCATCATAAAGAGGATTACAATAGATTTATTGTACATAGGAAGTGAGTTATGAAGTGTTTTCTGTTAGGCATCGTTTTAACAGAGAATCTTTCTTGAAAACTCGGTGTTGGCAGAAAAGAACACTCTTGCCTGAATGAACAAATTATTTTTTTGAGCAGAGATTTTCCCATAAACTCAGTCGTCCTTGAAGAGTTATCGATTTACTTCTTGGCTTATGAATCACTAGTAAGACTAAAAGAATCAAAAGGGAAATTAAAAATATACTTCAAAGTGAGCAAAGAGCTGAATCTTTATATTTTTTATCCTCTTTGATATAACTGTGGTTAGAGAAAGTCCAGGAACAGCTATGTAGCCATTATTTGAATAATATAGTTCTTAACATAATCAGACTCCACCCCAAAAATAACCATTATTAATTAAAAGGTTAAATATGGGTGAAATCTTATAGGCGTTGGTGCCCATTATATTTCTGGGATCTTATTATATTAAATTTTATTCATCATCAAATCAGGAAATAGATGTGTTCACTAGAATGGCCATGCTTGTGTGCAGCCCAGAACAGTTTTCACAAACCTCAAATAATGAAGAAAAAGACAGGTTCTTATACCACTTATCTAGAAAGCTTCAAGAACTGATTTTCTTTCTTTTTAAACACAATGGAAAACACACACTGGTTATTCTGTTTCTTGAATACTGCATTCTCCTTCCAGAGTCAGGAAGTTTTACATACACTTTTTCCTGTGCCTGGAAGGTTTTTTTTTTCCTACCTTTTTATTTTGTATTGGAGTATAGCCCATTAACAAACAATGTTGTGATAGTTTCAGGTAGACAGTGAAGGGATTTAGCCATTGATATACATCATATTCATTCTCCCCCAAACTCCCCTCCCATGCAGGCTGCCACATAACATTTAGCAGTTACATGTGCTGTATAGTAGGTCCTTGTTGATTATCTATTTTAGATACAGCAGTGTGTACATACCCATCCCAAACACCCTAACTATTCCTTCCCACCCCATGCTTCCTGCCCACTCTCCTGTCCCCCTTCCCGTGCCTAGAAGGTTTCTGCCCAACTCTTTCTTGTCCTCAGGTCTTAACTTAAATGGCAAATATTTAGAGAGAGTCTTTCTCTGACTCAGTGAGTGTTGTCATACACATGCACCCCATTATTCTTTTTCCCCCATATTACTTATAATTTTTCAATATATTCTATTTGTTTACTTGTTTAATTTGTGTGGCTTTCTTTGGAATATAAAATCTACAAAGCTACTGTTTCTCAAGTGTAGTTTGAATGACAATGACACCAGTGAAGTGTAAGCTTCAGAAGTACTTGCTTGAGCTAAACTCATAAATGTATCTTATTTTTATTTTCTTCAAGTGGGTCCCAAATAAGTATTAGGCCCCGCAAATCTGGATTTGCTTTGCCCACTGTTGCAGACACACTCTAAGGTTATCCTCAGTGGGTCATGCCCTTGTATAATGCCTTCCTCTGAAGTGTGCGTAGAACTTAAGACTTGAACTAGCCACTAGGAGCAGGCACTCTTGTGATGGAGCTCCATGCTACAAGACTCTGTCTTTACACTGGAATGGTGGATTCTCCTGCTGGCCTTGAAGACGTAACTTTTCATATTTTGAGAGGGCCTATGAAGGCAGCCTTCTAGGAGATAACTACAGGCCTCAGCTAATAGTCATCCAGAAAATGGTGTCCTCAGCCCCACAACCACTATAAACTGAATTCTACCCACAACCACAAGGGCAGAGAAGAGGATGCCAGGTTTCCAAAGGGAAGAGAGCTTTGACTTTAGCTTTGTGAAACCCTGAGCAGAGGATCCAGCTAATCTGTGCCCAAACTCTTGATCCATGGAAACTATGAGATTAAAAAATAGAGGTTTTAAGCTGCTAACTATGTGGTCATTTGTTATATAGTAATAATAACTAATACAATCACCAGTGTCTGCTGTAATGCCTATCACACGCTAAGAACTCAGATATATTTAATGAAACATGGATTATATTCAGGCTTCAGAGCTTATCTAAAGAAGGGATCAACTGAATTGGAACAATCTAACTTAAAACATTTCCTTAATTATAGTATCTTGTTTTAGTCTGTCTCATTAAACTAAAAATATTTTTAGTTTTGCTTTTTATCCATCTAGAAGACTTAAGTCCAGTTACATTTATCATAGTACTGTAGTTTAATGTCTATAATTCTATTTTGTGGGTTTTCTTTTTCTGTTACCTGGTTATCCCTTATTTATTTTCACTTTCAATTACTGAACTATCCTACTTATGTTTAACCCTTATATGGTTTGCAAGATAAAATAGTAGATTCAAATAATAAGGTAAAAAGACTAGGAAAGTTATTTGTACCTGGTCAATGGAAAAATATTCAATCTCTGAATTAAAATATAGCCAGATACAGGCACACAGGAAATACCATTCTTGCTCAAGTTGTTCCCTATTCCCAAAATGACCTCCCCTATCTTCTCGGCTTGACTTATTTTTCAATTCTCACAATAACAATCTCCTTAAAGTTATACCTACCCCTATTCTCACCTGGTGAGTTAGGTATTTCTAAAATGTACTGCTTTAGTTCTTTGTAAACATTTCCATCAAGTCACTCTCCCAGGGCACTCTTCTTTCTGTTTACTTGCCTACCCTCACAGAGAGACTATGAGCAACCTGAGAAGTGGGAGGGAAGAGTATATTCCATTTCTATACCTTCAGCACTGAGCAGAATGCCTGGCAGCTTGGAGGACTCACTATGTATTTGATGACTGGAGAGAGAAGTAAATGAACTACAACTAGACTTTAGTAAAAGGTACAAAGGGCAGAAAAGGCTATAAGGAATGTAAGGTTTGATCTGAACCCAACAAATAAACTGACCTGACTTAGTGGAGAGGAAGCAGTCTGAGACCAGGCACAGGGTGGGATGAGGAAGGAAGAAATATGTGGAGCTGTGAGATTATGCTGGCCAGAGGGAGATTTCATAGGAATGGGAATACTTAAGGCCTTAAATAGCAAATAGAGCAGTTGGTTTTTGATGCACTAGGCAAAAAGGGGTGCCAGTGCTATTATAATCCGGAGGCCAATGGAGGTTGTAAAGTTTTCATTGAAGTTGCTGAGTCTTGATATTCTTGTGGATTTTTCCTGAGAGCGTTATGCTGTGATTTCTTTCTGGTCTCATTCTGTGTGACATAATTAATATGGCTCCTTTGGACAGAACTGTTAGGGAGATTAAATAAAATTATTATGATCCTACTGACTGTTGTGCAAGCATTTAAAGCCAGAGAAAAACTTCGGTAATTGAAAAATCTTATAAGACATAAGCTTGCAACCACTCTTTATGCTTTAGCAATGCATGAAGATGCAGTCAGCCCTCTGTGTTCTGCATCCATGGATTCAACCAACTTCAGATGAAAATAATTTTTTTTTTAGATTCCAGAAAGTTTCAAAAAGCAAAATGTAATGATTCATGGGGTCGCAAAGAGTTGGACACAACTGAGAGACTGAACTGAACTGAACTAAACTGAAATTTGTGGCACACTAGCAACTATTTACATAACATTTACATTGTATTAGACATTGTAAGTAGTCTAGAGATGAGTTAGAGTTTACAGCAGGATACAGAACCAACTCATTGGAAAAGACCTTGATGCTGGGAAAAAGTGAAGGTGGGAGGAGAAGGGGATGACAGAGGATGAGATGGTTGGATGGCATCACTGACTCTATGGACATGAGTTTGAGTAGGTTCAGGGAGTTGGTGATGGACAGGGAGGCCTGGCATGCTGCAGTCCATGGGGTCGCAAAGAGTTAGACATGACTGAGCGACCAAACTGAATTGAACTGACACGTAGGTTATATGCAAGCACTATACCATTTTACATAAAGAACTTAAGTATCTGAGAATTTCAGTATCCACGGGGATCCTGGAACTAATCCCTTATGGCTATCAAGGGTCGGCTGTGCTAAGTGAGAAAATCAAGGTACTATTGTTATTAATGTCAAATAATACCTATTTAAGTGGAGAGGCAACTATTTTTGGATAACAATATATGATGTACTGCAGAAAAAATAACTCTCACTTTCAAAGAAGTTTTTTTTTTCTTATAAGATACTAGTGAAACTTTAGTTATCAAATCAAATATATAAGAGAAAAGACTCTTTAAAACTCCTATTATACACTTTTCATGTAGGTAGCAACCTTGTACTTAGCTGTTAGTTTCCTTATAATCATGACTTAGATAAGTCAGGCTTCTAATTGTATCTTCTGAATGAGGTTCTCATCTTTATGCAACAGAAAAAGTTGATTACATTCTACTGAAAATGGTTAAATTTTGATCAAATGTGCCTGCTTTCATCACATAATTCCCACCAAATGAAATTAATATTGAAAAGTTTTCAAGATGATTTTTCTTGTGCCTTTTATGTCAAAGTTTGAGGCCATATTAAAGTTTTCAAGTACTTATCCCCAAGTGCACTATTGTAGATGCAAAATATGATCAAAGAGGACTCACAACTAAGTATGCCTAGAATCTAAAAAACGTCATGAATAGGATTGAATTTCAGAAGTATCCTGCACAGAAGTTCATTTTTTTAAATATAAATTACCTTAAATCTTTTTTTTTCCTTATGAGAGCAGAAACTATGGCAAAGAGAACAGAATATAGAGATGTAATGACTTTGACATCTTGGAAAGGAAATGGCATTGATGAATTTAACCCTAAGGCAAGCAGGGTATCCTTCCTTATGTATTTCATTCCTCCAACAATTAAAGCTATTCATGGGCTGCTCTGATGCAAAATTAAAGTGACATCAAAACTTCTGCAGATAGACTTTCTCCCAAAGGAGACCTAAGCAATAACAGTGCAACCCCCATGGAGTCTTAGAACACATTTTAGCTCAAGCACACCTCTATTCATGATAGTCAGCCAGGACTTTGTAGCTGTAGAAATTGCAAGCCAGGCTAAAACATGATAGTCCCCAAGTTTCCCAGTGTTTCAGTATCTATTGCTATGAAATAAATCAACCAGTTGCTTAAAAAAACAGCAATGAATCATTTCTTACAATTTTCTAGGTGAGGAATTCTGGCAGGGCTTGGCTGCAGTCACTTTCTCAGCTGCATTTGACTGGTGGTTGAGCTAGTCTGGGAGATACAGAAAGGCTTCATTCAGAGGGCTGGTTCTCTCTATCCACATATGCTGTCTCATATTTCGGTTTTCTGGTCTAAGCTTCTTTACATCATGGAGGCTAGCTCCTAGTAAAGAGAAAACAGTAGATGTCTCGTCAAAGTTAGGCCTGGAACTTACCCGGTGTCACACCTGCCAAATCAGAGTATCACAAAGCCAGCTCAGATTCAGGAAGAGAGGACCCCAGCTCTTGATGGTATGCATACAAGAAAGAAGCGATAGTGGTCAACTTTGAAAACAAATTGAACACTGAATCTCTATGTTGGTTCCTCAGAGTCCCAGACTGGCCTTCCTTCTGTTCCCAGAGGAGCTCACTGACCTTTGCACATCCTCTGGCAATGTGGTATAAACAAGTAGAGAGCAATGTGCAACAGATCTAGAGTTTCATTGTGGTTCCATCTCTTCTGAGTTAAGTAATGCAGTGTAGTAAACACCCATCTGAACACGGTTTTCAAAATCTATGAAATTGGGATAGTGCTATTACCTTGGATAGTTATAAGAATTAGAGACAAATGTATCAGGTGCTTATAAATGTTTGTCGTTGTTGTTGTTAGATGATTGATGGGAATACCTCTCTAGCATACTTCTACCTAGAATCCTTATTATTAAGAAGGGGAAGTGAAAAACAATTGTGAAGCTCTTCTGAGACATCTCAAATCACGGAAACACTCTGGCCTTCAAACGTCAGAAGCCTCTTAAATGGGAGGAAATCTGAAAGAATTAAGGATAAGTCACGCACTCAGAATTTTAGCTCAACCCTGAAAGTTGTGGAGAATGCTGATCTTCACCCCTCTTCAACATAGGAATCAGATAAGATCCTAAAAGATGTATTCAGGATATTACAGATCTTCTATCAATGCTTTGACTACATAGCTCGAATAAATAATAGTAAGTATATAAAGTAGGCTCTCCATGTTGAAATTATATGGCATAATATACAATAAATATGTGTTTATTCATATCTATTACATATATATGCAAATATGTATACATATGCTAAAAGAAATTTAAAAAGCTTCCCAAAGACAATGATTTATTATTTTTGTTATATGAAAGAAAGGGCATTCTATACATAGCACATACTCAATCAGAACCAGCTTCATGGACATGCTACCTCTGCAGTTGAAAAGGGGACCATGCTTAGAAATCCCCATGCTTACTTCAAGGCTCTGCTCTCACCATCTTGAAATCCTCAGTAATTTCTGAACAAAAGGCGCTACATTTTCATTTTTCACTGGGCCTGGAAAATTACTTAGCTGATCCTCACTTCAATATACTCTTAACTATGAATTCATATAATCCTGATGAGAAATTTTTAATATATTTATTTATATGTGCTTATGAGTAAACCGATACATGCATAAAGTATTCAATAGACACAATGTATTTTGCATCCTATAGACAAAATGTCATTCAGCCATTTAACAAATAACTACTGAGGGCAGGTTTATACCTATATTAAGGATATATTACCTCATTTTTTATTGGTATATTATTTTACATATTTTTTCTCAGGAAGAGAGAATGATCAAGAAGTTGTGTGATTCCTGAGACAAATTTAAGTCTGAATTGGGCAGTAAGGAGTTCATGATCTGAGCCACAGTCAGCTCCCGGTCTTGTTTTTGCTGACTGTATAGAGCTTCTCCATCTTTGGCTGCAAAGAATATAATCAATCTGATTTCAGTGTTGACCATCTGGTGATGTCCATGTGTAGAGTCTTCTCTTGTGTTGTTGGAAGAGGGTGTTTGCTATGACCAGTGCGTTCTCTTGGCAAAACTCTATTAGCCTTTGCCCTGCTTCATTCTGTATTCCCAGGTCAAATTTGCCTGTTACTCCAGGTGTTTCTTGACTTCTTACTTTTGCATTCCAGTCTCCTATAATGAAAAGGACATCTTTTTTGGATGTTAGTTCTAAAAGGTCTTGTAGGTCTTCATAGAACCGTTCAACTTCAGCTTCTTCAGCATTACTGGTTGGGGCATAGACTTGGATTACTGTGATATTGAATGGTTTGCCTTGGAAACAAACAGAGATCATTCTGTCATTTTTGAGACTGCGTCGAAGTACTGTATTTCAGACACTTTTGTTGACCATGATGGCTACTCCACTTCTTCTAAGGGATTCCTGCATTTATTGACTATGCCAAAGCCTTTGACTGTGTGGATCAAATAAACTGTGGAAAATTCTGAGAGAGATGGGAATACCAGACCACCTGACCTGCCTCTTGAGAAACCTGTATGCAGGTCAGGAAGCAACAGTTAGAACTGGATGTAGAACAACAGACTGGTTCCAAATAGGAAAAGGAGTACATCAAGGCTGTATATTGTCACCCTGCTTATTTAACTTATATGCAGAGTACATCATGAGAAATGCTAGGCTGGAAGAAGCACAAGCTGGAATCCAGATTGCTGGCAGAAATATCAATAACCTCAGATATGCAGATGACACCACCCTTATGGCAGAAAATGAAGAGGAACTAAAGAGTCTCTTGATGAAAGTGAAAGAGGAGAGTGAAAAAGTTGGCTTAAAGCTCAACATTCAGAAAACTAAGATCATGGCATCCAGTCCCATCACTTCAAGGGAAATAGATGGGGAAACAGTGGAAACAGTGTCAGACTTTATTTTGGGGGGGCTCCAAAATCACTGCAGATGGTGACTGCAGGCATGAAATTAAAAGATGCTTACTCCTTGGAAGAAAAGTTATGACCAACCTAGATAGCATATTCAAAATCAGACACAAGAGTTTGCCAACCAAGGTCCGTCTAGTCAAGGCTATGGTTTTTCCTGTGGTCATGTATGGATGTGAGAGTTGGACTATGAAGAAAGCTAAGTGCTGAAGAATTGATGCTTTTGAACTGTGGTGTTGGAGAAGACTCCTGAGAGTCCCTTGGACTGCAAGGAGATCCAACCAGTCCATTCTAAAGGAGATCAGCCCTGGGTGTTCTTTGGAAGGAATGATGCTAAAGCTGAAACTCCAGTACTTTGGCCACCTCATGCAAAGAGTTGACTCATTGGAAAAGACTCTGATGCTGGGAGGGATTGGGGGCAGGAGGAGGAGGGGACGACAGAGGATGAGATGGCTGGATGGCATCATGGACTCAATGGACATGAGTCTGAGTGAACTCCGAGAGTTGGTGATGGATAGGGAGGCCTGGCGTGCTGCGATTCATGGGGTCGCAAAGAGTCGGACACGACTGAGTGACTGAACTGAACTGAACTGAACTGAGACAAATGTTCCAACAGATATTACTTGAAAGCTCCTCATTAACTATTCGTTAGAGGACCATTGACGTGTAGATGCTTTTTCCCTAAGTATCAACCCAGAGGAGTCTCTCATGGCCCATTCAGTTCTCCATGTACTCAGTGAAGAATAGTACCTTTACCGTCAGAAAAATAATTTTCATCATGTAGAATATAGTGATTCAACTGCCGAAGGCAATCTTCATGACATAAAACAGCAGCTCTTTTTTTTCTCTTTTTACAAATAAAATTAAGTATAATATTAATAACAGTATGATAAACTTTAGGAATGATGAAATTCTCTTATTTTTTCTGTATGTGGTTTCAGAATCCCTTTGGTTAATGAACGAGAGTAATTCCTTTCTGTAAAAACATTTTGATATAAAACCAAGTGATTTTCAGACATTTTCATATTTTGAAACTTAAAAAGATAAAATATAAGTTGTCAAATTAAGCAGCTTAATTAAAGCCATGATAGTGAGGGAGGCCTCATAGTTTCCAGTGGCTTTCAAAATACAAACTAGTAAATCAAATTTCATTGTGTCCTCACAGAAATATCATGATAACTCAGACTCCATCATAGAAAGGGGATTAGCAAATCTTTGCTTCTAACTAATGATAGCCCTGGTAAGAAAACTGCCAATCTTTAGCATATTCAAAAGTCCCAAGCCTTTATTAAGCCCAATCAACAAATCTGCAGTTTGAATTCTATTTTTGCACGTCCTTGACAAAGCTCTAATTAAAAATACAATAATTTTTTATCTCACTGAGGCAGTGGATTGTATTTTACACCTTCTTGTTTCTAAATATTAATATGATAGTCCAATCATCTAGAGAGTCCTTCCCACCTTTTACAAATGTTGACAAATAATTTCAAAAAACTAAGAATGAGCAAAATATCTGTATATATGTGAGAGAGCTTTGATTACATAGGCCTGTGGTGCAAAATGCCCTCAAGTTTTTGCATTGTTTATGAACAACTAATGTCTTAAAGATTTGCTGACCTTCAAACACTTTTAGCTACTATGCTATTTTCTTTGTGAAACAAGAAGAAAATAGTCTGTGTTCTGGGGATCCATAATAAAAACTTAATGGCAGATTCCATTCTGATTAAGGTATGGATGATATAACAGGCTATTGTTAAAACAGTCACTCCCCACCTTCTCCACACTGACCCGGATGAGAAAAGTATATATTTATGATACTGATGCTGGGGTTGGCCATGACTTGATTTTGCCAACAGGATGTTAGTGGACATGACAAACTGAGACTGGAAATGTGCTTATATGATTGTGGCCTACAACTTGTTCTCATACATGCATACTGTATCACTGCCATGAGAAGAGGCTACAAAGTAGCCCCTGGAGCAAAGACAGTGAGAGACACATGTAGCCGACTTGGATCGTAGCTTCAATTTGGATCCAAGCCCAAACAAACTCAGCTAAAATCACAAAATTTCAGCCAACTTGCATAAGCATGAGGGAGAAATAAACACTTACTGCATGCATTGAATCTGGGCTTTTAAAAAATACAACACAGTTGTGTCAAAAGCTAACTGATTCAACAAATCATTCAGAGAACTAAACATGTGTAGCTCTTCCAGGGCAAAATCTGGTTCCATATCTACTCAGGCAAGGTACATTAGACTCATTGCTAGAATTGTTAAACTGAGACTTTAAACAACATGAAATTACTTGAAAATGACATTCCCTACAAAAATTATTTATGCAAAATGACTAAGCATTCTTTTTAAAATATATATAAATTTCAATTTTTTGTACTATCAACAATATGTTCATCCTGACATTCACCAAATATGTTAAAATGTCTATTATAAGTTATCAGGCACATTCAAGCATCATTTAGACCCCTAACCAGGTATGCACAAGGACTGGTCAACAGTTCAATAAGCACAGGAAAGAAGATCCATCTAGGAACTTCCTGACACATTCTCCTTATCATCTTTATCTCATGGTGTCTTGAGTTGTTTACTATAGTCTTTACCACTGTCTTGGCTAATTCTAGCAGTTTTACTACTATTACTGTCACTACATTTCTCTACCTCTTTCTTACTATTTTTCTTTCCTTTTTTTTTTTTCACAGCATTTTAAACAAAGTGTCACCAAGAAGAAAATTCTCCCAGAACAGCTATCTAATTTAGAGCAATTAGTTCCTGGGAATAGAAGGAAAGAATGGTAAAATATTCAAATATTGAAGTATTGAATGGTAAAATATTCAAATACTGAAGGGCTTCCCTGGTGGCTCAGATGGTAAAGAATTCGCCTGCAAGACGGGAGGCCTGGGTTTGATCCTTGGGTTGGGAAGATCCCCTGGAGAAGGGAAAGGATAGTATTCTTGCCTGGAGAATTCCATGGACAGAGGAGTCAGGCAGGCTACAGTCCATGGGGTCACAAACAGTCGGACACAACTGACTGACTTTCACTTTCACGCTCTGTGAAATGTACTTTTTACACAATTCAAACAAATCACTTTGCTTAACCGTGCCTGAGTTTCCTTTCTCATCCATGCTCTGTGAAAAAGAACAATATATAACCACACGTTTTAGCATTGAGATGATCAAATGTTGTGTCTGAAAACACTGAAGCAATATGTCATTTTTTCTTCTTTATTTAAAAGCAGCTTTCAGCCATATAAAATTCTCTTCTTACAAAAAACCAGCCTTTCACTATTTCAATAATATATCTCTTTAAAGAGTCTTCTGCTAGGTATTTCCTCTACAAAAGCCAGATAAAAATTTTACATGTAAAAACTTTTTTTTTCTAAATTTCTGTTGTAACACAGCTATTATGTATATACTTGATCATGAGTTTATTGCTACACAGTGGTGCAAATGGTTCAGAATACACTGTCAAAGAACAGATTGTTACTGTGATTGACATGTCTACACCAGGGTTATAAGTGTTTCACAAAATATGTATGTTGTTTTGCTTTATTTGGTTTTGTTCTGTTTTATTTCTTCATAGTGTTTTTGTCTGATGTTGATGTGTCTAGTTCAGCTATGGCTCGGTCACTGCTACATGGCTTCTCTTTTTTGGTGTTTGTCTTTGGGTTATTTATCCAGTCATCAGTCCAAGAATCAGGAAAAGGAAACAAAAACTAGTTTCATTCAAACAGGAAATGGTTTGGCATGGAAGTATAAAAGGGAAGAGTTGGTTAAAACCATTGTTGAGATTTTCATATATTATCTTTGTATTAACATACTTCTGTATTAATATGCAGAGATAATATATGAAAATCTCAACAATGGTTATATTTTATTATCTATGTATCCTACACTTCACTGCCATGAATATCTCAGAGATTTCTTATTGTTTAGTGAAATTCTCTACACCTTTAAAAGTGTCAAATCATAAAAACTGAGTTATTAAAAAAAAACCTATCCTGTCACTAAGATAAAACCCACATTTAAAGACCTAGATTAAAACTAAAGTTTAATAGGGATTACTTATTTTTATTTAAAAGTCCAGTGTCCTCTACACATAACTTCCTTAAAGGGACAATAAATGTTGTACATATGTCTCAATAACCATCACAATATTAAATGTAGATGCAATGGAACATGAAATTTAATAATTCTGGAGAGTTTCTTAAGTTTTGAGAAAACATGATTCTAAGCCATGAAGAAGTTAATTGCTTCAAAGCTTATTGAATCATTCTGAAAACATAAATTTTTAAATATCTTAGTCATCCTAAGGTTCAGTTGGTGTCTTACATTATACATAATACAACTGCAACAGACCCATCAACTATGTATCACTGAAAATAGAAAACAATTGTAATGTAAATATAAAATATCACACATTAATCACAATATGCTTTGCATCAGTTTCACATTTATATATAAGTACAATGCACATAATCATTTTCTTTTAAATAAATTTTAGGTGCATTAAAATGTATCATGCTTGCAGATATTGGCATTTTTAAAAGCTGTTCAAACTGAAATCAAATTAGAAAAAAAAAGTTAATATTCATTTTAATAGGAACACAGATGACTCAGTCTAGGAAAAGCCAATAATGAGTTGCTCTATTTTCTACATTTAATGTAAATCTAATGTGTTGTCCTTTACATAGCAGCATGATGCCATCATCAATAGAACATATGCTTTATGCTATTTTTCAAATGGTTATAATGAGTTTTTCTGAAGCAAATACAGTACACAACTGAATTTCACCAAATTCTATAGATGCCATAACTAGAGTAACTGAGTATATATTAAGAGATTTAACTCTTTATGTTGTTGCTGTTGTTCAGTCATTAAATCGTGTCAGACTCTTTGCGACCCCATGGACTGGAGACAGTCCAGGCTCTTCTGTCCAAGGGATTTCCCAGACAAGAATATTGGAGTGGGTTGCCATTTCCTTCTGCAGGGAATCTTCCTGACCCAGGGATCGGACCCACATCTCCCTTATCATCTGCATTACCAGGTGGTTCTTTACCACTGAGGCACCAGGGAAGCCCTTATATAGGACATATTTATTTCTTTATTCATTATTTTCATATGCTTGTAGCTTAACAAGATTTTGGGTGGATTAATTTGTTCATCAAAATTGAATAAGAAATTACTATCTCTGCTGATTAAAAGTAAAAATGTTTATTGGATGTTCATAGGAATTGCAAGCTGTGGCACCAAATCATTATATGTATATATATATATGCAACAGAATTACGGGTGATCAAATAGCTTTCTATATGTTCTAAGTCTTCTACAAAGAGTATGCTTCTCTATCCATTTTTAAAATGTTGGGTTGCCTTCATACTTTTTATTTCACTCTGTACTCTCTTCCTTCTCATGTCCATTCATGTTCAATGCTTCCATTTTCAAATGCCTCCTCATGACTTCAGATGTACATCTCAAGCCCAGATCTCTAATATTCAGCTTCATATATATATATATTTCTGCTTATCTGACATCTTCACTTGAATATTTATCAAAAGTGCTTCAAACACAACCTTCTTTAAACTGAGCACACAACCAAAACTCCAAATTACATCCATTTTTATGACTCCCACTTGTGGAAAATTGTACACTCACACAATTCCCAATCTCAGTAGACACTGCAGTCATGAATGTAGTTGTGCAGGCCCTGGATGTAAATGGGTATTTTTGACACTATGTTCTCCTCCACCAGCCATGTGCCAAGAAGCACAGGAGTCCTGTAAACTGTACCTACATACAGCTTTCTAATCTATCCAAATTTCTCCATCTCTGATGTCACAACCCTGGAACACGATTCAAGTATCTGGAATTCTTTTTCCTATGTGGTTTTTGTTTGTTTGTCTTGCTTTGCGTCCCTGTTTTGTTATATATATATATACTGCAGCCACAGTGATCATTACAAAATGCATGTCTGGGTAGGTCATTTGCCTGCTTTTAAACTTTTAGTGGTTTTATTTTGCATCTAAGAAGAAACCCCGAACTCTTTCACTACACTCTCCCCATTGACTTTCACACTCAAGCTAATGTGCTCTTCCTTTCAGTCCAACAACTTTATTCTTAATCAGACCTTTGTATAGTTCCCTTAAGGAACAGTCTTCAAACCTCACCTTATGCTTGTCAATCTAACTCACATACATCCTTTTTCCTAGGTTAAGATACTAATTCTTCAAGACAGCCTTCACAAACTTACTGAATCAGAGTATCACACTATTTTATCTATCTGTCCTTTCCACACATAATGTTTAAGTTTGTAATATACATGTCTGTCTCTCCCACTAGATGGTAAGTTCTATGAAAGTAGGGTCTGTCCACATTTTGCTCATCATTTTATCCTCAGCTCCCAGCACACTGCATGGTTGAATTCCTTATCAATAAAATACTGTTGAATTAAGGATTATAATGTCTTGCATTCAGAAAAATATTAAAGTGGGAACAAAATACATGAAGTCAAGTTGGTATTCAAAGTGTATAGAATAATAACATGTTCAATTGCTCTAAGAATACATAAATCTGACCTTGAGACTCCACTTTTGACTTGAATAAAAAAGATATCTAATTGTCCACCAGATTAAAAATAACATGGTTTCTTTTAAAAAAGAGCTAAATTAAGAGCATATTTCCTAAAGGTCTTCAACTGAATGTTTAAGATAATTTTATCATGAATAATGTCCTATCATTAAGTGTTCCTATAATAAATACCATGTTAAGTTTTTCTTTATAATGACTTTAATACTACTTTATAGTTGAGACCAATGTTTAACTATTATTTGCTTATCAAAATTATAAGTGATAGTATAAACAAAAAAAAAGAAAAGGCTAAAACAGAAAGTAATGAACAGGGTTGAATGCAATAATAAAACTGTATAAAGTTGCTTATCTACTGTCAAGGAAACTGCCACTTCTGACCAGGGGGGCGGAAAAAAAAACCTTCTCTGACACCTTTCTTCTCTATCTCTTTTTCAGTCTAACCCTTTGGTATCTTCACGACTTTGGTCAAATTCCTGGTTTAGTAAATAAAAACTAATGGATGAAAGAAAGCTTCTTAATCTTATGAGCCTCACTTTCTTTGCCTGTACGATCCATTAAGTGAAACCCATGCCACAGGTGAAGTAAGATAATAGACACAGCACACTTCCTTGAATATAATAGGTCCTCAACAAATACATAGTTATTATTATTTTTACTTTAAAATATTTGTCCTCCCTCCTTACTCTTTCTCTTCATATCTCTGTGACTCAATAACAAACAGATGTTTTAGAGAATGGGGTGGGGAAACCTGTGTGTCCCATTCCATAGTTCAGCCACACTTTAGATTTAAAACAGTCTTGGACACTAGGATAATTAAATTTTCCCAGTCACAATTGCTTCTTTCTTGGAGCACTTCTCACTTATTTTATAGTAGTTGATAACTTGTCTTCCCATGACTTCTTATCTGCCCCATGAGTGAACATACATAAACTGAGAGAGTTAGTTCTAACATTCCACTAAGAGTGAAAATAATAAGAAAACAAATGAGCAACAAACCAAAACCTCCCAACTAATCAGATTTTAAAAGCATCAAATAACCCAGTATTTGATATTTGCTAACAGTCATCAGGCACAATTGTTTAAAAAAAAAAGTAAAAAGCAAAAACAGGACCCATAGCATTAGAGACTTTAAAACCTTTCATTTTAAATTTAGTATAGTACATGCAACTTGGGAGTTCCAGCTACCATTATGGTCAGAAATTCTTCTACATGAAGGAGATTTTTCATGGTGGACTGTGAAAATGTAGAGGGCCACATGGCAAGGAATGCAATCAACTTCTAGGAGTTGAGAATGGCCCCTGTCTGACAGCCAGCAAGAAAAAGGAGACCTCAGTTCTACAAACAAAAGAAACTTGATTCTGCCAACAACCTTAATCCTTGAACTGGATCCTTGCCCAGAGACTCCTGATAAGAACACAGCTCAGCCAACAAGACACTTTGAGAGTAAGGACCTGAGCAGAGAACACAAATGAACTGTGCCTAGACAACTGACCAACAGAACTGGGATATAATAAGTGGGTTACCTTAAGCCACTGAGTCTGTGATAACTTACTATGTAGCAATGGAAAATTAAGCCACTGGGTATCTCAAAGAATGGATCAAGACTGAATTTAGGACTTTCTCAGTTGCAATCCAGTAAATATTTCTAAGCAACTAACAATTTGTAAAGTTTGTGAAGTATTTTCTCACATATACTTTTATTTAATCATCCCACCAACTCAGTAAAAAGAGTGTCCGTAGTCTCTATTCTAAACATTTTTTTAAGAGTCTCTGATAGAGTAATTTTATTGCTCAAGATCACAAAAGCAGACAGTGAAATGATACCTAAAATTCAAAACAAGGCAAGTGATAATTAAGTAATAATGCTCAAAAGTGTGAGGACATGATCAATATTAAACACTAAAGACTCACCAGGACCAGGATAAGAAAAGTCAGGCATTCACCTTGACTTCAAAATTTGAGGATGAGGGAGGATCAAAAAATCTCACTAATCGAGATAAATTATGTCTCAATTCAATATTTTAAAAAATCAAAATAATTGCCAAAATCCATGATAAGGAAATACTATACATAAAAAAACCCATTCACTGGCTGAAAACAGGGTTAGACCACTGAAGCACTCACTCTCAGGGTCATACAAGTACAGGCTCAGATCCTGTCTTTATGTATAACTTTGTATTTATTTATTTAATTATTTAAAATAGAGACAATGTTTTTATCACTCACCTCACCTTAGTTCTAGTCCTGACTCAGTAACATGTACCCTTAGAACATTTCCTTATCTTCCATTTACTAAGCCATATTAACATATTCTATTTCCGAAATAAACTCTCTACTCAGTTATTTTGGTTGCCTGGCAAGTAGCAAACTTATGTGTTCAAAAACAGAGTTCACTTAAGCTGACAAAGTGACTCCTGGCTATGTCATTCTGAGTATGCTGTCACAGGTATTTGGCTCACTGAAGACAGTGCATCCATTCCTCTAAAATGGCCTCGATCTAAAATGGTCTTGTTCCTCCTTAATATCATTATCTTGGCTGGAGCCGATGTTTTAGAGGTTGAGGTATAGGGATAAGGAAGATTCCAGAAATTCAGTCCTTCATTGGCAGTGTGGCCATTAAAATAGCTGAAACGGTATTGGATGAAGCAGACCTAACTGTGGACAATTTGTTTAAACTGAACTGAAACAGAAAGTAAAGGTGAACAAAGTCCTCATGTACGGAAAGGCTCCAGTTGTTATCAGGGGCTGAATCACTCTAAATGCCTTGTGCTTGAGAAGGCATTATTATACCATTCAGGGAGAAGCAGCATGGGCAGAAGCACAGAGGGAGAGGGGAGGTTATAAAAAGTAAAGAACTCTAAAATAGTTCTAACAGTTTGTTTCTTACTTAAGACTCCTTACTCACAGTTTGAGTCTCTTTGCTCCAGAACATTCTATATTTCCAGACTTTTTACTTTAGAAACAACCAAAAATGTCACTTACTCAAGAAGTAAATATTCATTAAAAAATCTAACTATTTAAATTACTAACAAGTGAATTGAGAAGTTAGAAAAATTATTTTTAATAAATTGAGAGCATATTAGCATATTTATTCAAAAAATCAGGTAAGTTTGCATTGACCACATTAATGGAGTTCTAATATGAAGTTCATTAGGACAGGCCTATATTAAATAAATTGTGAACCCAGAGGACAGAGTGCCACAATTTGGTTTTATGTCTACATGTGTATAAACTAAAGTAGTAATATCACTTACACTATTTGCCATAATCCATGTTAGAATTTATAAAGAAAACAATAAAACTCAACTAGCATAATGATTAGATAGCTATATAGAAAGAATAGAGAAACTATACCCTTTCAAAGAATGCTGACTTTGAATAAATCATAGGAATATTTTCTATGTCTTCCAAAATCATAACTATTTGTAAGCACAAATACTATATCATGTGACAAACTCTAGGGCCTAAACACTGATTACCCCAATGCTGCTTGTTAATAGTAATTAATAGCAGATGAATTATTCAACCAGTTATTAACTGGTTTAGTTCTCAAGCAAGATTTTTGCTATTTAAAATTACAAAAAACATAAAACAATTTTGGGCTAAAGAGTGTTCTGATATTGATTAGACAGAGAGATTTAGCTTTCTTTATCTATCAGTCTATCTATCTAGGCAGTGAAATAGGGCTATTGAAGGCTCACCTCAAAAAAAAAAAAAAAGAGAGGATAACAGAGGGTTCTACCTATACATATATTTCAGGTAATAGTCTTGAGAAAGAATGGTAGAATTAGAGAATTACAACTCAGCAGCTTCTAGTGGATTAATGGATGACAGTGATGATCCTCAATGATTGACAACATCACCACAATGGAAACTACAGACGGTATGGATCTCCAAACATAATTTCAGTGTCACCTCTGGAATGGCTTTGCCAACAAAGCATATTGGAATTCACTATATTATCAGACAGAGAATAGAAAGCATTTGATCAAGTGTAGGAGTAAAGAAAAAACCTTTGATAAAAGGTTACATTAGAATGGAATTTCCATATTGTTAAATCAATAGTAAACATATTAAGTGTGAAACTTTAGAAACATTTCCAGTAAAGTCCAGAAGAGGGCGTGGAGGTACGGTACCAATTCTACTGTTCAAACCTGGACTGGACTGCATAGCCAGTATACAGCCATACACAGCAATACCAAAACAAAGTTATGAATAATGAAAAAAGGTAATATGATTCTCTAATTAAAAACCCCAAGGAAATTGGCTGCCAAATATTCAAATTTATAAGAAACCTCAAAAGCTGGTGCAGAAGATCACTATATCAAAAGGAAGATTTTTTTCTTAAAGGCTGTACCTCGTAGCATGTGGATCTTAGATCCCCTACAAGGACTGAATCCATGCCCCTGCATTAGGAGCTTGGAGTCTTATCCACTGGACCCCCAGGGAAGTCCCAATAGGAGGACTCTTATCACAAAATAAGTAACTAGGATATATAATGGTAAATACATCATTCAAAACAGCAGTGCTATCCAAAAGATACCTCAAAAGAAAACGAACAACAATGCACATGATGTTTATGGAAGTAAATGTAAAAAAATTACTGACAGACTTAGGTAAAAGAAATCTCAAATAGAGCAACATATCTTATGTTTATTCATGGTGAGTAGAGTATTGTACAGTAGTCAATTCTCCTTAAATTATTTACATATTTATGCCTTGCTTGATTGGTCTGGCACCCTATCAGATTAGTAGCTCACTTACAAAGCATCAAGGTAAGAAACTGAGTGAGGATTGAGGGGAGAGCCCACTCCAAAATAAGAGTCCACAAAGAGCCGCCCCCCTCCCCCTACTATCAGTCTTGGGAGGCCCTAGACATGGTTGCTAGGCTCAGGCTACCCCTTACTTCCTGCTGGGGGTTCCGAGAGAAATAAGAACCCTGGTCTGTGGCCAGCTGACTTAGCTCAGCAGAGGAAGAAGTCCCAGGCCCTGTCAGGAGTCAGGTAAGACTCCCTTATGTGAGTTCTGCACGATTTCTCCACCTGCCAGGACAGACAGGGAGGCCCTTCCAGAACCGGTTCCCCCCCGCCCTCAATGCTGGCAAACCTAGTTGGGCGATACCGGAAGTGCTCTCCCTGCCTTCCGCCACGGCAGCTTCGGAGCTTGAGGCTTCAGTTGGAGAGGTGTGGCCTCGTATATCTACAGAGGGACGAGCTCCAGGATTGGACAAGTGTCCAGGTGAACAATCTCTGTTAGAAGTAAAGGGACACACTCCTCCCAGAGCTCAGGTGGTCCCATAGAGCCCCTCCGTATCTTAACTTGCGCCATCCCGACCCTCAACCCCCGAGCGGCTCAAAAGTGACCGTTAGGCCCAACACCCCCCTACTTCTGGAGAATTTGTGGGATGGGAAGCCTTGGTCTGAAGGGGCAGCCTCAAGTCAGCAGAGGGAGTCGTAAAAGGACTGGTCAGGAGTCAAGTTCAGTATTCTGGGTTAGAATTAAGGTGACAAGCCCCTGATGAACAGAGGAGGCCCACAGAGTTCCGTTGGCCTCTGTCTTGTGGGCTCTCAAAACGGTACCCTTAAGGGGATCAACAAAGGCAGTTGTTCTTGGAGCCAAGATAGAAGAAGCTCCCTATGGAGGCTATACACGCCTTCTTTTCCTCTGTCTTCTAGGGTGAGCTCTTCATCAACCTTGGCGGCTTGAGCAACTGCCTGCGGTCCCTGACCAGTCATCATGCCTCGGGGTCAGAAGAGTAAGCTCCGTGCCCGTGAGAAACGCCGCCAGGCCCGTACTGAGACCCAGGGCCTAGAGGTTGCTAAGGCCTCTGGGGCAGCAGCAGCAGAAAAGCCCCCTTCCTCGGCTTTTGGGGACAGACCTGAGAATCTGCCTGCTGCTGGGACACCCAGCACTCCTGAGGCACCTGAGGGAGCCACCGGTGCTACTGCAGCTAGTTCAGGCACCAGCTCAGCTGAAAATATCAATAGCCCAAAGGCGGAAAGCACAAGCTTCCGCAAGGGCGCTGAGAGCTCACTCAGTGAGATTTTAAGTAAGAAAGTGGTTCTGTTGGTGCAGTTCCTGCTGGAGAAGTATCAAAAGAAAGAGCCAATTAGAAAGGCAGAGATAATAAAGTTTGTTATCAAACAGTACAAGAGTCATTACAATGAGATCCTCAAGAGAGCTTCTGATCATATGGAGCTGGCTTTTGGTGTTGATTTGAAGGAAGTGGATCCTACCAGGCACTGGTACACCCTCCTCAACAAACTAGACCTCTCCTATGATTCAGCTCTGAATGAATATGAGCACATGCCAAAGACCGGCATCCTGATGATTGTGCTTGGTGTGATCTTCATGAGAGGCAACTGCGCCCCTGAAGAGGCGATCTGGGAAGTGCTGAATATGATGGGTGTATATGCTGAAAGGAAGCACTTCATTTATGGGGATCCCAAGAAGGTCCTCACAGAAGATCTGGTGCAGCTCAAGTACCTGGAGTACCGCCAGGTGGCCAACAGTGAGCCTCCATGCTATGAGTTCCTGTGGGGCCCAAGAGCCCATGCTGAAACGAGCAAAATGAAAGTCCTGGAGTTTTTAGCCAAGATTCACGATACCGTCCCCACTGCCTTCCCATCCTGGTATCAAGAGGCTTTGAAAGATGAGGAAGAGAGAGCCCGAGCCAGAGCTGCAGCCAGGGCTCGTACTGCTGCCCTGGCCAGTGCCCACTCTAGAGCCAGAGCCAGCACCTCCTCCCAGGCTAAGTGAAATTCAAAAAGGTGTGTCAGCATTCTAACAGTGGAGGGCCAGGGTGGGACTGGAGAAGTGTATACCATCCTGGAGTTCCTGGTATATATTGCTAACTTGAAATTTTACCTTTCTCTCTTTTTTTTTCTTTTTTAGGTTGAAAAAGAGCAGTAACATTCTAAGCTGTGGAAGACCAGGGTGGGCCCACAGGGAAAACTATAATATCATCTTTGTGTTTCTGTTCTATATGGTAAACAAGAGTTTAACTTTTCTCTTTTCTTTTTCTATTTTTTCCTCTCTCTTTCTCTCCCTTCCTTTCTTTCTTTCCTTTTGTTATATTTCAAATGTTTTCTTTTAAAGAAGATATACATTTCAGAATCTAAACTTATTAGTGATTTTGGTTACATATTAGATTTAATCTAATATAATTAATATAAGAGTTTTATTATTTTGCAACATAAATTGGGAAACCTTTAGTATATATTGAACTAGAACAACACAACATGGCATGGTAAAAGGCACTTCTTTGGACATGTGAAAAAATTCAACAGTAAAATTACTGGGATGAAAACGTGCAGGGGGGTAAAATCTTTAAAAATGTGCAGTTCTTGGTTTCCCTTAATCATTTTAATCTGTTATTCTATAAAAATAAAAGATACATGCCTGGCTTTGCTTAGCTTATTAAGGAACATAACAGAAATAAAATGTTTATAAACTGGAACTCATGCTGTCTGTCTCATTCATTCCCCAAATATTAATTGAGCATCTGCTCTTTGAAAACTATTGTGTTAGAAATGGTGAAACTAAGATACAAAACACCCCTACCTTTAGAATTGTACAGTTAAGGAGAAGTAATTATATACAGAACATGGTAAAATACTCTTTAAGACTTAAAGGAGTAAGGAGGGTAAGGGATTGGGAGAAGTGGGAGGGGGAAGATGTTTGGCTGAAAACAATGGAGTGCAAATTCCCTGGGGAATAGTAGTTTGGGGTTTGGGGAAAATACAAGTCTCTCAGTGGGCTATCCTGTTCATTTAAGCTGGGTGGTAGGCTAGATGAGGCTGTGGGACTGATGAACAGAGGCCAGGTATACAAATGGTGTTTTCTCAGTGCTGGAGGACAAAACCCTGGAATGCAAACCTGCTTGTAACAGTTACTTTAGTATCAATATACCAGAGGAAAAGCTTCTCCTGGGCAGAAATGGAAGGTGTCTGGTGCTCTTGTTCACCTGCAGCTGAACACAGACCACAACCTAGCTGTTTTATGCACAGCATCTCCAAGGAATTTCTGAGAAATAAAGGTGATACTCCCTTGAGGTGGAATGCTGAAAACCAGCTCATAAGGCATTAGAAAGGCATTTTAATTAGGTTATCTTGGGTGTAATTTTGCAAACTCAAGGGAAGGCTCCATGTCTGATGGTGAAGAAATGAATAAAAATACAGGCAATTTGGATGGAAAGGCACCCAGGGGGAAGTTGTTGGTCCTTGACACAAATTCTAGGACCTTGGAGGTGCATCCAACTGGGATAGACAACCACACACACAAATTCAGTAATCCTCAAATGGGGGAATTTATTTTGCTTTTCTTGCTAAGCAGAATTATGGGATCATTAGGTGGAAAGCTGCATCATATTTGGTGATACCACCCAAATTAACAAAAATCTTTGCAGAGGGGAGGGTGGTACCATCTGCAGTAAAAAAAAAAAAAATAATATACCTGCCATACATTAAAGACGTTAGTCAAGTGCTTCATATTCATTGCATATATTCCAACAGTTCTACAAGGTAGGGCTTATCAGACATTGCAGATGAAGAACTTGTAGTTTTCTCAAGCTCACATAGCTGATAAGTGAAACAGCTGGGACCAGACCCCTGGTCCAAATTTTTCTAGAGCCCACAGCTGTCCACTCCTCCAGCCCGAGGCAGACCTGTCTCTTCATTCTCTGTTATTCTCACTACTACAAGATGTATTACATACGATTAAAAAGCAAGATGCTCTATTCAAAGTACAAAAAGCAATCCTGATGAAAGAAAGTGAATATGAGGATGAAGCGCAGTTTGAGGCTTGTCTGTGGGCTTCATTTGCTGAGGATCCCCTTGTCACTGACTAGCCCCAGGGATCTGTGATAGCTGAGTCTGCTCACATATGGGCACAAGTCCTGTTCCAGCACTTCCCTGCATTATAGCTTGTTTCCTCCGGGTCTTCCCCAGTGTGTCCTCTTGCCCAAATCAAACCTCATATGCTGACGAGCTCTCCACTGTGACCTCTGGAGCTGCATCCCGCTCCCTGTGACACAAGCAGTCCAAAGTCATCGGCCCTCCCTTGATTAGAGCATTCCAACTCTCTGCACATGAAGGTCCCATCCCTGCCAGTGGAACCACTGATTGTGAAGTCTAGGTACCTAGTTACCACAGCCCCAGTCTAAGCCCACAAATCTCAAAGTGTATTTCAAATAAGCTGGTGATCACAATCTTATTTCTTACAGAATACTGGTTCTTGGTACCAGTTTGAAGGTACATGGGGGATTTTTGTAAGTGACCCAAATATTGTTGGTAAGATTCTGCAGGGATGTGTTTTGTGACTGGCCACCGCTCCAGTATTCTTGCCTGGAGAATTCTATGGACAGAGGAGCCTGGTGGGCTACAGTCCGTGGGGTCACAAAGAGTCAGACACCACTGACTAACACTAACACTGAACACATACACCAATGAGTGAGCTTACAAAAGCCTCCCTTATAAGTTGAAGATGAGAAAAGACCATGGAAATCACTCTCTAGTGAACATCTACTGAGGCTGAATTCCTCAGAACCACAGTCCTTCTAGGAGAGGAAAATGATTCCTTGGCACACATGCTGCCTTTGAACAATAAAGATCAAAAGAATTCACCATCCTTCATACATCACTTATCTCAGTTCATGCCCCAGAGAGAAAAATCCTAGTTTTCCTTTGTGCCTAATGTCACCTATAAATGTGTTCTACACGTTCATTCCAATCCACTTGTACTTGGGAAGACCCGTGTGACTACACAGACACTGAAATATGAACAGAAACAGTGTTTGTCACCTGCCGGGCCAAGGTATTTGAAAGCAAGTATGCCACCTCCAGGCTTTCTGTTCCATTCAGCAGCAAACAAAGAGACTGCTAGTTGAGAAGTGGAAGCACTGATGGGAGCAGCCTGATCCCTGGGTTGTATGACAGTGGAGGCCCCTGTCTACCCACATCGGACTTCATATGTATAGGAATAAATTGTTGCCTTAAGCCATGTGGGTCCACAAGTTTTGTCTGTTGCATCAGTTACTTTATCGGATTAATGCATACCTACTATTCTGGTAGTTAGATGTATTTAAATATTATAATTACAAAGGTAATAAATAGTACATGTATTTTTCTTGCAAAAAATTCTAACAATACAAATATATTACAGTCTCCCCCTTCCCTCAAAATCCAGCCCCCTCCTCAGAGGCAACCACAATTAACAACGTGAAAATGAAAAGTGAAAGTGAAAGTTGCTCAGTCCTGTCTGACTCTTTGTGACTCCATGGACTATAGAGCCCATGGAATTATCCAGGCCAGAATACTGGAGTGGGTAGCCTTTCCCTTCTCCAGGGGCCCAGGTATCAAACCCAGGCCTCCTGCGCTGCAGGTGGATTCTTTACCAGCTAAGCCACAAGGGAAGCCCAACAACCTGATGTGTATCACTTTAAAGCTAATCTGAGACTTTCTCATATGTAGATGCACTATAAAAATATATTGAGGACTTCCCTGGTGGTATAGTGGATGAAAGTCCTCCTGCCAATGCAGGGGACATGGGTTCCATCCCAGGAATCGTCCAGGAAGATCCCACATGCTGCAGAGCAACTAAGCCCATGCACCACAACTACTTAGCCCATGTTCTACAGCCTGTGAGCTGCAACTACCAAGCCCATGTACCTGGAGTCTGTGCTCTGCAATAAGAGAAGCCACCACAATGAGAAGCCTGAGCACCACAACTGGAGAGTAGCCCCCACTCACTGCAATGAGAGAAAAGCCCACACACAGCAACAAAGACCCAGTGCAGCCAAAAATACATTTTAGAAATGTATATTGAATTTAACATACATGATCAACAACGTACATATTGTTCTGCCTCTTGACCGTGTCACTTAACAAAATGAATGCAGGATATTTCCATGACAGCACACATAGTTCCACCATACTCTTTTAACTACTATCTAGGGTTATTTTTCTTTAAAAAGAACAAATGTTTATTGAGATATAGTTAATAAAAAACTGCAATTTTAAAATGTACAATTGGATGAGTTTGGACATTTGCATCCCCCTGTGAGGGCTTCCCTGGTAGCTCAGCTGGTAAAGAATCCACCTGCAATGCAGGAGATTGGGTTCAATTCCTGGGGCAGGAAGATCCCTTGGAGAGGGATAGGCTAACCACTCCAGTATTCTTGGGCTTCCCTGGTGGCAGAGATGGTAAAGAATCTGCCTGCAATGAGGGAGTCCTGGGTTCGATCCCTGGTTGGGTAGATCTCCTGGAGGAGGGCTTGGCAACCCACTCCAGTATTCTTGCCTGGAGAATCCCCATTGACAGAGGAGCCTGGCTGGCTATAGTCTATGGGGTTGCAAACAGTCAGACATAACTGAGTGACTAAGCACAGCACAACACATACACCTGTGAAATCATCACCACAATCTTTGTAACAGACATATCCATCGCCTCCAAAAGTGTCCTCATGTCCCTTTGGTTTTTTCTTTCAGAGTGAAAACACCTGACATGAGATCTATGCTCTTTCAAACTTTTTCAGTATTGTTGCCTATGGGCACTATGTTGTACAGCAGATCTCTAGAACTAATTCATTTTGCATATCTGAACCAGTATAACAATTGAAAGAAAAAAAAGTGAAAGTGTTAGTCCCTTAGTCATGTCTGACTTTTTGCAATCCCATGGACTGCTGGGGTCCAGCCTCAGCAGAGTCCAGGGATATCCTCAGGATGGACGACGTCAGTGAATGAAGAAAGATAGAGAAAAAGATAAGGAAAGAACATCACGGGGTGACCAAGCTTCAGTGAACGAGGCCCATTTTACTTTATTTCCCTCAGGGCTTTTATACCCTGAGTTGTACATACAGCAAGGTGAAAAATGCAGAGTCAACTCAACATTCCATTAGTATTAACTTTTATCAATACCAGGTTCTTTTCTGCGGGAGTCTTTATTTTGTGTACATCATCTTCTGTTCTGGAGGCCTGTTGATATTCCATGACCTCTTTTTGATAAATGTTGGTCAGCCAAAACAATAATCTTCCTTTAAAGTGTTTCTTCTTAAATTCTTAGCCTGTGTCACCCTTAAAGTACAGAGTTACATTTTTATGGAGCAAAGATTCAGCAGGTTACAGCAAAGAAAGAACTTATTAACTCAAAGTCTAATGTTGCTAATGTTAAAGCTACTGCTCATTATTTCTATATCTTAACTATATGCACTCCCAGGAACACAATGGATAAGGGATGTGAGAACTTGGCAGCAAGCATAGGCTCAACAATGTTGCAAGAGTCTGGATAAACCTGCCAAGTAAGCTAGAATGCTAACAGAGGGTTTGAAACACTCCTTTCATGCCCAGGAGATTTATCAACTAGAGCCCTAAGTTAACTCTTTGGTCAGGGACAGCCCCCTGCTAATGTCAGAAGAGCAGATGAAAGACATAAAATAATAAGACAGACAGATTCTGGTTTGGGGGTAGATGCTCCAGCAGGTCCAGGGGTCCGTCGAGTCCTGAGGCCTTGCTTATCAGGACTCTTCTGCATGACCTTGTCACGGGTCGGATGGCCCAGGGAGTCCCTCGAGTCTTGCATGACCTTGTCATGGGTGGGATCTCCCGTGCTGGCTCCCGGCAATGGACTATAGCCTGCCAGGTTCCTCTGTCCATGGGATTTCCCAGGAAAGAATACTGGAGTGGGTTGCCATCTGCTTTTCCAGGGGATCTTCCCGACCCAGGGATTGCACCCGTGTCTTCTGCATTGCAGGCAGATTCTTCACTGTCTGAGCCACTGGGGAAGCCCACTGAGCAACTCTTCATTTTCCCCTCACCCTAGCTCCTGGTAACTACACTTAATTCTCTGCTTCTATGAGTTTGATAATTTTAGGTACCTCCCTTAAGCAGAACCGTGCAGTATTTGTCCTTCTGTGACTGGCTTATTTCACTTAGCATAATGTCCTTCAAGTCCATCATATTGTTGCAAATGGCAGGATTTCCTCTTTTAAGACTGAATAATATTCCATTGTGTATGTGAATGTATATATGTGTATGAATCACATTTTCTTTCTTCATTTACCTTTGATGGACATTTGGGTTGTTTCCATATCTTTGCTGAATAGTGCTACAAGGAACATGAATGCAAACATCTTTTCAAGATCCTGATTTCCATTCTTTTGAATACATATCTAGAAATGAGATTGCTGAATTATATGATAGTTCTACATTTAACTTTTTAAAGAAACTTTCATACTGTTTTCTATAGTGGCTGCACCATTTTACATGCCCAACAACAGTATACAGGGCTTCCCTGATGGCTCAGCAGGTAAAGAATCCTCTTGCAATGCAGGAGACATAGGAGATGTGGGTTCGATCTCTGGGTGGGGAAAGAAACCCTGAAGGAGGAAATGGCAACCTACTCCAGTATTCTTGCCTGGGAAACCCCCTGAACAGAGGAGCCTGGCAGGCTACAGTCCATGGGGTCCCAAGAGTTGGACATGACTACACAAGCATGCAGTGCAGAAACAATACACAAAAGTTCAATTTTTCAACATCCTAGCTAACATTTCATTATCCTTTTAAAAAATTATAACCATCCTAACTGGTGTGAAGTATTATCTCATTGTGGCTTTGACTTTCATTTTCTTGATAATTAGTGATATTGAACATCTTTTCATACTGTTTGGCCATTTGAAGGGAAGATCATCAGGAAGAATATGATAGGAGCAATCAAGGTGTTGCAAGCCTTCATTATGCACAGATGTTAATTGCACATCATGGGAACTCCAGTCATCATGTTCCAATCTCCATTCCAAGAAAAAGACAGGTAAGGATTATCTTACTTCTGTTTGTGTGATAATTAACCATTCTCCTCCTGATGGACATTAAAAACTGTTTGAGATTTGTTGCTATGAGTAATAGAACTGAAATCAGTATCTTTGAATATGAAATCTTAGATATGCATACTTTCTCTCAGGAAAGACATAGTAACATGCAAACTTGATTAAACTGGGAAGAGTGTCAAGACTTAAAATTTTTATAAATATTGCTGAACTTCTGTTCCAAAAATGCCATACCAATTTATAGTCTCTCAGATTCATGTGTGTGAATGCTTTACATTCTCACAGACATTTTATTTCATCAGTCTTTTAAATTTTGGCCAAATTTTGGGATGAAAGATACTGTCTCATTGTTATTTTAGTTCCTTATTTTCAAATAGGTTGAGTATAAAATTAAACTCTCACCCATACAGAGCTGGACTTCAGCATTAATGTCTTCAATGCCAGGATTCTCCTAGGCGTATTTCACATTCTGAAATATCAACAAGGCATCCCTCCTTTACTTTGAAAAGCAAGAACTCAATGAGAATGATCAGTTGCTGGGCAAGAGAACTGGGCAGGATGCCCTTAGGTAGTGAAGATCTGAGATCAGAAAAATTGCCAGAGGTCATGAGAGGCCACATGAAAAACCTCATCCAGAGAGCCCATGGCAGGCTGGCAGGCAGCATTCTGGATTTAGAGTTTAGCAGAAGGGAGAGAAGGGACTATAAGGGGAGAAGGTAGAAAATCTGGGCAGAGGGTTCAAGATCACTTCTGTTAATCACCTTGGGAAGTCTCTGAGTTACCACCAGCAGCTGGAAGTTGAGAAGTCTCTGGGCATATCTACTGGATGAAAAGCCTAGAGAGGCATGCCAAACATCTCACATACTTTGAATTCTCTGTGTCTACCATCAGGCAGAGTATAGGGAGCTTTTCTGTGTCACCCAGTGATTCTAGATGCTGGGAGAGCTACATCTCTTGGCTATTCTGGTGGTTTACTGCATCCTTGCTAGTGTTCTTGGCTGGGAGCTGTGCCAATGGCTGCTGGAGACTGGTATTTTCACCCTGTGTTCAGGCCCTCCTCCATTGAATTGGGGGCAGTATGAGTGGGAAGGCTCAGGAAGTGGTGACAGTTGAGACAGAACACAAATGCCAGTAAGTAGTGGAAGAGGATCTAAAACGGCAGAGAAGGAGAAACTGGCAGGAGATATCCTGAGGCTAATTACCTTAATGACTGCATATAAAGAGCTGAATGTGGACATGTCTGGAAAAAATAATCTAGATGACATCTCCAACTCAGACTGTCCCACATGGTTCCTGAATTCTTTGTTTTCAGTTCTATTTCTTCTCAATAACTGTGTAAAATTCAGTTCAGTTCAGTTCAGTCACTCCATCGTGTCTGACTCTTTGCGACCCCATGAATCACAGCACTCCACGCCTCCCTGTCCATCACCAACTCCCGGAGTTCACTCAGACTCGTGTCCATCGAGTCAGTGATGCTATCCAGCCATCTCATCCTCTGTCATCCCCTTCTTCTCCTGCCCCCAATCCCTCCCAGCATCAGAGTCTTTTCCAATGAGTCAACTCTTCACATGAGGTGGCCAAAGTACTGGAGTTTCAGCTTTAGCATCATTCCTTCCAAAGAAATCCCAGGGCTGATCTCCTTTAGAATGGACTGGTTGGATCTCCTTGCAGTCCAAGGGAATCTCAAGAGTCTTCTCCAATACCACAGTTCAAAAGCATCAATTCTTCAGCTCTCAGCTTTCTTCATAGTCCAACTCTCACATCCATACATGACTACTGGAAAAACCATAGCCTTGACTAGATGGACCTTAGTCGGCAAAGTAATGTCTCTGCTTTTGAATATACTATCTAGGTTGGTCATAACTTTTCTTCCAAGGAGTAAGTGTCTTTTAATTTCATGGCTGCAACCACCATCTGCAGTGATTTTGGAGCCCCCCAAAATAAAGTCTGACACTGTTTCCACTGTTTCCCCATCTATTTCCCATGAAGTGATGGGACCAGATGCCATGATCTTCGTTTTCTGAATGGTGAGCTTTAAGCCAACTTTTTCACTCTCCACTTTCACTTTCATCAAGAGACTTTTTAGTTCCTCTTCACTCTCTGCCATAAGGGTGGTATGCATATCTGAGGTTATTGATATTTCTCCCGGCAATCTTGAATCCAGCTTGTGTTTCTTCCAGTCCAGCGTTTCTCATGATGTACTCTGCATATAAGTTAAACAAGCAGGGTGACAATATACAGTCTAGATGTACTCCTTTTCCTATTTGGAACCAGTCTGTTGTTCCATGTCCAGTTCTAACTGTTGCTTCCTCACCTGCATACAGATTTCTCAAGAGGCAGGTCAGGTGGTCTGGTATTCCCATCTCTTTCAGAATTTTCCACAGTTTATTGTGATCCACATAGTCAAAGGCTTTGGCATAGTCAATAAAGCAGAAATAGGTGTTTTTCTGGAACTCTCTTGCTTTTTTGATGATCCAGCGGATGTTGCCAATTTGATGTCTGGTTCCTCTGCCTTTTCTAAAACCAGCTTGAACATCAGGGAGTTCACGGTTCACATATTGCTGAAGCCTGGCTTGGAGAATTTTGAGCATTACTTTACTAGCGTGTGAGATGAGTGCAATTGTGTGGTAGTTCGAGCATTCTTTGGCATTGCCTTTCATTATTTAACAACTGTGATGGGTGATTTATTTACTTTAAATGTTCAGAACAGATTTTAATTTTTATACATAAAAATTTCATTAAAATCCTAATACACCAAATATTGGCAAAAACCATGAACAATAAACAGTAAACATAAATGCAAATAAATAATAAACATAAGAATATGTTAAACATGAAAAAATAATGTTATTTTTCACCTATCAAAGCAAAATTATAAACCTAATTGTAATTATGTTACAGTATTCCCATGTATCCAAATAACTGTTTGGTTGTGGGTTTTTTTTTTTTTTCTTGTATCTTTGGCTAGTTTTGATATCCATGTGATGGTGACCTCACAGGATAACTTTGGGAGTGTTCCTTCCTCTGCAATTTTTTGGAATAGTTTCAGAAGGATAGGTGTTAACATTTCCCTAAATGTTTGATATAATTTGCCTGGGAAGGCATCTGCATGTGGGCTATTGTCTGTTAGAATTTTTTAAATCACAGTTTCAATGTTAGTACTTATGATTGGTCTGTTCATATTTCCTGCTTCTTTCTTTGGAGACTGTACTTTTCTAAGAAATTGTCTATTTCTTCTAAGTTTTCCATTTTATTGGCATACAGTTGCTTATAGTAGTCTCTTATGTTCCTTTGTATTTCTGTGGTTTCTGTTTTAATTTCTCCTCTTTCACTTCTAATTTTATTAATTTGAGTCCTCTCCCTTGTTTTTTGTTCACGAGTCTGGCTGAAAGTTATCAATTTTGTTTATATTTTAGAAGAATCAGCTTTTAGGTTCATTGATCTTTTCTATTGTTTTCTTCATCCTATATCATTTATTTCTGCTCTGATCTTTATGATTTCTTTCGTTCTACTAACTTTAGATTTTGTTTGTTCTTCCCTAGTTGTTTTAGGTATAAGGTTAGGCTGTTTGAGATTTTTATTCTTTCCTGCTAAGTTGCTTCAGTCGTGTCCAACTCTGTGTGACCCCAGAGACGGCAGCCCACCAGGCTCCCCAGTCCCTGGGATTCTCCAGGCAAGAACACTGGAGTGGGTTGCCATTTCCTTCTCCAATGCATGAAAGTGAAAAGTGAAAGTGAAGTTTCTCAGTCGTGTCCAACTCTTAGTGACCTCATGGACTGTAGCCTACCAGGCTCCTCCGTCCATGGGATTTTCCAGGCAAGAGTACTGGAGTGGGGTGCCATTGTTTCCTGAGGTAAGATTGTATTGCTATAAACTCCCCTCTTAGAACTTCTGTGTTCCATAGGTTTTGGATCATCATGTTTTCATTTTAATTTGTCTCTAGGTAATTTTTTATTTCCTCTTTGATTTCTTCAGTGATCTATTGGTTATTTAGCAAAATATTGCATTACCTCCATGTGCTTGTGCTTTTTTAGCTTTTTTCCTTGTAGTTGATTTTTAATCTCATAGCATTCTGGTTGGAATATATAGGCATATATACATACACACACATATACATTCCTATATAGTCATACTCATACTATACAAAAAAGCTGAAGCTCCAATACTTTGACCACCTGATGCAAAGAGCTGACTCATTGAAATAGAGTTTGATGCTAGGAAAGACTGGGGACAAGAGGAGAAGAGGGTGGTAGAGGATGAGATGGTTGGATGGTATCACTGACTCAGTGGACGTGAGTTTGAGCAAACTCTGGGAGATAGGGAAGGACTGGGAAGCCTAGAGTGCTGCAGTCTATGGGGTGGTAAAGAGTTGTACATGACTTAGTGATTGAACAACAATAACAACACTTATACTAACAAATACACACAATTGGTAGTTGTTTCTGTGTGAGCACCCATGCAGAGACTTAACCCAGAAGGAGACTTTGTTTGTATAGCTCCTTTTGCTCAATTATAAAATGAATGCCCATTACAAAGGCAAATATGCTGAAAAAAGTCAATAAAGAATAAAGAGACCACATCCTCATGATCTTCTGAAAAGCCTCTGAATACATGGAGCTGCTCTTTTACCTTACATTGAAGGAAGCAGAATCTACCAAGCACTTCTATGGCCTTGTCAGCAAGCTGGATGTCACTAACGTTGGGAGTCTGAATGGTGGCAGGGGCTGCCCAGGAGAGTCTTCTGATGAGTCTCCTTTCATGAAAGGTAACTGCCTTACTAAGGAGGAGATCAAGGAATTCTTGAATATAATGAGGGTGAGACGGAGAAAACACTTCAAAACACTTCATCGTTAAGAGCCCAGAAAGCCTGTCACTCAAGATTTATGCAGGAAAAGTAACTGGAGTGCTAGCAGGTGCCAACAGTGATCCCCCATAGTATGAATTCCTATGGGGTCCAAAGGCCGATGCAGAAACCAGCAAGATGAACATCCTGGAGGTTTGGGCAAGGTCACTTACACTATCCACTATCCACGATCCACAGTTCCTTCCCACATCACTATGAGGAAGCTTTTAGAAATGAGGAAAAGAGAACCTGACTAAGTTGTAGTGAGGGTAAGCACTACTGACACAGACCACACATGTTCCAGGGTCATGTCCAGTTTCTTCTCCTACCCATAATGAGTCTGCAATGGTTTCTTTAATTTGTGGTTGAAGAGAGCAGTGAATGTTTCAACTAATGGAGAATTGGTACTGGGCTAGAAGAAACAACATTTATCATTTTGTTTTATGTGGTACCTTTGAGATTTCCCTTCCTTCCTTCTTCATTCTTTTTTAAAATAAATTTTTCATTCTTTTTAAATTTCTTTTCTTCTTTCTAATTAATTCCTAAATGTGTCTTTTAACAGAAGATTTAAATAGCTTCAGAATATAAGTTTATTAATCAAATTTTTGGTTACATACTTAACTCTGTGTATCAGGTTTAAGAGCATAGGAACTATGTATTTTGGAAAACAAATTGGGAAATTTTTATCTTATTTTGTGATATAAAGCAGAATATTATGCGACTGAGTAGCTGTTTCTTTGGAAATATAAAAGAACTCAGTAGTAAAACTGTTGGGCTTATGAAATAGGTAATGTGAAAGATGGTTGACTCATGGCCTTCCTAATACTTTCAGTCCATCATTTTGTAAGATTAAAAAATGTGTACATGAATTACTTAATCAAAGAAAGTAGGAGAAATTAAACCAAATTAGATAGCACTTCATTGGCTCATTTATTCTCTAAATATTAACAGACCACGTGCTCTGTGGAAGACACCTTGATATTCTTGGGGATATTACTGATTATGTGTCTAGGAGCAATTAGAAGTTAAAATGTATCACATTAGCACAATTTAAGAGTAAAGGGATAGGAGCCCAAGCAAGAGCAGTTAGGTGTAAAAGCCCTGAGGCAAATCAATTTGGACATTTGGGAAACTGCAGCTTTTCAGTGTAAAGTAAGTTTTAAGCATAGCTATACGGTGGATGAGGTATGGGGGACCCTCAGATGGTATGTCTCAAAGTTGAGAGACTAAAGCCTAAAATATAAAATGGCCCTTAGCAGTTACTCTTGAATCCTAGATAAATTAGAAAGAAACTCTCCACTGGGAGAGACAAGGTAGGTATCACTAGTTCCAGTACATTTGATCACAGTTTACAAAGTAGCTATTTTACATACTCAACCACAAACTCATGCTATCTTCCATAAAAAGGAAGGATGACTCAGAGGGTAGAAAGGAGAACTCACAAGACTGAGGTGATAACCAGAGTTTTTCCCAAGACTGAGGTGATTGATAACCAGAGTTTTTCCCAGGCTTTGAAATCGAATCAAGGAACTGAAACATTTGTCCATTGCTGTTGCCCAGTGACTCTTATACTTCCTATTTGCTTGTTTCTAAACAAGAATGTCTATAGATTCCTATTGCTATCTCTCCATTGTACATTGGATTTGTTAGAACAGATGTCTTGTCTCTTTATCTTATATATACACAAATGGAGATTCATTCTACCCAAATGGTATGCTTAATGAACTTCCACCCAAGAGTCTCATCATCTGCAGTTGGACCTGGTTTAGATGATGAGATTTGGATTTTAAGTCAATTGCGTAATGAGGCAAAACTTTGGAGGATCTTGAGAGAGGGTGAATGAATTTTGTATAACGTAGGGGCAGGAAATATTGAAGCCTGGAGAGTAAACTGTGGCAAGCAGAACCTCATGGGACCCCCCTGATTGCCAATTCCTGGTGATCATGCCTTTGTATATTGGTTTAGGGTGGGGCCTCTGACTTGCTTCTAATTAATATATTATGACAAAGGTGATGAGATGTCACCTCTATGATGACATTACATTATATGTTACAGAAATAATTAGAAAAACAAACCATCTTGCTGATTCAAAAATTCCTCTCCACATATTATGCATAAAATAAAAACAAATATAGATTATTAAGGAAAGATCTTTCTTGAAAAAATTATTACCAAGGTACAAAGGGAATTTTGAAATAGGGGGAGGGGAACTATTACAATAGAGGAAAGCTGTAACCATAAGATCTCCAAGAATCTCAAGTATTAGGCAAAAAAGGGGTTTTCTTTTCTAAATGGGAGTAAACAACACTAGAAAGAACTGGGTGTGGGGAAAGGGGATGAAGTAGATAGCGTGACTGGATACTGAATCAGAGAATGTTTTACCCTGAGGCCTGCCTATTCTCAAGACAGGTTGTCTGCTAGCTCTGGTGAGAGGAGGCCAAAATTCAGGAGACTGAAAGAAAAAGAGAAGCTTAACCCAAGTTTGGCTAACAAGCATTTTCTTTCAACTGATCACCTATGAAACAAAAAGTGTTATTTCTGAGTATCTGTATGTGACCTTGTCATAGGTAAACAAAGGAACATCCATGAGTCTTATTTAAATTATATGGGGAAGAATGGTTCTTTCAGGTAAGCTATTTCCTGAAACACAAAGCAGGAGGATCTCTTAACCTTCACTGTTTTCCAGAATCACAGGGCCCAGGTAAAATATTATCAAATAGGAAAAAAAATAATTTTAATATTAAATAAACATAAACTGGGATATGATGTGCATCACAAGCAAGCAACTAAAGAGATATCAAAGTCAACAAGAAATTTCACCCTTTTATATAGCCAAGCAGATACAACCCATTACATTCACATTCTTGAGATAAAAGATAGCTAGACCTCAAGAAAGAGGACTTGATATCACCGTTGGTGCTTTGCTAAGTCTCTTCAGTCATGTCCGACTCAAACCTAGATTTTTTTTTAATATGCTAGACAGCATATTAAAAAGCAGAGACATCACTTTGCCGACAAAAGTCAGTATAGTCAAAGCTATGGTTTTTCCAGTAGTCATGTATGGATGTGAGAGTTGAACCAAGAAGGCTGAGTGCTGAAGAACGGATGCTTTCGAATTGGGGTGCTGGAGAAGACTCTTGAGAGTCCTTTGGACTCCAAGGAGATGAAACCAATCACTCCTAAAGGAAATCAGTCCTGAATATTCATTGGAAGGACTGATGCTGAGGCTGAAGCTCCAATACTTTGGCTACCTGACGCAAAGAGCTGACTCATTGTAAAAGACCCTGATGCAGGGAAAGATTGAAGGCAAAAGAAGAGAATGGCAGAGGATGAGACATTTGGATGGCATCACCGACTTAATGGACATGAGTTTGTGCAAAGGCCGGGAGATAGTGAGGGACAGGGAAGCCTGGTGTGCTGCAGTCCATAGGGTCACAAAGAGTCGGACATGACTTAGCAACTGAACAACAATCACCATGTGTTAGACAATTCTTCCTAAATGCATATGGTAAGTGGAGTGGCACACTGTGTTAGCCTTTATCCAAAGGAAAACATTCATGGGTGGAAAAAATGGCAAGACGATTGAAAAGAGAATGGTTTTCTATTTACAAGTTTTCTAAAGTAAATGCTCTAAAAAGAGAAAGTCTCATGCCTTTTTTGGGGCACCAAAAGAATTATTTTTTATTTTTTAATTTATATTTTTCCTTCCAGTACCCTCCCTTTATATTCAAAAGCAGAGACATTACTTTGCTGACTAAGGTCCGTCTAGTCAAGGCTGTGGTTTTTCCTGTGGTCATGTATGGATGTGAGAGTTGGACTGTGAAGAAGGCTGAGCGCCGAAGAATTGATGCGCTTGAACTGTGGTGCTGGAGGAGACTCTTCAGAGTCCCATGGACTGAGCAACTGAACTGAACTGAACCCTCCCTTTGTTGCTACAAAATAGTAACACTACAGTTTTAACTTTTATTTCCACTGCCATTTCTACCTTTCACTGGGAAAATTACAGCCATCTAAATAACCAATAAATCTATGGTAAGTTACAAATGCAATAAAAATATAAAAATAAAGTACGATGGATTGAAAAATTCAGTATATTATTTGCCTAGAGGGGAAAACTTTTAAATATGTCACACTAAAGGAGAATGGTTAAAGCAAATTCTTGGTTAGCAACATACAAAAGTTCTCCATCATATATTAATTTCAAAAACTGTTGTGATGCTTTATTGCTCAAGCTTCCAAATGATTAACTAGTTGAGTATTATTTAGTAGTGCCTTGTAAAACAGTACCCATTCTAAGCGTAAACTTAACTCCACAGTCTGATAATCTAAAATTTTAATTAGGAGTTTCTTTTGCAAGGGCCAATAAATTTCTGAATTTCCCTTAATAACATAAGTAAAATAATATTTATATGATCACTTAGAACTTTTAAATAAGTGCTCCATCTCACCACATAGTTCTTCCCAGATGTGAAACACAAAGACACTTGGCCATTATCTAGTAACAAGATTTTATTACAAGGCACCTATTGAAAGGTAAAGTTTGAATTTCCAGTGTTTAATGGGTTGTTGTTGTTCAGGTGCTAAGTCATGTCCAATTATTTTTGACCCCATGGACTGGATGGAGCACACCAGGCTTCCTTGTCCTTTACTATCTCCCAGAGTTTGCTCAAACTCATGACCATTGAGTTGGTGATGCCATGCAACCATCTTATCCTATGTCACTCTCTTCTTATTTTGCCTTCAGTCTTTCCCAGCATCAGGGTCTTTCCCAATGAGTTGGCTCTTCCCATCAGGTGGTCAAAGTATTGGAGCTTCAGCTTCAGTATCAGTCCTTCCAATGAATATTCAGGACTGATTTCCTTTAGGATTGACTGGTTTGGTCTCCTTGGAGTCCAAGGGACTCTCAAGACTTTTCCAGTACCACAGTTCAAAAGCATCAATTCTTCAGCACTCAGCCTTCTTTATGGTCCACCTCTCATATCCATACATTCAGTTCAGTTCAGTCACTCAGTTGTGTCTGACTCTTTGCTACCCCATGAATTGCAGCACGCCAGGCCTCCCTGTCCAACACCAACTCCCGGAGCTTACTCAAACTCATGTCCATTGAGTCAGTGATGCCATCCAGCCATCTCATCCTCTTTTGTCCCTTCTCCTCCTGCCCTCAATCCCTCCCAGCATCAGAGTCTTTTCCAATGAGTCAACTCTTCGAATCAGGTGGCCAAAGTATTGGAGTTTCAGCTTTAGCATCAGTCCTTCCAAAGAACACCCAGGGCTGATCTCCTTTAGAATAGACTAGTTGGATCTCCTTGCAGTCCAAGGGACTCTCAAGAGTCTTCTCCCAACACCACAGTTCAAAAGCATCAATTCTTCTGCATTCAGCTTTCTTTATAGTCCAACTCTCACATCCATACATGACCACTGGAAAAACCATAGCCTTGACTAGACGGACCTTTGTTGACAAAGTGATGTTTCTGCTTTTTAGTACACTGACTTTCCTTCAAAGGAGCAAGTTATTTTAATTTCATGGTTGCAGTCAACATGTGCAGTGACTTTGGAGCCCACAAAAATGAAGTCTGTCACTGTTTCCATTGTTTCCCCAACTATGTGCCATGAAGTGATGGGACCAGATGTCATGATCTTAGTTTTCTGAATGCTGCGTGGTTTTTTTTTTTCCTTTTTTAAAAAATTTATTTATTTATTAATTTTTTGGAGGCTAATTACTTTACAACATTGTATTGATTTTGACATACATTGACATGAATCTGCCACAGGTGTACATGTATTCCCCATCCTGAACTCCCTTCCCTGAGTTTTAAGCCAGCTTTTCCCACTCCCCTCTTCACCTTCGTGAATAGGCTCTTTGGTTTTCTTTGCTTTTTGCCATTAGATTGTTGTCATCTACATGTCTGAGGTTGTTGATATTTCTCTCAGCAATCTTGATTCCAGCTTATTATTTATCCAGCACAACATTTTGCATGATGTACTCTGTGCATAAGTTAATAGAGCCTTGATATACTCCTTTCCCAGTTTTGAACCAGTCTGTCCGGTTCTAACTGTTGCTTCTTGATCCACATACAGGAAGTAGGTAAAGTGGTCTGGTATTTCCATGTCTTTAAGAATTTTCCACAGTTTGTTGTGATCTGCACAGTCAAAGGCTTTAGCGTAGTCAATGAAGCAGAAGTAGGTATGTTTCTGGAATTTCCTTGCTTTCTCTATGACCCAACAGATGTTGGCAATTTGATCTCTGGTCCCTCTGCCTTTTCTAAATCTAGCTTCTACATCTGGAAGTTCTTGGTTCATGTATTGCTGAAGTTTTGCTGAAGGGATTTTGAACATTACTTTACTAGCATGTGAAATGAATGCAATTGTAAGGTAGTTTGAACATTGTTTAGCACTGCCTTTCTTCGGGATTGGAATGAAAACTGACCTTTTCCAGTCCTGTGGCCATGATGAGTTTTCCAAATTAGCTGCATATTGAGTGCAGCAGTCTAACACCATCATCTTTTGAGATTTTAAAATAGCTCAGCTGGAATTCCATCACCTCCACTTGCTTTGTTCCTAGTAATGCTTCCTAATGCCCACATGACCTCTCTCTCCAGGATGTTTGACTTTAGGTGATTGATCACATCATCGTGGTTATCCAGGTCATTAAGATCTTTTTAGTACAGTTCTGTGTATTCCTGCCACCTCTTCTTAATCTCTTCTGCTTCTATTAGATCCTTGCACTTTCTGTCCTTTCTTGTGCTCATCTTTCCATGAAATATTCCCTTGGGATATCCAATTTTCTTGAAGAGATTTCTATAAGTCTTTTCCACTGTTTTCCTCTTTTTTTTTTTTTTTTTGCATTATTCATTTAGGAAGGCTTTCTTATCTCTCTCTGCTATTCTCTGGAACTCTGCATTCAGTTGGGTATATCTTTCCCTTTTTCTTTTTCCTTTTGTTTCCCTTCTTTTCTCAGCTATTTTTAAAGCCTCCTCAGACAACCATTTTGCCTCCTTGCATTTTCTTTTCTTGGGGATGGTTTTGATCACTGCCTCTTGTATAATGTTACAAATCTCGGTCCATAGTTCTTTAGGCACTCTGTCTACCAGATCTAATCCCTTGAATCTATTAGTCACCTCCACTGTATAACTGACTTCCCTCATGGCTCAGCCCATAAGGAGTCTGCCTGTAATGCAGGAGGCCCAGGTTTGATACCTGGGTTGGGAAGATCACCTGGAGAAGGAAATGGCAACCCATTCCAATATTCTTGCCTGGAAAATCCCATGGACAGAGGAGCCTGGCAGGCTACAGTTCATGGGGTCACAAAGAGTCAGAGACGACTGAGCAACTTCACTTCACTGTAATTACAAGGGATATGATTTAAATCATACCTGAATGGCTTAGTAGTTTCCTCTACTTTCTTCAATTTAAGCCCTGAATTTTGCAATAAGAAGCTCATGATCTGAGCCACAGTCAGCTCCAGGTCTTGCTTTGCTGACTGTGTAGAGCTTCTCCATCTTTGACTGCAAAGAATATAATCAGTCTAATTTTGGTACTGACCATCTGATGATGTCTATGTGTAGTCATCTCTTGTGTTGTTGGATGAGGGTGTTTGCTATGACCAGTGTGTACTCTTGGCAAAACTCTGTTAGGCTTGTCCTGCTTCATTTTGTACTCCATGCCCAACTTGCCTGTTACTCTAGGTATCTCTTGACTTCCTATTTCTGCATCCCAGTCCCATATGATTAAAAAGACATCCTTTTTTTTTTTTTTTTGGTGTTAGTTCTAGAAGGTATTGTCTGTCTTCATAGAACCTTTTGACTTAGTTGTTGGGGCACAGCCTTGGATTACTGTGATGTTGAATGGTCGGCCTTAGAAATGAACCAAGATCATTCTTTTGTCTTAGAGATTATACCCAAGTGTTGAATTTCAGACTCTTTTGTTGACTATGAGGGCTATTACATTTCTTCTAAGGGATTCTTGCCCACAATAGTAGATATAATGGTCATCTGAATGAAATTCACTCATTCTCATCCATTTTAGTTCACTGATTTCTAAAATATCGATGTTCACTCTTGCCACCTCCTGCTTGACCACATCTAGTTTACCTTGATTCATGGACCTAATACTTTATGTTCCTATACAGTACTGTTCTTTACTCCACTGGACTTTACTTTCACCACCAAACACATCCACAGTGGAGCACTGTTTCAGCCTTGGCCCATCCTTATCATTCTTTCTGGAGTTATTTCTCTATTCTTCCCCAGTAACATACTGGACACTTACGAACCAGGGGGCTCATCTTCTGATGTCATATCTTTTTGCCTTTTCATATTATTGAGAAATATCAATAACCTCAGATATGCAGATGACTGGAGAAGGCAATGGCACCCCACTCCAGTACTCTTGCCTGGAAAATCCCATGGGCGGAGGAGCCCAGTAGGCTGCAGTCCATGGGGTCGCAAAGAGTCGGACACGACTGAGCTACTTCACTTTCACTTTTCACTTTCATGCATTGGAGAAGGAAATGGCAACCCACTCTAGTGTTCTTGCCTAGAGAATCCCAGGGACGGGGGAGCCTGGTGGGCTGCCGTCTATGGGGTCACACAGAGTTTGCCACAACTGAAGTGACTTAGCAGCATGCAGATGACACCACCCTTATGGCATTAAGCAAAGAAGAACTAAAGAGCCTCCTGAGGAGAGTGAAAAAGTTGGCTTAAAGCTCAACATTCAGAAAACTAAGATCATGGCATCTGGTCCCATCACTTCATGGCAAATAGATGGGGAAACAATGGAAGCAGTGACAGACTTTATTTTCTTCGGCTCCAAAATCACTGCAGATGGTGATTGCAGCCATGAAATTAAAAGATGCTTGCTCCTTGGAAGAAAAGTTATGACCAACCTAGACAGCATATTAAAAAGCAAAGACATTAATTTGCCAACAAAGGTCCATCTAGTCAAAGCTATGGTTTTTCCAGTAGTCATGTATAGATGTGAGAGATGGACTATAAAGAAAGCTGAGCACCAAAGAATTGATGCTTTTGAACTGTGGTGCTGGAGAAGACTCTTGAGATTCCCTTGGACTGCAAGGAGATCCAACCAGTTCATCTTAAAGGAAATTAGTCCTGAATATTCATTGGAAGGACTGATATTGAAGCTGAAACTCCAATACTTTGGCCACCTGATGTGAAGAACTGATTCATTTGAGAAGACCCTAATGCTGGGAAAGAATGAAGGTGGGAGAAGAAGGGGATGACAGAGGATGAAATGGTTGGATGGCATCACTGACTTGATGGACATGAGTTTGAGTAAGCTCTGGAAGTTGGTGATGGACAGGGAGGCCTGGCGTACCGCAGCCCATGGGGTCGCAAAGAGTTAGACATGACTGAATGACTGAACTGACTGACTGACTGTTCATGGGGTTCTTGAGGCAAGAATACTGAAGTGGTTTGCCAATTTATTCTCCAGTGGACCATGTTTTGTCAGAACTCTCTACCATGACCTGTCCTTCTTGTGTGGCCCTGCACAGCATGACTGATAATGTCATCGAGTTACAGAAGGCTGTGATCCATGTGATCATATTGGTTAGCTTTCTGTGATTGTGGTTTTCTTTTTGAGGCAGTGGGATTGCAGTCCTTTCTTTTTCTGTCTGCCTTCTGATGGATGAGGATAAGAGGCTTGTGCAAGCTTTCTGATGGGACAGACTGGCTGTGGGGAAACCTGGGTCGTACTCTGGTGGGCAGCACAATGCTCAGTAAATCTTTAATCCAATTGTCTGCTGATGGTTGGGGCTGTGCTCCCTCACTGTTAGCTGTTTGGCCTGAGGATTTCTAGTCCTAGAGTCTATAGGCTCTATGGTAGGACTAGAGGTGACCTCCAAAAGGACTTATGCCAAGAAGTACCTCTCAAGACTGTTGCTGCCAGTGCCCCTGTTCCTGCTGCAGGCCACTGCTGACCCACACCTCTGCAGTAGACCTTCAAACACTAACAGGCAGGTCTGGCTCAGTGTCTTGTGGGGCTACTGCTCCTTTTGCCTGTATTCTGGTGTGCACAAGGTTTTTTGGTGCCCTCCAGGAATCTTGCTTTCCCCAGTTCTGTGGAAGCTCTGTAATCAAATCCCACTTTCGTTCAAAGTCAGATTCCCTGGGGACTCTCAGTCCTTTTGCTGTATCCCCAGGTTGGGAAGTCTGAGGTGTGGCTTAGAATGTTTGCAACAGTATGAAAACTTTTTTGGTATTATTGTCCTCCAGTTTGTGGGTAACTGACCCAGCAGGTATGTGGTTTGATTTTCATGTGATTGCCCCCCTCCTACCACCTTGTTGTGGCTTCCTTTATCCTTAGACATGGAGTATCTTTCTTCTGTGGGTTCCAACATCCTGCTGTTAATGATTGTTCAGCAGCTAGTTGAGATTTTGGTGTTCTCGCAGGAGTTGAGCAAATGTCCTTCTCCTCTACCATCTGAATGTACATGGCTCTAACTGTTTTAAGCCTTGAGGACACACCCAAGCTCTTTTTAGCATCCATCCAAATCAGTAGTTATATTATTATAGCAGTCAATTAAACTTCCACAAACAATGACCTTTGTTTATCTCCATATATTGGGACTGGAGAGGACCTGTATCCCAAATTAAACAAAGTGACAGTAGACCTGTCCTCTGAAGTCTCTATCAGCAAGTAACAGATTTATCTACTAATTTGATGCTTTGCTTTTTTATGCTATCCTTCTGTTTCTTTCAGGATAGTCATAGTCCCCATACTTAATTGTCATCTTAAATATGAACATTTTCATAATTTTGGACATGTGATTATATCTTGGAGTGAGTGCCTTGAGAGCTTTGTGCGGTTGTTGTTGTTCCAGGATGAAACAGTCCAAGTGGCATGTTTACAAATTTTAACAACTAACCTGTCTATTTTCCAGTAAAACATGACTCTTAAAGAACTTGAAATAGCCACTACTGTGAACAGGACAGCAAGGTGGTCTGTGAGAATAGTAACTTTGCTAGGATGTCTCCTTTCAGTTACATTAAGAATCAATTTAGTTACTCTAGAAAATGTAAATTTCATGTCCTCTAGAGAATCACAGTCTTAGTCCTTCTGTAGTGCTGGCTTCACATGGAAGTATGAATCCACTTGAGTTTATCCTTTTTAGATTCCACATATAAATGATATCATCCAGTATTTGCCTTTCTCTGAGTTATTTCACTTAGCATAGTGTCTCAAAGATCCACCCAAATTATTGCAAATGATACCATTTCCTTCTTTCTCATGGAAGAATAATATTCCATTGTATATATACACTACATCTTCTTTATCCATTCATCTTTGATGGACACTCGGTTGTTTCTATATCTTGGCAACTGTGAATAAAAAAAGAGGTGCAGACATCTTTTTTATATTCTGTTTCCATTTCTTTTTGATATCCAGAAGTAGGACTGCTGTATGATTTGCTACATGTATTTTATTAGAAAGGAACCAAATAGCCAAGAAATCTTGAGAAAGAAGAACAAAGCCAGAGGCATGATACTTCTGAATAACAAACCATAAAATACACAGCTATAGTAATCAAAATAGTTGGTATTAGTATAAAAACAGATACATAGACTAATGAAATGGAATCAACAGCCCAGAAATAAACCCCCTCATATATGATCAACTCACATTTGACACCCCTTCATGGATCACTGCCTTGTCATGGTGAAGAGGCTTGCATAACTCAATGAAGCAATGCATATAGGGCCACTCAAGACAGACGGGTTAGGGTGGAGAGTTCTGACAAAACGTGGTCCACTGGAGAAGGGCATGGAAAAACACTCTAGTATTCTCGTCATGAGAACCCAATAAACAGTATGAAAAGGGAAAAAAATATGACACCAGAAGATGAGTGCCCCAGGTCTCAAGATGTCCAATATGCTACTGGGGGAGAGTGGAGAGATATTATTAATAGCTTCAGAAATAACAAAGTAGATAGGCCAAAGTGGAAATGACACTCAGTTGTGGATATGTCTGTGATGAAAGTAAAGTCCAATGCTGTAAAGAACAATATTGCATATGAACCTGGAGTGTTAGGTCCATGAGTCAAAGTAAATTAGACATGGTAAAACAGGAGATTGCAGGATGAACATTCATATCTTTAGGAATCAGTGAACAAAACTGGACAGGAATGACTGAATTTAATTCATATGACCTTTATATCTACTACTGTGGGCAAGAGTCCCTTAGAAGAAATGGAGTAGCACTCTCAGTCAACAAAAGAGTCTGAAATGCAGTACTTGGGTACAATCTCAAAAATGACAGAATGATCTCAGTTAGTTTCCAAGGTAAATCATTCAACATCACAGTAATCCAAGTCTATGCCCCAACCACTGATGCTGAAGAAGCTGAAGTCTACCAGTTCTATGATGACCTATAAGACTTTCTAGAACTAACATCAAGAAAAGATGTCCTTTTCATCATAGGGGACTGGAATACAAAAGTAGGAAGTCGAGAGTTACCTGGGGTAATGGGCAAGTTTGACTTTGGAGCACAAAATGAAGCAGGACAAAGCCTAACCGAGTTCCATAAAGAGAACACACTGGTCATAGCAAAAACTCTCTTCCAACAACACAAGAAATGACATTACATATGGACATTACCAAATGGTCAATAATGAAATCAGACTGATTATATTCTTTGCAGCCAAAGTTGGAGAAGTTCTATAGAGTCAGCAAAAAAGAAGACCTGGAGCTGACTGTGGCTCAGATCATGAGCTTCTTATTGCAAAATTCAGGCTTAAATTGAAGAAAGCAGGGAAAACCACTAGGCCATTCGGGTATGACCTAAGTCAAATCCCTTATAATTATACAACAGATTCAAGTGATTAGATCCAGTGACCAATAGATTCAAGGGATTATATCTGGTAGACAGAGTGCCTGAAGAACTATAGATGGAAGTTTGTAACACTGCACAGGAGGTGGTGACCAAAACTATCCCAAATAACAAGAAATACAAGAAGGCAAAGTGGTTTTCTGAGGAAGCTTTACAAAGAGCTGAGGAAAGAAGAGAAGTGAAAAGCAAGGTAGAAAGGGAAAGACATACCCAACTGAATGTAGAGTTCCAGAAAATAGCAAAGAGAGATAAGAAGACCTTCTTAAATGAACAATGCAAAGAAGTAGAGGAAAACAATAGAATGGGAAAGACTAGAGATCTCTTCCAAAAAAACTGGAGATATCAAGAGAACATTTCATACAAGGATGGGCACAATGAAGGACAGAAACATCAAGGAACTAACAGAAGTAGAAGAGATTAAGAAGAGGTGGCAAGAATACACAGAAGAACTATGTGAAAAAGGTCTTAATTACCTGGATAATCACAATGGTGTGGTCACTCACCTAGAGCCAGACATCTAGGAGTATGAAATGAAATGGGCCTTAGGAAGCATTACTACAAACAAAACTAATGGGGGTGATGGAATCCCAGATAAGCTATTTAAAATCCTAAAAGATGATGCTGTTAAAGTGTTGCACTCAATATTTTAGCAAATTTGGAAAACTCAGCAGTGGCCACAGGACTGGAAAAGGTCAGTTTTCATTTCAATCCCAAAGAATGCATACATTCATGCTAAGTTGCTTCATTCGTATCTGACTCTTTGCGACCCTATGGCTGTAGCCTGCAAGGCTCCTCTGTCCAAAGGATTCTCCAGTCCAGAATATTGGAGTGGGTTACCATTTCCTTCTCCTGGAGATCTTCTTGACCCAAGGATTGAACCCATGTCTCTTTATGTCTCCTGCATTGGTAAGCAGGTTCTTTACCACTAGGCCACCTGGGAATCCCAAAGAAAGGCAATACCAAAAAATGTTCAAACTACTGTACAGTTGTGCTCATTTCACACACTAACTAGGTTATGCTCAAACTCCTTTAGGCTAGGCTTCAGCAGTACATGAACCAAGAAATTCCAGATGTACATGCTGGATTGAGAAAAGGCACAGGAACCAGAGGTCAAATTGCCAACATCCACTGGATCATAGAGAAAGCAAGGGGATTACAGGAAAACATCTATTTCTGCTTCATTGACCATGCTAAAGCCTTTGACTGTGTGGATCACAACAAACTGTGGAAAATTCTCAAAGAGATGGGAATACCAGACCACCTTACCTGCCTCCTGAGAAACCTGTATGCCGGTCAAGAAGCAACAGTTAGAAATTTACATGGAAAAACAGACTGGTTCAAATTTGGGAAAGGAGTACCTCAAGGCTGTATATTGTCACCTTGCTTGTTTAATTTATATTCAGAGTACATCATCAGAGAAGGCAATAGCAACTCGCTCCAGTACTTTTGCCTGGAAAATCCCATGGATGGAGGAGCCTGTTAGGCTGCAGTCCATGGGGTTGCTAAGAGTCAGACACAACTGAGCGACTTCACTTTCACTTTTCACTTTTCACTTTCATGCGTTGGAGAAGGAAATGGCAACCCACTCCAGTGTTCTTGCCTGGAGAATCTCAGGGAGGGGGGAGCTTTGTGAGCTGCTGGTGTCTATGGTGTCGCACAGAGTCGGACACGACTGAAGCGACTTAGCAGCAGCAGCAGCAGCAGCAGAGTACATCATGCAAAGTGTCAGGCTTCATGAAGCAAAAGATGGAATCAAGATCGCTGAGAGAAATATCAACAGTCTCAGATATTCAGATGATACCATTCTAAAGGCAGAAAGTGAAGAGCAACTGAAAAGGCTCCTGATGAAAGTGAAGAGGAGAGCAAAAAGACTGGCTTAAAACTCAACATTCAAAAAACCAAGATTATGGCATCTGGTCCCATCACTTCATGACAAACATAAGGGAGGAAAGTGGCAACAGTAACAGATTCTATTTTCTTGGTCTCCAAAATCACTGGGGACAGTGACTGTAGTCATGAAGTTAAAAGATGCTTGCTCCTTGGAAGAAAAGCTACAATAAACCTAGACAGCTCATTAAAAAGCAAAGACTTAACTTTGCCAGCAAGGTCCGTATAGTTAAAGCTTTGGTTTTTCCTGCAGTATGTATGGATATGAGACTTCAACCATAAAGAAGGCTGAGCACTGAAGAATTGATCCTTTTGAACTGTGGTGTTGGAGAAAACTCTTGAGAGTCCCTTGGACTGCAAGGAGATCAAACCAGTCAATCCTAAAGGAAATCAGTCTTGAATATTCATTGGAAAGACTGATGCTTAAGCTGAAGCTCCAATACTTTGGCCACCTGATGTGAAGAGCTGACTCACTGGAAAAGACCCTGATGTTGGGAAACACTGAGGGCAAGAGAAGGGGAGCAACAGAAGATGAGATGGTTGGATGGCATCACTGACTCAGTGGACATGACTTTGAGCAAAGCCTGGGAAATAGTGAAGGGCAGGAAGCCTGGTGTGCTGCAGTCCATGGGGTTGCAAAGAGTTGGACATGACTTAACAACTGAGCAACTACAACAACATATGACAAGATGCCAACAATAACGTGACCCAATGGGAGAAAGCAATGTGTCATCAAAAAAAAAAGCTGTTGGAAAAACTGAATAACCACATGCAGAAGAATGAGGTTCATGCCCTATGTTATACTGGTGACAAAAATGAACTGAAAATAGTGTAAAAACTTAAATTTAAAACCTGAAACTGTAAAACTCCTAGAAGAAAACTAGGAAAAGCTCCTTGACATTGGTCTTGGCAATGATTTCCTGGATATGACAGCAAAAGCACAAGCAACAAAAGCAAAAATAAGTGAGTCTGCTAGGTTTGAAGAGCAAATTTTATAGCTCTATCAGCAGAGTTCTTACTACCTTTAGAAACTTCATCCTTCTGCCCTGAGTTCTACCCTGAATTACTGCTATCTGAGTAGACAGTTGTAAAGCCTCTAAAAAACTAGCTATCACTTTTCCAAAAGAAATTTTTTTTCTTATCAAAGTAAAAATTCCCCATTTCTCCAAATTTACCCTGTGGCATGGCAGGACCAACCTGGAGGAGGGCATGGCAACCCACTCCAGTATTCTTGCCTGGAAAATCCCATGGACAGAAGAGCCTGGGGGGCTACAGTCCATGGATTCAAAAAGAGTCAGACACAACTGAGCGATTGAATACACATATCGCAGAACCAAATATTTATTAGCAGTATATGTATCCATTTTAAGTCTAGGACCAAGAATTGCAGCTCTAGGAACTGTTAACTCATCTGCTTCTGCAGACCTAACTCCAGACAAAACATCCAAGATTTCATGTCACTGCTGCAGAGGAAGCCTTACGTCGGCCACTTTTATCTTGAGTACATGACCCAGCAGTAAAATTATCAAATTTGCCTTTTAAACAGAAATATCAAATAAATTATGCCATTTTTTTTCAAAATTTAGACTCCAAAGCTTAGGGTGAGAGAGAAATTGTAGCCAATTTCAATTATTCAAAAGCCTCTTCAGACTCTAGAGATAAACCCCAGAGGATCTAGAGAACAACCATGTAGTTGTTTTGCCAGAAGTTACGACTGTCCTATAAAAAACTAGAATCCCCTGTCCCCAATATCCTACTAGTTCCCAAATTATCTAAGATATTTTTCTGTAGTTGGCGATTTTATCTGCGAAATTGGCTGGCTCCTCACTCATAACACTATGCCACCTTCCTCTGACAACAGATGCCCTGTTTTCCCTCAGTTTGCCAATACTGCACTTTGCCTAGGGAGGCCTTATGGCCCTGTGAAGAGAGGAATTTTAACAAAGTGTCCTCTCTGCATTGCTCTTTAGTTTCTGAGTGGGCCAGCAAATCATCTGCATATTGCATGATTATACTCTACTAGTGGCACGAATTTCTCTACATTTTCCTGTAAATGATAAGCGAAAATAGCGGGAGAGTCCTAAAACATTTGATGAATCCTTTGCCATAAATGCTGTACTCTTTTTTAAGCAAACACACATAAGAATATAGATCGGTATGCTAGAGGAACAGAGAAGGAGAAACAAAACCAGAATGCAGATCAACTACAAAGAAAAAACACTGCAGATGCAGGTATGAAAGTCATGAGTGAGAACAGTTGGAAGCTTAGGGACTACAGGAATTAATGGACAACAGGTTTACTTACTTCTCTAAGATCGTGTACAAAATGATACAGTAGTCAAACATCTTCCTAAAATTCCCCTTCCTTCTTCACTATAAGTATGGGAGTATTACAGGGCAAGTATCATGTTCATTTTTTTAAATTGTCTCCTCTTTTCTCTAATTCTTTTATAACAAGTTTTATTTCTTCTAACTGACCTCTCAACAAGGGATATTGTTTTACACATGGCCATGACATCCCTTCCGTGAGCTATTTTAATTGGTTCCATATGTCTCCATATCCAATAACGATACTGGTTCCATTCCCAGTATCATTATTCCCTAGGGTCCAAAGTGATACATAGTTCATTTCAGCTTAGGGTGCTTTTCCAGCATGGTATGACACTGCCACTTTCTGCTACACCCCATTTCATTCATAAGGCACAATGAACCCAATCAGGTTCTTTTCTCCCCCTTGCATGCTCCACAGATAGTCTGTCCAGTGCATAGAATGTTCACTTCAGTTGAGTTCAGTCGCTCAGTCGTGTCCAACTCTTTGCGACCCCATGAATCGCAGCACGCCAGGCCTCCCTGTCCATCACCATCTCCCAGAGTTCACTCAAACTCACGTCCATCGAGTCCGTGATGCCATCCAGCCATCTCATCCTCTGCCATCCCCTTCTCCTCCTGCCCCCAATCCCTCCCAGCATCAGAGTCTTTCCCAATGAGTCAACTCTTCGCATGAGGTGGCCAAAGTACTGGAGTTTCAGCTTTAGCATCATTCCTTCCAAAGAAATCCCAGGGTTGATCTCCTTCAGAATGGACTGGTTGGATCTCCTTGCAGTCCAAGGGACTCTCAAGAGTCTTCTCCAACACCACAGTTCAAACGCATCAATTCTTTGGCGCTCAGCCTTCTTCACAGTCCAACTCTCACATCCATACATGACCACAGGAAAAACCATAGCCTTGACTAGACGGACCTTAGTCGGCAAAGTAATGTCTCTGCTTTTGAATATACTATCT
>NW_024070207.1:108519066-108534456 GCF_014754425.2 Oryx dammah | reverse complement strand
AACACCACAGTTCAAAAGCATCAATTCTTCGGTGCTCAGCCTTCTTCACAGTCCAACTCTCACATCCATACATGACCACAGGAAAAACCATAGCCTTGACTAGACGGACCTTAGTCGGCAAAGTAATGTCTCTGCTTTTGAATATACTATCTAGGTTGGTCATAAATTTTCTTCCAAGGAGTAAGCGTCTTTTAATTTCATGGCTGCAGTCACCATCTGCAGTGATTTTGGAGCCCCCAAAAATAAAGTCTGACACTGTTTCCACTGTTTCCCCATCTATTTCCCATGAAGTGATGGGACTGGATGCCATGATCTTCATTTTCTGAATGTTGAGCTTTAAGCCAACTTTTTCACTCTCTACTTTCACTTTCATCAAGAGGCTTTTTAGCTCCTCTTCACTTTCTGCCATAAGCGTGGTATCATCTGCATATCTGAGGTTATTGATATTTCTTCCAGAAATCTTGATTCCAGCTTGTGTTTCTTCCAGTCCAGCGTTTCTCATGATGTACTCTGGAGCAGTGGCTGAGCAGGCAGAGGAGGGCCTAGAGGAGCTATCCCACGTTGACGGTCAGGAACGGTAGCGGTAAGGAGATACCCCTCGTCCAAGGTAAGGAGCAGCAGCTGTGCTTTGCTGGAGTAGCTGTGAAGAGATACCCCATGCCAGGGTAAGAGAAACTCAAGTAAGATGGTAAGTGTTGCAAGAGGGCATCAGAGGGCAGACACACTGAAACCATACTCACAGAAAACTAGTCAATCTTATCACACTAGGACCACAGCCTTGTCTAACTCAATGAAACCAAGCCATGACTGCGGAGCAACCCAAGAGGGGCGGGTCATGGCGGAGAGGCCTGACAGAATGTGGTCCACTGGAGAAGGGAATGGCAAGCCACTTCAGTATTCTTGCCTTGAGAACCCCATGAACAGTAGGAAAAGGCAAAATGATAGGATACCAAAAGAGGAACTCCCCAGGACATTAGGTGCCCAATATGCTACTGGAGATCAGTGGAGAGTAACTCCAGAAAGAAGGAAGGGATGGAGCCAAAGCAAAAACAATGCCCAACTGTGGATGTGACTGGTGATAGAAGCAAGATCCGATGCTGTAAAGAGCAATGTTGCATAGGAACCTGGAATGTCAGGTCCATGAATCAAGGCAAATTGGAAGTGGTCAAACAAGAGATGGCAAGGGTGAACATCGCCATTCTAGGAATCAGCGAACTAAAATGGACTGGAATGGGTGAATTTAACTCAGATGACCATTACATCTACTACCAAGAGCAGGAATCCCTCAGAAGAAATGGAGTAGCCATCATGGTCAACAAAAGAGTCTGAAATGCAGTACTTGGAGGCAATCTCAAAAACGACAGAATGATCTCTGTTCGTCTCCAAGGCAAACCATTCAATATCACAGTTATCCAAGTCTATGCCCCAACCAGTAATGCTGAAGAAGCTGAAGTTGAACGGTTTTATGAAGACCTACAAGATCTTTTAGAACTAACACCCAAAAAAGAAGTCCTTTTCATTATAGGGGACTGGAATGCAAAAGTAGGAAGTCAAGAAACACCTGGAGTAACAGGCAAATTTGGCCTTGGAATGCGGAATGAAGCAGGGCAAAGACTAATAGAGTTTTGCCAAGAAAATGCACTGGTCATAGTAAACACCCTCTTCCAACAACACAAGAAAAGACTCTACACATGGACATCACCAGATGGTCAACACTGAAATCAGATTGATTATATTCTTTGCAGCCAAAGATGGAGAACCTCTATACAGTCAACAAAAACAAGACCAGGAGCTAACTGTGGCATAGAATATGGTAACCTTTAATTTCCAAGGCATGTCTCTCCCCAGTGGGTTTACAGGAGGATCAAGAGAAAGTAAGAAAGGATTTTCTTTAGTCATAGGACTATTTGTATGGGAATCATGGATGAAAAGAGACAAGAAGGCTAACTCCAAATACCAGAAACCTGTATTGATCTATCATCAAATGAAAAAGCAAAAAAAAAATCCTGAGGAAATTTCAGAATAAGCAGCCCCAGTACCACCAATTCCCACCTTCAAGATTCCAGTATCTGTCCATTTTTAGCCATTTTGCTAATTATCCCTCAGTCTTCCTGGGCTTTCCTGATGCCCTGATTCTGGCAACTCTGGCATTTGGAATTTCTCTACAGTTCTTCTTCCAATGTCCTGGTTTCTTGTAAGAATGACACACAATTTCCCTTCTTCACTCCTTTCACAAGTTGGTCAGATTAAGGGTTAGTCCTTTACTAAATATTTTTAACTGAACAGCTAAGACAATGATTTTAAATTTCTTCTTTCCTTCATCTTTAGATAGTCAGAAAATGAGGTGGCTGCTGCCAAGATTTCAGTAACAATCTGTCCTTACCATCCTTCCCCCTTCTGCCTAACTTGAGTATGGATAGTCATCAAGAGTGCCCAGGCAAGGGTGCTGAAGGCCAGACAGTGATTCTGATCTGCCTTTGGGCCTGAGCCAATAGATTTCGAGACTGCCTCAGTAAACAACCAATTGAAATCAGTTGTGGGGGGGACTCGCCAGTTTTCTGGTTACACCTCTGCATTGTCTCTCAGCTCACCTTTAGCAGAAAGGCTTCAAGCACGGCTATTAGTAACCCTTCCTGCAGGTCTTTAATGTCCTTGGTTCTTCCAAACTTGTGTGAGGGGTAGTGGTGGAGGGCAGAGGTTTGGCCACCATACACCTTGATGCATGAATTTCCTGGACCTTGTTCCATCAAACACACCAAGACAGCTGGTTGAAAAATTCCACACACGAATCAGTGCACATCCCCACATGGGGGGCTGTCAACTGAAAACACACTGCAAAGTATTTCTAGGATACAGTGAAAGAAAGTCTTTAAATGAGTCACATCAGCTTGTTAGAAAGGCAAGCGGATGCCCTCAGAAGCATAGGTGGCTCCTCAGCACTTGGCATTGCTGGTGATCCAATAGGAAGAGGTGGTTGTTCTCATACTGAAACAAAAAAAATGTAAATTATGTGGTCTTCTGGCTAATCTTCCAATGTTGACATTTATTAGCATAACGCAACACCTCTTTTTTTGTTTGCTTTGCTTCAAGTGCCTAGTGGAATTACTTTTCATCCTGTTGCCTTCAGATGGGGACACAATCTTTTGTCCACATTTTCAATTATTACATGATCCTGTTGTTTTAATATTTCTGTTCTCCTACCAACCTGGTGGGGAGGATACTGTAATCTTACAGGTGAAATTAGGCTAAGACATGAAGTGGACTCAGGCTAGGGCATGAAGTACATACACCTGTGTCCTCCAACAGGGCAGGTAATAATAACTTCTTAGCAGTTAACAAAGTTATGCCTTACTCTCTCTGTGCAAGGGAATCACTAATGAAAGGAACTGTGCATCCGAAAGGTCACTGCCTCCTCTTCTCCAGAAACTGATTTGAGTTTGGGAAAGATAAGGAGAAGCAGGGAAACAGAGAAAGCTGGGACGTCAGGGAAGAGGTGGGACTGCCTCTAAGTCAGTAACATCTTGGTTCTCCTCAGTGTGTCTATAATCGGAACCATATCACCTGGCCACTATGTCTATACCACGATCATCTAGGTTATGCTTCCTTGAAGTCCAATGATTGACAGCTCAGTGGGGAGACTGGTGCAGAGGTAGATGGAATGAACAGATCATGGGCCCAGGAAGCGTTCTCCCAAAGCACTGCTAAATTCCCATGCACTTTTCTTTGAAAGTTAAAGCCCAAGATGGTACCCAGACCAACTATGCAGGAAACAAGGGGATTGAAGGTGCTGCAATTTCCTCTTCCTCTTCAGCTCACATCAACCCCAGACCTTCTGTTACTCAGTTGACTAATGTACTCATTTCTTTTCAGCCTTTTCCTTCCAGATGCCCTACCTGAACCATGCTGGTATCTCCCTAGCTGATGGAAAACACACATTCTTTTTGCATATCTCAACTGGATGTAACTTTGAAAATTACCATAATATATGTAAAAGGTTCTTAGTCCCCCAAAGAACTGAATTTTGTATCTAGTGTGAGGGAGTGTTTGAGTTGCATTCTTTTTGTTATATTTATTTATTTGGCTGTGTCGGGTCTGACTTGCAGCATGCAAGGTCCTCCATCTTTGTTGAGGCATGAAAGATTTCTAGGTGCAGCACATGAACTCTCAGGTGCAGTATGTGGGATCTAGTTCCCCAACCAGGGATCGAACCTGGGCCCCCTGTATTCAGAGTTGCAGCCAATGGACCACTAGGGAAGCTCCTGCATTATTTTTCAGTTAGGATATACAGTTGTTCCATTATCACACCTTAGTAAAAAGGCTGTTCTTGCTCCACTTCTCTGCAATGGCAGTTTTAATAATTAGAGGTTCACATGCAAGTGGGTCTTTTACAACATTCCATTCAGTTCTATTGGTCTATTTGCTTATATTGACATATACAACACAAATTTTTAATTACTGCAGTGTTTTTTCCTCTGGAACTCTGCCTTCAGTTGGGTATATCTTTCCCTTTCTCTTTTGTCTTTGGCTTCTCTTCTTTCCTCAGATATTTGTAAGGCCTCCTCAGGCAACCACTTTGCCTTTTTGCATTGCTTTTACCTTGGGATGATTTTGTTTACTGACTCCTGCACAATGTTATGAACCTCCGTCCACAGTTTTTCAGGCACTCTATCAGATCTAATCCTTTGAATCTGTTTGTCACCTCCATTGTATAATCATAAGGCATTTCATTTAGGTCATACTTGAATGGCATAGTTATTTTCCATACTTTCTTCCATTAAACCTGAATTTTGGGATAAGGAGCTCATGATCTGAGCCATATTCACCTCCAGGACTTGTTTTTACTGATTATATAGAGCTTCTCCATCTTTGGCTTCAAAGAACATAAACAATCTGATTTCGGTATTAACCATCTGGTGAGGTCCATGTGTATAGTCGTCTATTGCATTGTTGGAAAACAGCATTGGCTATGACCAGTGCATTCTATTGGCAAACTCTGTTAGCCTTCACTCTGCTTCATTTTGTAATCTGAGGCCAAACTTGCTTATTACTCCAGCTATCTCTTGATTTCCTACTTTTGCATTCCAGTCCCCTATGATGAAAAAGGCATCTATTTTAGCTGTTAGTTCTGGGAGGTCTTATAGATATTCATAGAACCTGTCAGCTTTAGCTTCTTTGGCATTAGTTGTTGGGGCATAAACTTGGATTACTATGACGTTGAATGGTTTGCCTTGGAAATGAACCAAGATCATTCTGTTGTTTTTGAGACTGCACCCAAGGACTGTATTTCAGACTCTTTGGGGGGCTACTCCATTTCTTTTAAGGTATTCTTGCCCACAGTAGTAGATATAATGGTCATCTGAATTAAATTTGTCCATTCCTGTACATTTTAGTTCACTGATTCCTAAAGATGTCAATGTTCATTCTTGCCATCTCTGTCTTGACCACATTAATTTACCTTGATTCATGGACCTAACATTCAAGGATCCTATGTAATATTGCTCTTTACAGCACCAGACTTCACTTTTACACTAGACAGGAAAAGATATACCCAACTGAATGCAGAGTTCCAGAGAACAGCAAGGAGAGATAAGAAGGGCTTCCTAAATGAACAATGGAAAGAAATAGAGGAAAACAATCAAATGGGAAAAACTGGAGATCTCTTCCAGAAAACTGGAGATATCAAGGGAACATTTCATGCAACAATTGGCACAATAAAGGACAGAAACCGTAAGGACCTAACAGAAGCAGAAGATATTAAGAAGAGGTGGCAAGAATACACAGAAGAACTATATAAGAAAGGCCTTAATGACTCAGATATCCAAAATATTCTGTCCCTCACCTAGACCTGGACATACTGGAGTGTGAAGTCAAATGGGCCTTAGGAAGAATTGTTACCAACAAAGCTAGTGGAGGTGATGGAATTCTAGCTGAGTTATTTCAAATCCTAAAAGACGTTGTTAAAATGCTGCACTCAATACATCAGCAAATTTGTAAGACTCACCAGTGGCCACAGGACTGAAAAAGGTTCGTTTACATTCCAATCCCAAAGAAAGGCAATGTCAAAGAATGTTCAAACTAAGGCATAATTGCACTCATTTCACATACTAGCAAGGTAATGCTCAAAATCCTTTAAGCTAGGCTTCAGAAGTATGTGAACTGAGAACTTCCAGATGTATAAGCTGGATTTAGAAAAGGAGAGGAACCAGATATCAAATTGAATCATGGAGAAAGCAAGAGAATTCCAGAAAAACATCTATTTCTGATTCACTGATTATGTGAAAGCCTTTGTGTGGATCACAGCAAACTGTGGAAAGTTCTTAAGGAAATGGGAATACCAGACCACTTTAACTGCCTCCTGAGAAACCAGTATGTGGCTCAAAAAGCAACAGTTAGAGCCGGACATGGAACAAAAGACTGGTTTAAAATTGGGAAAAGAGTCTGTCAAGGCTGGATATTGTTACCCTGCTTATTTAACTTACATGCAGAGTACATCATGTGAAATGTTGGGCTGGATGACTCACAAACTGGAATCAAGATGGCTGGGAAAAATATCAACAACCTCAGGTATGCAGATGATACCACTGTAATGGCAGAAATCGAAGAGGAACCAAAAAGCCTCTTGCTGAGAGTGAAAGAGGAGAGTGAAAAAGCTGACTTAAAACTCAACATTCAATAAACTAAGATCATGGCATCTTGTCCCATCACTTCATGGCAAATAGAAGGGGAAAAAGCATAAACAATGACAGATTTTATTTTCTTGAGCTCCAAAATCACTGCAACAGTGACTGCAACTACGAAATTAAAAGACACTTGCTCCTTGGAAGGAAAGCTATGACAAATGCAGACAGCATATTACAAATCAGAGACATTACTTTAAGAGTCAGATATGACTGAGCACCCTTTCATTTTTTCACTTTGTTGACAAAAGTGCATATACTTAAAGCTATGGTTCTTCCAGTAGTCATGTACGGATGTGAGAGTTAGACCATAAAGAAGGCTGAGTGCTGAAGAATTGATATGTTTGGAACTGTGGTGCTGGAGAAGACTCTTGAGAGTCCCTTGGACTGCAAGGCGATCAAACCAGTCAATCTTTAAGGAAATGAACCTTGAATATTCATTGGAAGGACTGATGCTGAAGCTGAAGCTCCAATACTTTGACCACCTGATATGAAGAGCCGACTCACTGGAAAAGACCACGATGCTGGGAAACACTGAAGGCAAAAGAAGGTGGTGTCAGGGGATGAGTTATTTGGATGGCATCACCGACTCAAGGGACATGAATTTGAGCAAACTCTGGGAGACAGAGAACAGAGTAGCCTGGAATGATGCAGTCCATAGGGTTGCAAAGAGTTGGACATGAGTTAGGGACTGAACAACATCAAAAATTCTAGTGTAGATTTAAGGGAGAGAAGTAATTATGAAATTGTATCCACAATAAGCAAGATCGCCATGGTTGGATAAAGCAGTCTGAAACCTGAGCAGGGCCTTCCTCCCCAGAGTTCAGTTGGGAGACTACAACCATGCATTTTCTTTCGGTTGAATAAGATGAGTCAGAAGAGGAGTGGTAGTGAGTTTTGGACCATCCATACCCTGGCATTTTGGAAACTGAGACAAATGGAAATGAACAAAAATGCTACCTCCAAACATTGGGAGGTTCTATATAGCCCGAGTTTTTTCCCACTTGTTAAGGAAGATGGCCATCCAGCAGCAGCCTGAAAACATGAAGACAGACACTTAGTGAGCCCCTCCTTGTTTTCTAGATGCTATCCACTGCCTCCCTGGATTCCTGAGTTCTTGCAGCCATAAGGCAGACGTCTGTTCAGTGGTCTGTTGCCACCAGATACTCTCTTGGGTAGACAGTTGGCTCCTGGTGTGTAAGCGTTTTACAGTCTGGGTGGAGAGAATCATTGCAAATAGTGCAGATTGAGAGTTTGGGATTGACATGTCCATGTGTGCTCAGTCACGTCCGAACTTTGTGACCCCATGGACAGCCTATGAGGCTCCTCTGTTGATGGGATTTTCAAGGCAAGAATACTGGACAGGATTGCTATGCCCTGCTCCAGGGGACCTTCTCGACCCAGGGACTGAACCTGCCTCTTTTCCATCTCCTGCACTGGCAGGAGGATTCTTTACCACTGAGCCACCTGATTGACATGTACATGTTGCTGTATTTAAATAGATCACCAACAAGGACCTACTGTAAAAAAAATTTTTTTAAATGATTGGACTTGATATGTGATATCCAACTTATGGGCCTTCCCACGTGGCACAGTGGTAAAGAACCCGTCTGCCAATTCAGGAGACCCAAGAGACTTGGGTTCAAGCCCTGGGTCACAAAGATCCCCTGGATAAGGAAATGGCAACTCACTCCAGTATTCTTGCCTGGACAATCCCCATGGACAGGCTCCCATTGAGCCTGGTGGGCTACAGTCTATTGGGTCATAAAGAGTTGGGCATGACTTCATGACAGAACAACAAAAATAAGTGTTTTTTTTTAAAGTAATTCTTATTATCTAGTAGAGTACATCCTCATATTTCTTTCTTTATCAAGAGGAAACTGACACTTCTTGGCCATTTGAAAATTTTTATTATGCATATATATATGAGGCATGGGTATTTTATATAGTAATTTACAAGTTGTATTTTGTTTAATTTCATGGTGACATGTTTGTTACTGCAGAAGCAAAATGCATGTTTATATACTGACTTTTTACTCACCAGCTTTTAAAACTAATTTTATTGATTTCATAGGTTATTCTTACTTACTGTTTTTTCATAGATATCCTTTACTTGCTTGGTAGCATAACTTCTTTTATCATGAATGAAAGAAAAAATAAATCTTATAAAACACTATTATGTATTAATTTAAATGTGATTTTTCTCTCATTTAGTCTATCCACGAGATACGCCAACCATGGATTTATCCTCTGTCAGATCAATTCCTTACTCTTCTGCTCTGCTCTTTAGTGTAAAATGCCTGACTCCCATTTCTCATGCTCTGTGCTGTCCAACACCTGGATGCCAGCTCATATAAACAAGGAGTGACAGCTAAAGATTAGAGTCCAGGAGGATCAACATGCCCAGAATTCGTCACCTTCTTCCTCTCTGAAGCACGTGGTTTCCATTTGATGGCTACATAATGTCCATGGCTCCAACTTCCCTCAGTAACAATGTCTTTCCTCTTTGTTTCTCTAGCCTAGAGATGGGAGTGCTTATTTCAGGTTGTACTGTTTTGCTCAGCTGTCTCCAATGGGCTTTTGAAATAACCAATCTCCTACACTAAATTCTCCCATTTATTTTTTCATGTGAAAGCCTTCTTTTAGTCCTAAGAAAAACTTAACTCTATCACATATGTGTATATATACCAACACACACATAAAAAAATTTGGCAGGCTCCTCTGTCCATGGAATTCTCCAGGCAAGAATACTGGAGTGGGTTGCCATTTTCTCCAGGGGAACTTTCTGGCCCAGGAATTGAACCCAGGTCTCCTGCTGCAGGCAGATTCTTTACTGTCTGAGCCATCAGGGAAGCCCATATTCAAAAACACTAACAGTATAAGGGAGAGATTTATCCAATATTTAAAAATTTTGAACACTACACATAAAGCTCTACAGTACAGCCTGTGAGAAACAGTTCAAGTGGTACTTGGATATTATAGCCTTAAATAGATCTATCAAAAAATATTTAAAACCTCTAAAATACTTAAAACCTTCTAATTCAAGAGCTATAGAAACAATAGTACATTACACTCAAATAATTAGAAGGTAGGAATTGATGAAGATAAATGCGGAAGTGATGAATTAGAACACAGTAGAACAAACTAATGAAAGCCAGTTCTTTGAAGTTATTTCTGTAACACTTTCTGTAGGTATTATCAATTACAAAAGAAAGAAGCATATAAGTGCTATTAGTCAATATAATTCTATAAGATATACCTACAGGAGAGATTTGGGGCTTCCCGGGTAGTGCAGTGGTAAAGAATCTGCCTGTCAGTGCAGGAGACACAAGCGACACAGATTCGATCCCTGGGTTGGGAATATTCCCTGGAGGAGGAAATGGCAACCCACTTTAATATTCTTGCCTGGGAAATCTCATGAACAGAAGAGCCTGGCAAAGAGTCATCGTGAGGGCTGAAGAGAGTTGGGCACTACTGAGCACCCATGCACTTGCACAGGAGAGGTTTAAAGGTTATAATAGAACACTATAAATACTTTTCAGGATAACAAATGGTGGATATGGAAAAAAATTCTTCATTTTTTAGCTAATAATCACAAAAGAATCCTAGAATTACCATTCTGCAGCCCCTAATGGATTAATGGTTGAGGATAATGATCCTTAGTGACTGGCAACATCACCACAAAGGAGATAACAGACACAATGTGTTCCCTAATGGAAATGCACAGTGTCACCTTAGGATTAGGTTATTTACTAGTAATTAAACCTTCATCTTCAAGCTTTTTCCTATTACAACTGAGGACTGTTGATGGTGAGTACCAGATATGTTGGGTTTGTTATTCTATTCTCTGTACTCCTATAAGTCTGAGAATTTTAATAATATGATTTTATTGTAAGTAGCATGTCTTTAAATTTAAAAATACAATTGAAATGAAAGGTTTTTTAGCAAAATATAAGTGACTAAATAGGTCCATAATGAAACAGAAAATTAATCTAAGAATAAAAACTAAAATTGTAGTGAAAACCACAGCATCCTCAAAATGTTCCTGGAAGCCTCTTACACTAAATGAAAGAGAAATGAACTGTTGCAAACCATACCAAAAAATGGGAAATGACTCATCCATTCTAATGGGCTAGTACTCCTTGATACAAAGACGAGGTAAGCCTACCCTGAAGAAAGAACACTTGAGTCAAGCTCACTCATATAGAGATGAGTCTTAAATAACCTCATAGCACATGCAAAGTAGTGGTGTACTAATAAAAAAAACAGACACTGTCAAAGAAATGCAAAGGATACCACATTAGAAAACATGAATTGGAAGTCACTATACTAAGAGATAAGGGAGAAAAAAAGCATTTGCTCATGTGCAGGGGTGAAGAAAACACTTTGATAAAAAAAACCAGCATAAATTAATGGTAATAACTTTGAGAAAGCTTATAAGAATGGAATATCCGTTATCATCAAGTCATCAGCAAATATACAGAAATGTGAAATATTAGAAGCATTCCAAATAAAGTCTGGAAAAATACACAGAGGTATGGTACCACAATACGAATAATGAAAAGAAACATAATAATAATACAAATATGGGCTTCCCTGGTGATTCCATGGTAAAGAATCCACCTGCCAATGAAGGAGACACGGATTTGATCCCTGGTCCAGGAAGATCCCACATGCCACTGGACAACTAAGCTCAAGTGCCACAACTATTGAGCCTGTGCTCCAGAGCCTGTGCACCACAAATATTGAGGCGACATTCTGCAGCTACTAAAGCCCAAGCGCCCTAGAGCCCGTGCTCCACAAAAAAGAAGCCACCACAATGAGAAACTCCTGCACTGCAACTAGAGAGGAGCCCCACTCACCGCAACTAGAGAAAAGCCCGCACAGCAACAAAGACCCAGCACGGTCAAAATTAAAACAAATAAACAATAAATAAAATCGTTAAAAAATTATAATACCAGGATGATTTTATAAGTAAAATGCCTAAACTAATAGGCAAACACAATATTCCAATATATAAGGAGCATAAAAACTCTAGCATACTGAAAACCATACAGCAAAATCAGCAGCCTGGTCACACAAAATTGATAGCTAATCAATACCATTCACAGCAGCAACAATATCTAAAATGTACTTAAAATTAAGTGCTTCCCTGGTGGCTCAGTGAATCCAACTGCCAACGCAGGAGACACAGGTTCGGTATCTGGGTCAGGAAGATCCCCTGGAGAAGGAAATGGCAACCCATTGCAGTGTGTTTGCTTGGAAAACTTCATGGACAGAGGGGCCTGGAGGACCACAGTCCATGGGGTCACAAAAGAGCCAGACACGACTTAGTGACTGACCAACAACAACCGAAAATGAAAACTAATAAAACTGTACAAGATCTTTATGGAAGTAACTACAAATATTTACTGATAGAGTTAGAGAAAAAATGTCCTGAATAGAGCACTATAATATTTTTATTCAGGGGAACAGAATACTGCAAAGATATCAGTTCTCTTTAACTTATTTACAGTTGTAGTGCTCTACGTGTAGCTTCCAAGGTGACAACCAAACTCAGGGTGTTATCTCCTGTGCCCCAGATCAACACTGGAAAAACTCAAGAAGGAGTAAACCAAATGATATCAACAATAACAGTGAAACAATAGTGAGAAACCTCTGAGGATAACAAGTCTGTACTGTCAAGTGTTTGTGTGAGGGCAGGTAAGAGAGGTCTAGGGAAGAGAAGAATCAGTTGAAGGAAAGGTTTTAAAGTTTAGCCTTTGTATCTTCTGTTGTGTCCTGAGTAAACGAATTTCTACTGCCTCACAGCACTTAAGGGAACTTCAGGCAGCATCTCACAGCCCGCATGCCAGGACTATTGGGTTATGCCAGGACAATGGGGTAATATCAGGACAGCACCAAAGGTTGGTTTGTTGAGACAATATGAGTCCAGAGATTGTCCTAATAACCACCTGAACCTTCTTTCATTGGTGAGGATGGGGCTTTTTTTAATGGTTACCTTAAAAAGACTATAAAGCATGAATCAGAATAGTAAGAACACTTGAGCTCTACTCTTTCAGCAAATTTCAAATATATAATACATTATAACTAACTGCTGTCACCATGCTGTACAGTTGGTTTCCAGAACTTATTCATCTTACGACTGAAAGGTGTACCCCTTGATCAGTATATCCCTACTCACTAACCCCTCAGCCTCTGGTAACCACTGTTTTATTCTATATTATTAGGAATTCAACTTTGTTTTTTAGATTCTACATATAAATTAGATCATTAATACTTGTCTCTCTGAGTCTGACATTTCACTTAGCATAAAGTCCTCCTAGGATCATTCACCTAGTTAAAAATGATGGGAGTTCTCAACATACACAAAAATATCGTAACTATGGGAGGATATAAGTTATGTAGTTAGATCCTGGCACTAATTTCACAATGTATGCAAATATCAAAAACACTGTGTAAAATATATACAGAAAACAATATACATTTGTCAAAATATAAAGAAAAATGCCAAAATAGAATAGCAAGTAACACAGTAATTGCACACAAGGACAAAATTTCATTTCAGAAAATTTCATTAATGACACTGATATCAGTGAAGAGAAAACCCACGTAAAGTTGTCAGCCTAAGGAGTTGCCTCTATTTTTCCATGGGTTCTTGAGGACCCTGGTGCAGTTAGGGGTCTGAGTTAGAAAAGGAAAGGATTCTGGGATTTCTAGAACTTGATGCGAGTTCCCTAACTGGGAACACTGAAACCCACAGATTTCTCACCTCCTGCAGGAATTTCCAGGAAGTCTCAGGTATAAGTGTCCAGGTGAGATGTACATGCACTTTACACCAGGGGTCTCAGGAGTTGACATCTTCAATGTGAGGCCTTAGCCTCAGGTCAGCAGATGAGATGTAGCCCAGCACCTACATGGGTCAAGGAAAATATGGAAAGAGAACAGAGCATCACTCACCACAGAAGAGGGAACCCAAGAAAGCCCTCACTGTTGGTCTCAGGGGCTTCAGGATGCCTGTTAGGTTCAGGCTCACAAATACTTCCTGCTGAGTGTGCAGACAGAATGAGTATGAAGGGATAAGGCCAGTTGACTGAGCTCAGCACAGGGACCCCTTAAGAATCAATGAAAGGACCACATCTTCATCCAGTGGAAAGCTTCCCCAGAACCCCCTCCCCCGCCCAGGCCCCACCCTTATTGTCCTCCTGGAGCCCAGATGCACATGATAGGAAGTGACATCCCCCTAATCACACTGGGGGTACTATGCCATCTTTGACAGTATTGCTATCTCTGGGAGCTGCTGTAGATGGTGACCAGAGGGAGGAGGTCCAAGTTTCAATCAGGTGTGAAGGTGTGAGGTGATGTGAGTTACCAGTGCGGGGACACACCCCAGAACCCACAGTCCATTTTCTTTCCAAGAAAGGGGGCCACACAGCCCTGGCCAACCCTGCTCTTGGCCCAGAGGCTCAGGCCTGGCTCTTAGGCCCCACGTCCATCCACTTCACACATGGGGTCTCCGGAAGAAATGCCTGGGTCCGGGGGTGGTGGATCTGGGTTCAGGGTTGGTAAACCCTGGCTCTGTTCAGTAGAGGGAAACTTTGGAACTGAGTGGAGTAAAGGAGGGAACCTCAGGGGGACTGAGGGTCTCCATGATCGAGAATGGTGGCCACTCATAACCCCCCATGCACAACAACTTGGCCAGGGAGCATCTGGGCAGCATCCAGGCAGCTCTACAGGCTGAGGGGCTCCCTGACAGTGATCCAGGACGCAGGACACTTGGGAAAGAGGGGACCTCGTTCCGAAGGGCTGGCAGCCCATCAGCAGAGGGAGGATGTCAGGGCTTGGGAGGAATCAGGGTAATGACCATCCTCCACATCACATGGCCGACTCAGGACCCTCCCCTGTGGCAAGCACTTCCTCCCAGCCAAACACGGGGACGGGGGTGGTGGTCTTACAGGGGAGGTTGCAGCTTGGTTGTGAAGGGGCAGCCTCCAGATAGCAGAAGGGCGGGTCCCGGCTCCTTTCACTGGGGGCCTGAACATTCCCTCCTCTTACTGTCTGGGTGACAGGGAAGGTGGCAGCGTCAACTTCAAAGCAAGAGAGGGAACAGGGTGGGTGTATTTGGGGTGGGGGGGATATGAGGGAGTCTTGCCCCAGTTTTCATCATGACTCTGAAATGTGAACTGAAAGGACCTGCCTCCCCTGCCAGCCCCCACAGGCCTCCCTCTAACGCCCAGGCAGGGCTGTCTGGCTGCGCCCCAGCGATCACTCTCACTTCCTATTCAGCGGTCTCAAGGGAACAGCTCACCAGGAGAACACGAGACTTGTGGGTACTAGAGCACTGACCCCTCAGAGGCGGCTTGGGTTCAAGCCAGGGAGGACTCTCCTCACTGAATTTGCTCACAATATCTGCTTGTCCTTCCTCTAGGGGCCCTCCTTGCCTGCCACCCCGCCTGCATGCGCTTGTGATCCATAACCTGTGTCACCATGCCTCGCACACACAGAACAAGTACCATGGCCGTGTGAAATTCCACCAGGTCCAGGGGGACACTCAGTATCCCCAGGAGGCCCAGGCCAGTGCTGCTGCAGCCTCCAAAGAGGAGTGCCCCTCCTCCCCCTCTTCTGCCCCTCAGGGTTCTTCCTGAGCTCCCCTGCACTGGTGATCACCAGGAGCTTCAGGGAGCCATGGCCCCTAGCTCTCCTGATGCAGGGC
>NW_024070207.1:108493977-108518566 GCF_014754425.2 Oryx dammah | reverse complement strand
AAACTGAAAGTGAAGGGCTGGAAAAAAGTATTTCATGCAAATGGAGACCAAAAGAAAGCAGGAGTACCAATACTCATATCAGATAAAATAGACTTTGAAATAAAGGCTGTGAAAAGAAACAAAGAAGGACACTACATAATGATCAAAGGATCAATCCAAGAAGAAGATATAACAATTATAAATATATATGCACCCAACATAGGAGCACTGCAATATGTAAGGCAAATGCTAACAAGTATGAAAGGGGAAATTAACAGTAACACAATAATAGCGGGAGACTTTAATACCCCACTCACACCTATGGATAGATCAACTAAACAGAAAATTAGCAAGGAAACACAAACTTTAAATGATACAATGGACCAGTTAGACCTAATTGATATGTATGGCAAAAGCCACTACAATATTGTAATTAGCCTCCAATTAAAATAAATTAATTAAAAAAAAACTAGTAGCAATAGTTCAAGAAACTATTCCATCTCTGAATACAAGGTAAGTAGGGTATGTCATTGGGTAACAAAGCATGAGACATGGAGATGTATTTTTGTTAAGGAAAATGAAAATTTTGTCTTTAAGAACAACTGTCTATTTCAGAATGGAAAAGAGGAGACTAAAGAACAGTCTAAATGGAAAAAAAAAGATTCACTCTGTTTTGTGCAGGTCTATGGGTTTCTGACAAATGCATGTCACGTATCTACCATTATAGTATCATATGGAATAAAATCCCTTGTGCTTTACCTATTCCTAGTCATCTTTTCTTCCCTCTCCATGAACTCCTGCCAACCACTGATTTTTCTTTTACTGCCTCTATAGTTTTTTCTTCTCCATAATGGCATATAGTTGGAATCATGTAGTATATAGCGTTTTTGGATTGGCTTCTTTCACTTAGCAATTTTCATGCCTTGACCGTGGATTTTTTAAATCATTGAATAATATTCCACAGTATGGTCATACCACAGTTGGTTCATTCATTCACCTAGGACATCTTAATTGCTTACAGTGTTTTGCAATTATGGCCAGTCATAAATATTCCTGTGCAGATTTTTGCATGGACATTAGTTTTCATCTCAGTTGGGTAAATACCTAGGAGCATGACTGCTGGATCATATTGTTGTAAGACTTTAACTTTGTAAGAAACTGCCCAAATGTTTTTCAAAGCAGACGTACCATTTTACATTCCCACCAGCACTGAATGAGAATTCCTGTAGCTCAACATCTTTGCCCACATTTAGTGTTGTCAGTTGTTTAGACCTGTGTATATTCTAAGTCTCTTTAGTTGTGTCTGACTCTTTGTGACCCTATGGACTGTAGCCCGCCAGGCTCTTCTGTCCATGGGGATTCTCCAGGCAAGACTACTAGAGTGGATTGCCATGCCCTCTTCCAGGGGGTCTTCCCAACTCAGGGATCAAATCCGTTGTCTCTTATGTCTCCTGGATTGGCAGGCAGGTTCTTTACCACTAGCACCACCTGAGAAGCCCCTGTTTAGACCTAAGCCATTTTAATAGATATACAGAAATGCTGTTAGTGTTTTTATTTGCAATTCTCTAGTGACAAATGACACTTAGCTTCCTTTCATATGCTTATTTGCCAGTTTTTTTATCTTGTTTGGTGAGATGTCTGTAAAGATCTTTTGCCCATTTTAAAAATTGGGCTACTTGTTTTCTTAAGTTTTAAATGTTCTTTGTATGTCTTGGATACAAATCATTTATCAGATATGAGTTTTGCAAATATTTTCTCCCAGCCTATGGCTTGTCTTTTCATTGTCTTTACACTAGCTTTTGCAGAGATGCTTTTAATTTCAATAAATTCTAATTTATCAATTTTAATTATTTAATGGGTCATATTTTTGATGTTATTTCTAAAGATTATGGTGCTAAAGGTAAAAACCCGCCTGCCAATGTAGGAGATGCAAGAGACACGGGCTCAATCCCTGGGTTGGGAAGATCCCCTGGAGAAGAAAACGGCAATCCACTCCCGTATTCTTGCCTAGGGAATTCCATGGACAGAGAAGCTTGGCAAGCTATGGTCCATAGGGTTGCACAGAGTCAGACACGACTAAAGTGACTTAGCATACACGTTAAAGAATTAACGTAGCTATAAAGAATTATAGCCAAACCCAAGTAGTCACCTAGATATTTTCCTATATTTTTTTAATAGAAGTTTTTTAGTTTACATTTAACATTTAGGTCTGTGATACACTTTGAATCACTTTGAGTTAATATTTGTGAAAGGCATAAGGTCTGTGTATAGATTCTTTTTTTCAAATATAGACATCCAACTGTTCCAGTACTGTTTGTTGAAAGACTGTTCTCTGTTCACTGTATTGTCATTGTTCTTTTGCTAACAATTAACACACTATTTTTTTGTGGGGATCTGTTTCTGGGTTCTCTATTCTGTTCCATTTATCTGTTTGCGTATTCTTCTGCCAGTAACACTCTGTCATAATTATTGTAGCTTTATAGTAAGTCTCGAAGTCAGGTAGTGTCAGTCAGTAATAAGCATATTAAGGAACATTTAAGGATCCTAACCAATTGAAAATATAGAGCTGGAGTCTTCAAAACATCTTAAAATTATTTTTTTAAACAGATACATTCTACTAAGGGCAATAAATCACCTTCTGCAAGTTCAAAGTAATTAACACTTTACTTGAAGATACATATATCCCAAATGAAATTAACTGTTGGCTCTTCCTTTCAAGGTTTCAAAGTTAGTGTTATGACTTAGGCTTGTGGATTTCAAATGAAAGTGGCATTCCAAAAAGGTTCCAGGATAGTTCTAATTTGCAGCTCTTTTCAGCCTAAATAAAAGTCATTTCTTATGCCTTGTAGTGAATAATCTAAACTAAACTACCTGACATTTCCACTCAGTCCAAACAGACTGAAAATGCTGAGTTGTCAGCAAAGCTTTGATGTAAATCAGTAGTCACAGGAGACTGCAAAGAAGAACATAATGTAACCATCAGCTCTTCAAGGGGAAGCTTTCTTCTTTTAAGCAAAGAAATTCAGACATGCTTCTTCTAAATTAAGAATCATTTGGCAGCATTATTTTAAGATACAGTTTCCTCCCCATAAATAGCAAGATAATTAACACTAAAAAGCATTGGTTTTTATTCCCAATGATCCAACAGAATTATAAAAATACAAATCAGAAACAAACTGTTATTTGGCATGTGAGACTTTCTTTTTAAAATTTTTAAACAATATTTAGGCTCATGATTATCTCCCATGGATCAAAGTAAAAGAAAATTAAGGAAAAAAAAAAAAAAAACCTCAGCATATTTTTGAAGTCATTTTCTTGGAAATACTCAAAGTTCATTTTTTCTCTCCTGAATAATACCACCTCCAAAAGACTATATGTCAACATCTTTTCTACACAAAGCATGGCCTACCCAATAAACAATACAGACATCACTTTGCATTGTGCTAGAAAATGCAGATTCTTAGGCCTTAGTTCAGACTAACTGAATCAGAATCTTATTCTTATGTGTTTGTATGCATGTGAAAGACTGTGACAGACTACCATACATGATCACAATTCACAATGTCCAGAAGCCATGATTTATTGCATTTTAGCATTTTTTTCAAACCCTTTCCAACCAAAACCTGAGCACACAGCAATATGTGAATTGAGTTTACTTTGCATGAGACCTTACATACTCAGTAGGGCTACATTTCAGGTGTCTTAGAATTCAACAATTATATACATTCTTCTTTAGTTAGAAGGAAAAAAATATAAATATGATCCAGTCAAACTGTTCACACATGGCAAGATACCTTTCTACGTTATAGATAAGATGTAAGTGAAGGTATATTCAGTTACCACTAATGAACAGCTGAAGAAGAAGGCTTAAACAAGAGAACATTTTTTTTTCTACTAAGCAAACAATGTTTTGCATTAGGCAGATCACATTTGAAAAATTCTGGGCTTTCAACCTTACCATTAAGAACTTAAACTCTTCTGTTGTACTCAAAGCATGACTTTGTCTCTAAGCTAGCTAGCTCACTTGATGGTCACAAAATGGCCTCCAGAGTCCTAAATGTGACTAAACCATGTGAAAAAGTTATATTCCAGAGCTCTCCATGCTGACTTTCCCTTATACCTCACTGTCCAGATTAGCAAGGAAAAGGAATTAATTATTATGATTGGTCAGAGACATTTCAGGATTTCTGCCTGAATCATATTGGGAGAGAGAAATATGGGGATAAGCTTCTAAGATGTTTCCCAAGGATTCCAACTCCTGGTATTTAGCCTGGTATTTATCCACCAATATGCTACTGGAGATCAGTGGAGAAATAACTCCAGAAAGAATGAAGGGATGGAGCCAAAGCAAAAACAACACCCAGCTGTGGATGTGACTGGTGATAGAAACAAAGTCCGATGCGTTAAAGAGCAATATTGCATAGGAACCTGGAATGTCAGGTCCATGAATCAAGGCAAATTGGAAGTGATCAAACAAGAGATAGCAAGAGTGAACGTTGGCATTCTAGGAATCAGCGAACTAAAATGGACTGGAATGGGTGAATTTAACTCAGATGACCATTATATCTAGTACTGTGGGCAGGAATCCCTCAGAAGAAATGGAGTAGCCATCATGGTCAACAAAAGAGTCTGAAATGCAGTACTTGGATGCAATCTCAAAAACGACAGAATGATCTCTGTTCGTCTCCAAGGCAAACCATTCAATATCACCATAATCCAAGTCTATGCCCCAACCAGTAATGCTGAAGAAGCTGAAGTTGAATGGTTTTATGAAGACCTACAAGACCTTGTAGAACTAACACCCAAAAAAGATGTCCTTTTCATTATAGGGTACTGGAGTGCAAAAGTAGGAAGTCAAGAAACACCTGGAGTAACAGGCAAATTTGGCCTTGGAATGTGGAATGAAGCAGGGCAAAGACTAATAGAGTTCTGCCAAGAAAATGCACGGGTCATAGCAAACACCCTCTTCCAACAACACAAGAGAAGACTCTACACATGGACATCACCAGATGGTCAACATCGAAATCTGATTATATTCTTTGCAGCCAAAGATATAGAAGCTCTATACAGTCAGCAAACACAAGACTGGGAGCTGACTGTGGGTCACATCATGAACTCCTTATTACCAAATTCAGGCTTAAATTGAAGAAAGTAGGGAAAACCACTAGACCATTCAGGTATGACCTAAATCAAATCCCTTATGATTATACAGAGGAAGTGTAAATAGATTTAAGGGCCTAGATCTGATAGATAGAGTGCCTGAAGAACTATGGAATGAGGTTCGTGACATTGTACAGGAGACAGGGATCAAGACTATCCCCATGGAAAAGAAATGCAAAAAAGCAAAATGGCTGTCTGGGGAGGCCTTACAAAGAGCTGTGAAAAGAAGAGAAGCAAAAAGCAAAGGAGAAAAGGAAAGATATAAGCATCTGAATGCAGAGTTCCAAAGAATAGCAAGAAGAGAAAAAGCCTTCTTCAGCGATCAATGCAAAGAAATAGAGGAAAACAACAGAATGGGAAAGACTAGAGATCTCTTCAAGAAAATTAGAGATACCAAGGGAACATTTCATGCAAAGATGGGCTCGATAAAGGACAGAAATGGTATGGACCTAACAGAAGCAGGAGATATTAAGAAGAGGTGGCAAGAATACACAGAGGAACTATACAAAAAAGATCTTCACAACCCAGATAATCACGATGGTGTGATCACTCACCTAGAGCCAGACATCCTGGAATGTGAAGTCAAGTGGGCCTTAGAAAGCATCACTACGAACAAAGCTAATGGAGGTGATGGAATTCCAGTGGAGCTATTTCAAATCTTGAAAGATGATGCTGTGAAATTGCTGTACTCAATATGCCAGCAAATTTGGAAAACTCAGCAGTGGCCACAGAACTGGAAAAGGTCAGTTTTCATTCCAATCCCAAAGAAAGGCAATGCCAAAGAATGCTCAAACTACCACACAATTGCACTCATCTCACACGCTAGTAAAGTAATGCTCAAAATTCTCCAAGCCAGGCTTCAACAATATGTGAACCGTGAACTTCCTGACGTTCAAGCTGATTTTAGAAAAAGCAGAGGAACAGAGATCAAATTGCCAACATCCGCTGGATCAGGGAAAAAGCAAGAGAGTTCCAGAAAAACATATATTTCTGCTTTACTGATTATGCCAAAGCCTTTGACTATGTGAATCACAATAAACTGTGGAAAATTCTGAAAGAGATGGGAATACCAGACCACCTGACCTGCCTCTTGAGAAATCTGTATGCAGGTCAGGAAGCAACAGTTAGAACTGGACACGGAACAACAGACTGGTTCCAAATAGGAAAAGGAGTACGTCAAGGCTGTATATTGTCACCCTGCTTATTTAACTTATATGTACAGTACATCATGAGAAACGCTGGACTGGAAGAAACACAAGCTGGAATCAAGATTGTTGCTAGAAATATCAATAACCTCAGACATGCAGATGACACCACCCTTATGGCAGAAAGTGAAGAGGAGCTAAAAAGCCTCTTGATGAATGTGAAAGAGGAGAGCAAAAAAAGTTGGCTTAAAGCTCAACATTCAGAAAATGAAGATCATGGCATCTGGTCCCATCACTACATGGGAAATAGATGGGGAAACAATGGAAACAGTGTCAGACTTTATTTTGGGGGGGCTCCAAAATCACTGCAGATGGTGATTGCAGCCATGAAATTAAAAGACTCTTACTCCTTGGGAGAAAAGTTATGACCAACCTAGATAATATATTCAAAAGCAGAGACATTACTTTGCCGACTAAGGTCCGTCTAGTCAAGGCTATGGGTTTTCCAGTGGTCATGTATGGATGTGAGAGTTGGACTGTGAAGAAGGCTGAGCACTGAAGAATTGATGCTTTTGAACTGTGGTGTTGGAGAAGACTCTTGAGAGTCCTTTGGACTGCAAGGATATCCAACCAGTCCATTCTGAAGGAGATCAGCCCTGGGATTTCTTTGGAAGGATTGATGCTAAAGCTGAAACCCCAGGACTTTGGCCACCTCATGTGAAGAGCTGACTCTTTGGAAAAGACTTTGATGCTGGGAGGGATTGGGGGCAGGAGGAGAAGGGGACAACAGAGGATGAGATGGCTGGATGGCATCACTGACTCAATGGGTGTGAGTCTGAGTGAACTTCGGGAGTTGGTGATGGACAGGGAGGCGTGGAGTGCTGCGATTCATGGGGTCGCAAAGAGTCAGACACGACTGAGTGACTGAACTTATCCACCTTGAGTGTTAGCTAGAGCTAATGATTTGTTTCTAACAAACAGTGTACGGTGAAAGTAATGGGACATCACTTTCAAAACTGAATTGCAGAAGGAATTTGCTTCCTGTCTTGCTTTACTCTTTCTCTTTCCCTTCCTCACTCTAATGCACACCAGCTATCATACTGAGAGGATGCCCACTAACAGGATCTGGGAAGTGAGAGCCAATAACCAGCAAGAATCCACAACACTTTAGTCTTACACACACAAGGAAATGAGTTCTGCCCCAAATCTGAGCCTGTCCCAAATCAAGCCTCCAAATAAGAACACAGTCTGGTCTACATTTGGCTAATATCCTGTGAGACTCTAAGCAGAGAACCCAATTAGCCATACTTAGCTTCATGAAAACTATGAGATAATAAATGTGTGCTGTTATAAACTCCTATGTTTGTCTTAATTTATTACATTGTAATCAAAAGCTAATATAGGTGGGTAGGCAGAATGACCATCATTAAAAAGTCTACAAATAGCAAGTGCTGGACAGCATGTGGAGAAAAGAGAACCTTCTTACATTGTTGGTGAGCATGTAAATTGTTTCAGCTTCTATGGAAAACAGTATGGTGGTTCCTCAAAATACTAAAAATAGAGCTATCATATGATCCAGCAATCACACTCCTGAGCATATACCCAGACAAATCTATAATTTGAAAAGACACATACATCCCTATGTTCATAGCAGCACTATTTACAATAGCTGAGACATGGAAACAACCTAAATTTCCATCGACAGATAAGTGGATAAAGAAGAAGTAGCAATGGAAGATTACTTAGCCATTAAAAAGAATAAAGTAATATCATTTGCAGCAACATGGATGGATCTAGACATTATCACACTAACTGAAGTCAGACACTTAGTCTGACTAAGTGTCTTATTTGTCAGAAAAAGACAAATGCCATATGATATCACTTATATGTGGAATCTAAAATAGGATACAAATCAACATAGCCATGAAACAAAAGGAGACTCACAGACATACAAAACAGACTTGTAGTTGCCAAGGGAAATGATGGGGAGTAAAGGAGGGAAGGAATGGGAGTTTTGGATTAGCAGATGCAAACTATTTTATATAGGATGGATAAACAACACGATCCTACTGAATAGCACAGAGAGCAACATTCAGTACCATATGATAAACCCTAATGGAAAGAATATTACAAAAAGAATGTGTATTTATATATAACTGAGTCACTTTGCTGTCCAGAAGAAATTAACACAGTGCTGTAAATCAAGTATACTTTAACAAAAATTTTTTAAAAAGAGCTGCTGAGAAAAAAGAAAGCAAATGAACAGTGTCTTCTATAGAAACAAAAAACTATATCCAGAGACTGAGAGACCTCTGCCCTTTCATGTCTATCATATCATAAGTGTATGGGTTCTGTTGCTGAAAAATAATTTCTAATGATAATGAATTATGCCATGCAAATAGAAACATTAGGATGAACCATATGAGATGTCCATTGCTTTGCAGGTCAAAAATCAGTGAAATTGGTGATTTCATTATGATTCAATATAGATGGAATTGTTTGAAAAGAGTTGTATTAAACATTAATAATCATCAAATTGAGAATTTGACTTTAAATGCAACAATATTAAATAGTCAGTCGATGTTTCCTCTTTGTTTAGAAACCAGAGTTTTCCTTAAGTAAATGCAGAATTTACTTGAAGCTCATTTCAAGTTTCAGATTCTAAAAAGACTTTTCAATTCCTCAAATATGTTCCAAATGTTTAAATTTTTTTCAAAATTGTATATAACTGTTCCATCCTTTTAGTCTGTTTGTTCTTTTGATTTTAAAAAAATGCATTATCAGTGGGTGTAGAAAGCTTACACAAGCAGATATCAGTTATTTGTATCTTAATGTGAACGAATTTTTGGTTCTTTCTTGAGCTCGTTGAGCCTTTTCTTAAGGTTTACTAGGAAATACACTTTCTGCTACAAAACTTAACTTAAGCTTTGATTTACTTGTATAATGGCAAATCTCAAAAATTAATCTTTCTTAAAACATTAATATGTGTGATATGTTATTTAAGATACTCATATACCTTCTAAATGGCAGTTGTGGACTCTGGATATAAAAACTTTAAACGACTCTCATGTGTTCTCTAAAGCTGGATATTCTTGCTGGAAACCATACAAGCTTACCTTTAAATAAACGACACATTCTAATAATTGTTTTAACATATGCATTAAGTACTTTTTAAAAGGCTCCTGTTTTTTTCTGTAACATACAATAAAACCACAACTTCCTTATAAGTCTCTTCACTATTACTGCAATAGTGCTATCCCTATAATCATTAAGACGTCTGTAGAATTTAAAGGGCTATTTATTTAAAACAATGTTTCCCAACTGGGAACCTGGGACTCATTGAACCCAGGTGTGGAAATAGAGCTTAAGGAAATCAAACAAGCCCCATTTCCAAGAGAAATGATTTAGTTCTCTGTTGACACACATTTACTCTAGTTTGTTCTCACCTGCACACCCAGTGTACACTTGATGACCATGAAGTATTATTAATACAATAGAACAAAGGAAATTCCCTGAAGCGTCTTTAAGAATTCAGTTCAATTCAGTTCAGTCACTCAGTCATGTCTGACTCTTTGCAACCTCATGGACTGCAGCACAACAGGCTTCCCTGCTCATCACAACTCCTGGAGCTTGCTCAAACTCATGTCCATCAAGTCAGTGATGCCATCCAACCATCTCGTCCTCTGTTGTCCCCTTCTCTTCCTGCCTTCAATCTTTCCCAGCATCAGGGTCTTTTCCAGTGAGTCAGTTCTTCTCATCAGCTGCCCAAAGTATTGGAGTTTCAGCTTCAATATCAATCATTCCAATGTATATTCAGGACTGATTTCCTTTAGGATGGACTGGTTGGATCTCTTTGCAGTCCAAGGGACTCAAGAGTCTTCTCCAACATCACAATTCAAAAGCATTAATTCTTCAGCGCTCAGCTTTCTTTATAGTCCAACTCTCACATCCATACATGACTACTGGAAAAACCATAGCTTTGACTAGATGGACCTTTGTTGGCAAAGTAGTGTTTCTGTTTTTTAATATGCTATCTAGCTTGATCATAGCTTTTCTTCCAAGGAGTAAGCATCTTTTAATTTCATGGCTGCAGTCACCATCTGTAGTGATTTTGGAGCCCCCAAAATAAAGTCTCTCACTGTTTCCATTGTTTTCCCATCTATTTGCCATGAAGTGATGGGTTAACATAAGCTTTAAAAAGTTTCTACAAATGAAGTAGCTTCTGATTTAACAAGATATGAAGTGGCAAAACTAGCCTTACACAATAAGCAAAATGGGAAAATATTTCCCGTAGCATGTTCCACCCCATTATCTTGGGGTTCTTCAATTTAAGAATAAATTTGCTGTCTTTAACCCCCATCTCTGCCTTGCTTCCCACAAGCTATACAATGCATTCTCATATCTAATAGCACAATTTCCTCTAAAAGTGATTGATGTGTTACTCTAAGGTTTTTCATAGTTTAAGCATTAAGTTAAGGGAATGGTATATGAATATTAAGTTTTTCAAGGATAAGAAAATAGATTGCAATCTGGAAACCAGTTCATACGTCCAGGTTTTGTCTCTCAATCATAATTTGAAAAGGATAATAATTTGTTGTGTTTTAGTTCCTAAGTCATATCTGACTCTTTTGTGACCCCTGTGGACTGTAGCCCACCAGACTCCTCTGTTCATGGGATTTCCCAGGTAAAAAATACAGGAGTGGATTGCCATTTCCTTCTCCAGGGGATCTTCCCAACCCAGGGATCAAACTTGCATTTCCTGCATTGGTAGGCAGGTTCCTTACCACTGAGCCACCTGGGAAGCCCATAATAATTTGACTCCTGTCTTAAATCTAGCTAGTTAGGTAGATCCTAAAGCATTGGTCAGATGGTGACTGCAGCCATGAAATTAAAAGACGCTTGCTCCTTGGAAGAAAAGCTATGACTAACTCTAGACTGCATATTAAAAAGCATAGATATTATTTTGCCAACAAAGGTCCATCTAGTCAAAGCTATGGTTTTTCCAGTAATCACGTATGAATGTAAGAGTTGGACCATAAATAAAGCTGAGTGCCGAAGAATCAATGCTTTTGAACTGTGGTGCTGGAGAAGACTCTTGAGAGTCTCTTGGACTGCAAGGAGATCAAACTAGTCAATCCTAAAGTAAATCAATCCTGAATATTCTTTGGAAGGACTATTGTTGGAGGTCCAATACTTTGGCCACCTGATGAGAAGAGCCAATTCATTGGAAAAGACCTTGATACTAGACAAGATTGAGGGCAGAAGGAGAAGGGAGGGACAGAGGATGAGATGGTTGGACGGCATCTTTGACTCAATGGACATGAGTCTGAGCATATTCTGGGAAAGGGTGAAGGTCAAGGAAGCCTGGTGCACTGCAGTCCATAGGGTAGCAAAGAGTTGGACACGACTGAGTGACTGAATTGAAAAGTATGAACTGGGTGTGTTAGGCAGGGAGGAACCTGGCAAGACTCCTTTGATTGAAGTCCTCTCTGTGCCTCCATAGTCTCTAGATGGCCCAGCAAACATTTATTTACCAAAATTAACTATTTTCATCTTCCTGTGAATGACCTTACTCTCCGTTGAAGTCCCAGAACCCAACCTCCTCCTCAGTCTAGGATGACATATACACGTCATCTTGCCTTACTGCCTTGGAATTCCTCATACTTGAGTGAATTCCCCACATGTACATATTAAATTCAAATTTCTCCTGTTAATCTGTCTTATGTCATTTTAATTATTTGACCAACCAAAAGAACCAAGATTGGAAGCCAGAGATATTCCCCTCCCTCACAAGGCCTAAGTATAATGGCACACAGATATCAACAGTCACAGAAATGGCATTATCTCTTCTCCTACACCTTGTCCATTTTTTGTGCATACTTCCTGTATTAGACTTTTCCTGAATTAACAAATTTTAAACATCATTTCTTTCCTATAAGGATTCCTATAGGTACCATATAGAAAAAGCAACAACCAAAGCAAAAAAATAAGAATGGCCAGAAAAGTTATTAAAAAAACAATAAAGGGGACAATAGGCCTGCATGATAAGAAAATTACTTTATTTTTTTATGGTATACGAAAATGCATTTTCACAAGATATGAATCATGTACCAATAAAGTACTTTAAACTAAATACACCGCTTTGAAACATTTTGCACAAAGAAGTTACAGATCATATTTAACAACATGTGTAGTTCTATACAAGAAAATATTTTTAAGACCTTACTGCAATAAAATTTTCCAACCAAAGAACAAAAATATTAAATAATTTACGAGACACCATAAAAACTATCTATGTGACAAATCAGGCAAAATTCTGTGCTAGAAAACAGATTAGGGAAAATCTAAATAAGACAAAACATTCAGAAAATAGACATTCCAAAATTTCTCATTAATGAGGGTTTAATGTTGTTAAAGACCAGGAGTCTTTAGACATCAGAAAATAAAAATTTGCTTATAAAAATAAAAAATTCCACAAACAATAGTAGCATAGTTATCTACCTTAGCACAATTTTTTTTGCCCTTTACAATTCAGAATACTGCTCAGTTCAGTTCAGTTCAGTCGCTCAATCATGTCTTTTTGCGACCCCATGAATCGCAGCACACCAGGCCTCCCTGTCCATCACCAACTTCCAGAGTTCACTCAAACTCACGTCCATTGAGTCGGTGAAGCCATCCAGCCATCTCATCCTCTGTCGTCTCCTTCTCCTCCTGCCCCCAATCCCTCCCAGCATCAAAGTCTTTTCCAATGAGTCAACTCTTTGCATGAGGTGGCCAAAGTACTGGAGTTTCAGCTTTAGCATCAGTCCTTCTAAAGAACACCCAAGACTGATCTCCTTTAGAATGGACTGGTTGGATCTCCTTGCAGTCCAAGGGACTCTCTCAAGTGTCTTCTCCAACACCACAGTTCAAAAGCATCAATTCTTCAGCGCTCAGCTTTCTTCACAGTCCAACTCTCACATCCATACATGACCACTGGAAAACCCATAGCCTTTACTAGACGGACCTTAGTCGGCAAAGTAATGTCTCTGCTTTTCAATATGCTATCTAGGTTGGTCATAACTTTTTTTCCAAGGAGTAAGCATCTTTTAATATCATGGCTGCAGTCACCATCTGCAGTGATTTTGGAGCCCCCCAAAATAAAGTCTGACACTGTTTCCACTGTTTCCCCATCTATTTCCCATGTAGTGATGGGACCAGATGCCATGATCTTTGTTTTCTGAATGTTGAGCTTTAAGCCAACTTTTTCACTCTCCTCTTTCACTTTCACCAAGAGGCTTTTTAGTTCCTCTTCACTTTCTGCCATAAGGGTGGTGTCATCTGCATGTCTGAGGTTATTGATATTTCTCACGACAGTCTTGATTCCAGCTTGTGCTTCTTCCAGCCAATCATTGTCAAATATCTGAACCATGTTTTAGTCTTAACCAATAAGCATAGCCTTAGGTTCATTGGGGGGAAAAATTATGCAACAGAATCAGTATCCAAAAGATGATACTGGTTAAGAAAATTACTTTAAAGCTAAATAATTAAAAACAGTGTAGCTTGCTTCATAAATAGAAAAACCCTATACTACTGCATATGTGTATTAAAAATAAAGTTATATAATATGGAAGTTCCATACAATATGAGGTTGGCTATCTAAAACAATAAGAATAATTTGTAAAAAGTTAGATATTTACATCAGGCTCTACATAGGATAAATTACAGGAAAAAATCAAAGATATAAACATGAGAAAGGAAACATATAATACTAAAAGAAAGGTTGGAGGTTTATTTTCCCCATCCTGGGAAAGGCCTAACTATAATACAAATTCCAGAAGGATAAAAAGCTAAAAAGTGCTACATTTCACCACATAAAATCTAGCGGCTCCCTTTGCTCCACATGGAGTAGCTCCAACTTTTGTGGTTTCACAAGGTAATACAAATACGGGATGTATCTAGTCAGAGGAGGCAAGAACCTGGCCTCCAGTCTTTCCTTTCATATTAAACTAGGTGAAAGATGTCACCAGTGAAGAGTCAGCCTTATTAACATAAAAGTGAATTATTTCTGTGCCACCATCACTGAATCTTTTTAAGTTTCAGTGCAGAAGGCTGCTCCTGGCCTTATAGTAAAGCTTTTATCATCTTGCCATACAAAGACACTGTAGCTTGAAAGCTGTTTTGCCACTTACTTGTCACAGGCAGAAACCTGTTTACCTATCTTGAACATAAGCAGACACTTCCCATTTCAGAATTACTATTTAGAGGGAAAGCCTATTAAAAACAGACTTGCATTCATGGTGCAGAAGAAATGTATGCTGATCACCTAGGCCTTGTTGGACTGCTAAGATCCATTCCAAGGATCATCATATATCTAAAGAAATTGTATTGCCTTGAGAGAAAAAAAAGGAGGGAAAACATAATCAAAAGAAGAGCAGATATGAGAGGTATTATGGTTAATTCTTCAAGTATATGGGAAATTGGGAAAACAAATTCCTTTATTGGTATTTCAGAACACTTTAATACTAAAACTCTGTTAAACGAGGTGCTATAAAAAGGCAATCATTATAGAATTATTAATAATAGTGTTTATAGAGATTAAGAATTGCTAAAATAAAATGAAATAAAATTTCAAGTTGAGAATATGTTCTAGAAAATAGCTAAAAGAATCAAAAGTGTGAGAAATATATATAAAATATTGAGTATCTTTTCAAGTGCTACAATATTCACCTGTGATTTCTCTAGATGGATAAACCTAAGAAATTAGAAAGGAAAATATGAGAAGAAATTTCTGATAGCAGGGGACAAAAATCTTCAGAATGAAAGGGCTTATTGATTACTGAGTGCAACAAAACAAAGCAAGATCCACACATAAATATATCATGTGACTGGATAACACTAATGATAAAAAATCATTACATTTTTGAAGAGATGAAAAAGAAAGCATTGTTGTTAGCCATACAAAATGTAGGCTACATTGGAACAATGCTTTAAAAGTTCTAAGAGAAACACTGAGAATCTAGATTTCTCGAACCAGCAAACAAATATATTTTCAGACATGCAATGAGTCAAGTAGTTTCCTTCCAAAACTTGCTTTCTGAGAATTTACTCTATGTTGTACTTTAGCAAAATGAGGATAAAACACATAGAAAGTTATGGGATTCAAGAGAAGATGTATCACAGGAGAGCAGGTTAAAAAAATCTGATTAACAGGCCTGAAAAATGCAGTTCTTTGAAACAGGAGGACAAAGACCTCTGGGAAAGATGTCTTTCATCCAGTAAGTAGTATAATTCAGTGAACAGAAACATTCAAGTATATAATTCATTCCTTCATTCAATGAACATTTCTTTTTTTAATTTATTTATTTTAAATGGAGGCTAATTACTTTACAATATTGTAGTGCTTTTTGCCATACATTGACCTGAATCAGCCATGGGTGTACATGTGTTCCCCATCCTGAATCCCCCTCCCACCTCCCTCCCCATCCCATCCCTCAGGGTTGTCCCAGTGCACTGGCGCTGAGTGCCCTGTCTCATGCATCAAACCTGGACTGGCAATCTATTTCACATATGGTAATACACATGTTTCAATGCTATTCTCTCAAATCATCCCACCCTTGCCTTCTCCCACAGAGTCCAAAAGTCTGTTCTTTACATCTGTGTCTCTTTTGCTGTCTGTCATATAGGCTCATCATTACCATCTTTCTAAATTCCATATATATGCATTAATATACTGTATTGGTGTTTTTCTTTCTGACTTACTTCACTCTGTATCAGTAAACATTTCTTGAGCATCTGCTTTATTCTGAACACATGTATGCACTGAAGTAGCAGCAGTCGGGGGGAACCTCTTTTAAGAAATTCATATTCTAGGGGACTTCCCTGGTGGTCCAGTGGCTAAGATTCTGAGCTCGTAATGCAGGGGGCCTGGGTTCAATCCCTGGTCAGGGAACTAGATCCCACAAGTCATAACTAACAGTTTGCATACCTTAACTAAAGATCCCACATGGTGCAACGAAGACCGAAGATCCCACATGCCACAACTAAGACCTGGCACAGCCAAATACATATTAAAAAAGAAGCATATTCAAGTTGTAGAAGATAGAAGGTAAACAAACAGATAGGTGCATACAATTTTGGATGGTATTACAAAGGATATGAAGGAAAAAGAAAGCATAGCGAAAGAGAGCATGATAGCAGCTGTCATTTTTCCATTGGTTGGATTGAGACACTCTAACAGTTAATTTGGGATAAAACAAAGTTAGTGTACCTGTAGTGAAGAGAATAAAAGGAAGTATTAGAAGAGAAGAAAACAGAAATCTACAAATGATCTCATAGGGCCCTGAGCCAAAAAAAATACTAGATTTATTTTGAAGTGAGATAGGAGACCATCAGATGACTTGGAAAAGATTATTCTATTGTATGTAAAATAGATTGTAGAAGGAAGGAGTGGGAGTGGAAGGAAAACCAGTGAAGGGACTCATGAAACAATTCCTAGGAAAGATGATGGTTACTTGGAATAGGATTTTAACAATGGAAATGACAAGAGATAATCAGATTTGAGATGTGACGTAATGGTAGAGCTGACGGGAGGTTTGGCTGGATTGGATGTGTATGAAATAAAAAGAGAAGCATTAACATTAACAGTGAAATATTTGGCATGAATAACTGGAACAACAGATTTTCCATTTATTAGAACATGAACAGTGAGTGAAAACAGTGAAGGAAAAATAGGTTTGAGGGACAGGAGACAGAAAGTTGGATGTATAAAGCTGGTGTTCATATGAGATATTTGGGAGAACAATACACACTTTTTTTTCCTCAATAAGAAAATGTGAAGGCAATTAGAAGCTTCAGGAAAATAAAGAATCGTTACAAGGCAGGCATGGTACAAATATAAAGGAAATTAATATATGTATATGTATATGTATATGATTCTGATGAATGTGATGTTTTACTTGAAATAGTTCAGAGTCAATACACTGCATCAAAAAAAATTCTGGCACACTGCTTGGCTGTTCAATAAACAGGATTTACACAATCTTAGTATTTGCATTATATTTAATTTGCAGTAAATTTATTTTTAGGCTATATAAATTTATATGCAAGGTAAGAAAGTTATGATTATATTCAGTTCAATTCAGTCGCTCAGTCGTGTCCGACTTTTTGCGACCCCATGAATCACAGCACGCCAGGCCTCCCTGTCCATCACCAACTCCCGGAGTTCACTCAAACTCACATCCATTGAGTCGGTGATGCCATCCAGCCATCTCATCCTCTGTCATCCGCTTCTCCTCATGCCCCTAATCCCTCACAGCATCAGAATCTTTTCCAATGAGTCAACTCTTCACATGAGGTGACCAAAGTACTGGAGTTTCAGCTTTAGCATCATTTCTTCCAAGAACACCCAAGACTGATCTCCTTTAGAATGGACTGGTTGGATCTCCTTGCAGTCCAAGGGACTCTCAAGAGTCTTCTCCAACACCACAGTTCAAAAGCATCAATTCTTCGGTGCTCAGCCTTCTTCACCGTCCAACTCTCACATCCATACATGACCACAGGAAAAACCACAACCTTGACTAGATGGACTTTAGTCAGCAAAGTAATGTCTCTGCTTTTGAATATGCTGTCTAGCTTGGTCATAACTTTTCTTCCAAGGAGTAAGCGTGTTTTAATTTCATGGCTGCAGTCACCATCTGCAGTGATTTTGGAGTCCCCCAAAATATAATCTGACACTGGTTCCACTGTTTCCCCATCTATTTGCCATGAAGTGATGGGACCAGATGCCATGATCTTCATTTTCTGAATGTTGAGCTTTAAGCCAACTTTTTCACTCTCCTCTTTCACTTTCTTCAAGAGGCTTTTTAGTTCCTCTTCACTTTCTGCCATAAGGGTGGTGTCATCTGCATATCCGAGGTTATTGATATTTCTTGTGACAATCTTGATTCCAGCTTGTGTTTCTTCCAGTTCAGCGTTTCTCATGATGTACTCTGCATATAAGTTAAATAAGCAGGGTGACAATATACAACCTTGATGTACTCCTTTCCCTATTTGGAACCAGTCTGTTGTTCCATGTCCAGTTCTAACTGTTGCTTTCTGACGTGCTTACAGATTTCTCAAGAGGCAGGTCAGGTGGTCTGGTATTCCCATCTCTCTCAGAATTTTCCACAGTTTATGGTGATCCACTCAGTCAAAGGCTTTGGCATAGTCAATAAAGCAGAAATATATATTTTTCTGGAACTCTCTTGCTTTTTCGATGATCCAGCAGATGTTGGCAATTTGATCTCTGGTTCCTCTGTCTTTTCTAATCCATGGCTACTCCATGATTATGTTTCAAGAACAAAATGCAGGGTTTATCAACATGGACAAGTATAAAAGTAAATCTGTAGGTGACAGGTGGTGGGAGATGAGAGAGGAAAAGAATGTGGAGAATATATCTGGAGGTACTGCTATCTTCATCCTACACAGAGGAGAGTCAAAATACTTGTGTAAATTTTATATCACAAAACATTTAAATATGAACATATTACTTACCATTATAATGTTTCCCAACACAAGAATTAGTTATGGTAACCAACTATTTGGAGAAAGATGAGAGAAGACAATAGAATGAGTTCTGAGTATTATCTATAGCCCTTGAGAAGGAACTACAGGTCCTTAACTATGCCTAATGAATTAAACTATTAATATTTAGCTTTGTTGGACTGTTTTCCTTTGTTTATACATTTTCTCACTTCTCTGATTAAACTTACTCTTTGGCTAAAGTTTTTTCCACAGACAAAAGGCAGGCGGAAGACATGAGGGGCAAGGACCATTAGGTCCTGCTCCCTTTCATTTTGAAGAGACTATCTTTTCCCCTTTGTGTGTTCTTTGCACTCCCATTGAAGTATTATTCATAATAGACAACATATAGAAAAACCTAAATATCTTTAAACTGAGGGATAAATAAAATGTGATAAATATATATATAATGAACAATAAAGAAATATTATCCAGCCATAAAAAGAAGGAAACCTGCCACTTGTGCCAATTTAGATGAACCTGGAAGACATTATTTTAAGTGAAATAAGCTGAACAGAAAAAGACAAATACTCCATGGCATCACTTCCATGTGAAATCTTAAAAAAAAAAAAGTCAATTTCATAGAAACAAAGAATAAAATGGTGGTTGCCAGGGACTGGGGAGAGGGAGAATTAGGGAGATGTAGGTCAAAAGGTACAAATTTTTAGTTATAAAAAGTTCTGAGTATCTAAATGTACAGCATGATGACTATAGTCAACAATACGGTGGTGGTGGTGGTTTAGTGGGCCTTCCTGGTGGCTCAGTTAGTAAAGAATCATCCTGAAAGGCAGGAGATGCAGGTTTGATCCCTGGGTGGGGAAGATACCCTGGAGAGAGAAATGGCAACTCACTTCAGTATTCTTGTCTGGGAAATTCCGTGGACATGATGACTATAGTCAACAATATGGTATTGTATACAGGTGCTGACAGTAGGTCTTAACCATTCTCACCATACACACACAGAGGGCTAGCTATGTGAGGTAATGGAGGCACTAATTATCTTGATCTTGGTAATCATTCTACAACACATATGTAAATCAAATCATCATGCTGCACACTTTATTGTATAAATTGTGTGTGTGTGTGTGTGTGTGTGTGTAAGTTGCTCAGTCATTTCCAACTCTTTATGACCCCATGGACTCTAGCCAGCCAGGCTCCTCTGTCCATGGGATTCTCCAGGCAAGAATACTGGAGTGGGTTGCCATTCCCTTCTCCAGAGGATCTTCCTAACTCAGGGATCGAACCCAGGTCTCCTGCATTGCAGGTAGATTCTTACCATCTGAGCCACCAGGAAGCCCATATTAATAGATTCTTCAAATAAAGTTGGGGGTGATGGAAAGGAAGTTTTCAGACAGCGAGGAAATAACCTTGTTTTCTGGAGGAGGTATACATTCATATTTTTGATAGGTCCTTAAATGAAATATGGTCATGGATTGATATGAATTGGTACATGTTGCTTTCTCTATGTTATCTCACCTTTACACCACCCTTTAGATGCAAATGTTTTGAATAATGTAAGATGTTACAGGGGACTTTCCTGGTGATCCAGTGGCTAAGACTCCAAGCTCCCACTGCAGGCAACCCAAGGTTGATCCCTAGTCAAGGCAATGGCAACCCACTCCAGTACTCTTGCCTGGGGAATCCCATGGATGGAGGAGCCTAGTAGGCTACAGCCCATGGGGTTGCAAAGAGTCGAACACGACTGAGCAACTTCAATTTCACTTTTCACTTTTCTGCACTGGAGAAGGAAATGGCAACCCACTCCAGTGTTCTTGCCTGGAGAATCCCAGGGACAGGGGAGCTTGGTGGGCTGCCATCTATGGGGTCACAGCAGAGTCGGACACTAGTAACGTGACTTAGCGGCAGCAGTAGCAGCAGGGAACTAGATCCCATATGCCGCAACTAAGAATTTGCATACCACAGCTAAAAAGATCCCAAGTACTGCAACTAAGACCCACTGCAGCCAAAAGAGAAAAAAGGCATTACAAAGGTGTGTCCCTCCTTCAAGAAAACTGGGCTGAGAGGAACAAAATATGATTCACCATCTGAGTTCAGCCTTCTAATATGTCTTCTGCTCTAAGTTACTGGAATCACGTATAAGCATCTATTTGCAAACAGGCCTTAGTTTCCCCAAAAAGATTGAGAGAAAACAACCACTATCTTCAAAAAAGCTTAATACTCTCTATTTATTCTTTCACTCATTTTAGACACTTCGTCCTTCCTAAAGGACTAAGTGGAAACTATAGCTCCTCTTCGGAATTTCCTTAGTGTCCTATTTCTTTTTCTAGGATATATGCCACACTCTATATGATTAAGAAGTTAGATTGTATCAAAATCACTTTTTATGCTGTAGAATTAAAAGCTTTTGGAGCATATTGAAAGCTTTTTGAGACTAGATACTTTCTTACCCATCTATGTACCACAATTGATAACACAGGTTAAATCAATTTCACCTGCCTTCCATAATCAAGGCTACCTTTAGGGGAGAAAGTACTCCAAGCAGCACACAGTCTAAATAATAGCATTTACCTGAGTTGTTTTCTAGGAACTTATAGTCTGTTTGAGCCCACCCAGAGGAGACTGGATAGGACCACCTCCAGCTGGGCATGCCCTGTGTTGCTGCTGACCTTTGGAACATGCCCAGGTCTGTAGCTTAGTTACACATACACAGAAAGACAGTTATCAGGCCATTTTCTAATCACCCTCCTGAGGCTACTGAGGCTCCTCACATCCCTCATGCTCACCAGGATCACACTCCCTCCCAGTGCCTCAGTTGCCCTGCTGCTGTATTTGTTATCACTAAAATACCCCAGCTCCTTGCCTTCAGGGAGGCAGTTGTAAGATTGGTTCTCCGGTGTCCTGGCTTGGCTGCCTTGGAAAAAAATCCTCTTTTGCTGCAAACCTCAGAGTGTTAGTGTTTTTTGACTGGCTGTGATTCTGGCAAGAAGAACCTGGTTCCATAACATAACCACCAGCAAACCAAATCTATAGATTTACATACATACAGGCAAATTTGGCCTTGGAGTACAGAATGAAGCAGGGCATGCACTAATAGAGTTTTGCCAAGAGAATGCACTGGTCACAGCAAACACCCTCTCCCAACAACATAAGAGAAGACTCTACACATGGACATTGCCAGATGGTCAATATTGAAATCAGATTGATTATATTATTTGCAGCCAAAGATGAAGAAGCTCTATATAGTCAGCAAAAACAAGACTGGGAGCTAACTGTGGCTCAGAGCATGAACTCCTTATTTCCAAATTCAGACTTAAATTGAAGAAAGTAGGGAAATACACTGGACCATTCAGGTATGACATAAGTCAAATTCCTTATGATTCTACAGTGGCAGTGAGAAATAGATTCAAGGGATTAGATCTGATAGACAGAGTGCCTGATGGACTATGGACGGAGGTTCATTACATTGTACAGGAGACAGGGATCAAGAATATCTCCAAGAAACAGAAATGCAAAAAGAAAAATGGCTGTCTAAAGAGGCCTTACAAATGGCTGTGAAAAGAAGAGAAGCAAAAAGCAAAGGAGAAAATGAAAGATATACCCATTTGAATGCAGAGTTCCAAAGAATAGCAAGGAGAGAAAAGAAATCTATCCTCAGTGATCAGTGCAAAGAAATAGAGGGAAACAAAAGGCAGAGGAACCAGAGATCAAATTGCCAATATACGCTGGATCATGGAAAAAGCAAAAGAATTCCAGAAAAACATCTATTTCTGCTTTATTGACTATGCCAAAGCCTTTGACTATGTGGATCACAATAAACTGTGGAAAATTCTGAGAGAGATGGGAATACCAGACCACCTGACCTGCCTCTTGAGAAATCTGTATGCAGGTCAGGAAGCAACAGTTAGAACTGGACATGGAACAACAGACTGGTTCCAAATAGGAGAAGGAGTATGTCAAGGCTGTATATTGTCACCCTGCTTATTTAACTTATACGCAGAGTTCATCATGAGAAATGCTGGGCTGGAAGAAACACAAGCTGGAATCAAGATTGCCCAGAGAAATATCAATAACCTCAGATATGCAGATGACACCACCCTTATGGCAGAAAGTGAAGAGGAACTAAACAGCCTCTTGAAGAAAGTGAAAGAGGAGAGTGAAAACGATGGCTTAAAGCTCAACATTCAGAAAACGAAGATCATGGCATCCGGTCCCATCACTTCATGGGAAATAGACGGGGAAACGGTAGAAACAACAATGTCAGACTTTATTTTTTGGGGCTCCAAAATCACTGCAGATGGTGATTGCAGCCATGAAATTAAAAGACACTTACTCCTTGGAAGAAAAGTTATGACCAAGCTAGACAGCATATTCAAAAGCAGAGACATTACTTTACCGACTAAGGTCCGTCTAGTCAAAGCTATGGTTTTTCCAGTAGTCATATATGGATGTGAGAGTTGGACTGTGAAGAAGGCTGAGCGCCGAAGAATTGATGCTTTTGAACTGTGGTGCTGGAGAAGACTCTTGAGAGTCCGTTGGACTGCAAGGAGATCCAACCAGTCCATTCTGAAGGAGATCAGCCCTGGGATTTCTTTGGAAGGAATGATGCTAAAGCTGAAACTCCAGTACTTTGACCACCTCATGCGAAGAGTTGACTCATTGGAAAAGACTCTGATGCTGGGAGGGATTGGGGGCAGGAGGAGAAGGGGACGACAGAGGACGAGATGTCTGGATGGCATCACTGACTCAATGGGCGTGAATCTGAGTGAACTCCGGGAGATGGTGATGGACAGGGAGGCGTGGAGTGCTGCGATTCATGGGGTCGCAAAGAGTCAGACACGACTGAGCAATTGAACTGAACTGAATAGAATGGGAAGAACTAGAGATCTCTTCAAGAAAATTAGAGATACCAAGGGAACATTTCATGCAAAGGTGGGCTGAATAAAGGATGGAAATGGCATGGACCTAACAGAAGCAGAAGATATTAAGAAGAGGTGGCAAGAATACATGGAAGAACTATACAAAAAAGATCTTCATGACCCAGATAATCACGATGGTATGATCACTCACCTAGAGACAGACATCATGGAATGTGAAGTCAAGTGGGTCTTAGGAAGCATCACTGTGAACAAAGCTAGTGGAGATGAAGGAATTCTAGTTAAGCTAATTCAAATCCTAAAAGATGTTGCTATGAACATGTTTCACTCAATAAGCCAGCAAATTTGGAAAACTCAGCAGCAGCCACAGGACTGGAAAAGGTCAGTTTTCATTCCAACCCCAAAGAAAGGCCATAGAATGCTCACACTACCACACAGTTGCACTCATCTCACAGGCTAGTAAAGTAATGCTCAAAATTCTCCAAGCCAGGCTTCAGCAATAAGTGAAATGTGAACTTCCAGATGTTCAAGCTGGTTTTAGAAAAGGCAGAGGAACCAGAGACCAACTTGCCAGCATCTGCTGGATCATCAAAAAGCAAAAGATTTCACACAAAAAAACATCTATTTCTGCTTTATTGACTATGCCAAAGCCTTTTGTGGATCACAATAAACTGTGGGGAATTCTGAAAGAGATTGGAATACAACCCACCTGACCTGCCTCTTGAGAAATCTGTATGTAGGTCAGGAAGCAACAGTTAGAACTGGACATGGAACAACAGACTGGTTCCAAATAGAAAAAGGAGTACATCAAGGCTGTATATTGTCATCCTGCCTGCTTATTTAACTTTTATGCAGAGTACATCATGAGAAATGCTGTGCTGGAGGAAGCACAAGCTGGAATCAAGATCACTGGGAGAAATATCACTAACC
>NW_024070207.1:108473085-108493477 GCF_014754425.2 Oryx dammah | reverse complement strand
AATATGAAGATCCTGAGTGAGATGTGAGGGGTTCCACACCACAGAAGATAGTCTCCCATCCTTCCCTCTCAGCTCGTCTTACCTTGCTTCAGCCATTTCCAGGAAGCCTCAGGCAGAAGTGTCCAGATAAGCATCAGGCAGAAGTGTCCAGATGAGACGTATGTGCACTTCACACCAGGAGTCTGGGGATTTGATGTCTTCCATGTGAGGCTTTGTCCTCAGGTCAGCAGAGGGGCCTTAGCTCAGCACCTACAGCAGTCAAGGGAAGACACAAAGAACAGAGAGCATCACTCAGCACAGAAGGGGCCCCAGAGAGACGTCGCTCTCAGTCTCCAGAGCTCCATGAAGGCTTTTAGGCTCGTACTCCTAAATACTCTCTACCGGGGTTGCTGACAGAAGTGAGAGGCAAGGAGTGAAGCCAGTTGACTGACCTCATCACAGTGACGTCCGAGGACTCCCTAAGAGTCATTACTTTGCTGACAAAAGGTCCATCTAGTCAAAGCTATGGTTTTTCCACTAGTCATGTATGGATGTGGGAGTTGGACTATAAAGCAAGTTGAATCTGAAAGCGAAGTTGCTCGTTCATGTACAACTCTGTGGGACCCCATGGACTGTAGCCTACCAGGGTCCTCTGTCCATGGGATTTTCCAAGCAAGAATACTGGAGTGGGTTGCCATTTCCTTCTCCAGGGGATCTTCCAACCTAGGGATTGAACCCAGGTCTCCTGCATTGCAGGCAGATGCTTTACCATCTGAGCCACCAGGGAAACCAAAGTATTGATGTTTTTGAACTGTGGTGTTGGAGAAGACTCTTGAGAGTCCCCTGGACTACAAGGAGATCCAACCAGTCCATCCTAAAGGAAATCAGTCCTGAATATTCATTGGAAGGACTGATGCTTGAAGCTGAATCTCCAATACTTTGGCCACCTGATGCGAAGAACTGACTCATTTGAAAAGACCCTGATGCTGGGAGAGATTGATGATGGGAGGAGAAGGGGACGACAGAGGATGAGATGATTAGATGGAGTCACTGACTCAATGGACGTGAGTTTGAGTAAACTCTGGGAGTTGGTGATGGACAGGGAGGCCTGGAGTGCTGCAGTCCATGGGGTCACAAAGAGTCGGACATGACTGAGCAACTTACCTGAACAGAACTGAACTGAATTTACCTTGATTCATGGACCTAACATTCCAGGTTCGTATGCAATATTGATCTTCACAGCACTGGACTTCCATCACAAGTCACATCCACAACTGAGTGTTGTTTTCGCTTTGGCTCCATATCTTAGTTCTTTCTGGAGTTATTTCTCCACTCTTCTCCAGTAGCATATCAGGCATCTACCGACCTGGGGAGTTCAGCTTTCAGTGTCATATGCTTTGCCTTTTCATACTCTTCATAGGGTTCTTAAGCCAAGAATACTGAAGTGATTTGACATTCCCTTCTCCATTTTGTCAGAACTCTCCACCATGTCCAGTGTGTCTTGGGTGGCCCTTCGCAGTATGGCTAATAGTTTCATTGAGTTAGACCAGACTGTGGTCGATGGGATCTGTTTGATTCAGTTCAGTTCAGTCATTCAGTCATGTCCGACTCTTTGCGACCCCATGAATTGCAGCACGCCAGGCCTCCTTGTCCATCACCAACTCCCGGAGTTCACTCAGACTCACGTCCATCGAGTCCGTGATGCCATCCACCCGTCTCATCCTCTGTCGTCCCCTTCTCCTCCTGCCCCCAATCCCTCCCAGCATCAGTCTTTTCCAATGAGTCAACCCTTCGCATGAGGTGGCCAAAGTACTGGAGTTTCAGATTCAGCATCATTCCCTCCAGTTTGATTAGTTTCCTGTAATTGTGGTTTTCATTCTGTCTGCCCTCTGACAGATAAGTATAAGAGGCTTATGGAAGCTTCCTGATGGGAGGGACTGATTGTGGGGGAAACTGGGTCTTGTTCTGATGTGGAGGGCCATGCTCAGTAAATTTTTATTCTAATTTTCTGCTAATGGGTGGGGCTGTATTCTCTCCCTATTGTTAGACTTGAGATCAAATTATGGTGGAGGTTTTGCCAAGAGAAAGCACTGGTCATAGCAAACACCCTCTTCCAACAACACAAGAGAAGACTCTTCACATGGACATCACCAGATGGTCAACACCAAAATCAGACTGTTTATATTCTTTGCAGCCAAAGATGGAAAAGCTCTATACAGTCAGAATAAAAATAAAAAAAAAAAAAAGACCGGGAGCTGACTGTGGCTCAGATCATGAACTCCTTATTGCTAAATTCAGACTTAAATTGAAGAAAGTAGGGAAAACCACTAGACCATTCAGGTATGGCCTAAATCAAATCCCTTATACAGTGGAAGTGAGAAATAGATTTAAGGGACCAGATCTGACAGAGTGTCTGATGAACTATGGACGGAGGTTCGTGACATTGTAAAGGAGACAGGGATCAAGACCATCCCCACGGAAAAGAAATGCAAAAAAGCAAAATGGCTGTCTGGGGAGGCCTTACAAATAGCTATGAAAAGAAGAGAAAAAAAGCAAAGGAGAAAAGGAAAGATATAAGCATCTGAATGCAGAGTTCCAAAGAATAGCAAGGAGAGATAAGAAAGCCTTCTTCAGCGATCATTGCAAAGAAATAGAGGAAAACAATAGAATGGGAAAGACTAGAGATCTCTTCAAGAAAATTAGAGATACCAAGGGAACATTTCATGCAAAGATGGGCTCGATAAAGGACAGAAATGGTATGGACCTAAGAGAAGCGGAAGATATTAAGAAGAGGTAGCAAGAATACACAGAACTGTACAAAAAGGATCTTCACGACCTGGATAATCACGATGGTGTGATCACTCACCTAGAGCCAGACATCCTGGAATGTGAAGTCAAGTGGGCCTTAGAAAGCATCACTACGAACAAAGCTAGTGGAGGTGATGGAATGAAACAATTTGTGAGGATTGGGCAGGACAAATAATCTTAGGTTTTGGGTAGTCAATTAGTAAGGAATCGAAAAAGAATCTGTATTCAGGGTAGTAAACTAAAGACTTAGCAAGGTTTGTTTATACAGGCTTCTCTGCTTGAACCCCCTATTTCTGGTTAGAAGGGTGTCCTTCTGCCTCCAGATGCAGGCACTGTATCCTTCATATGAGAGATTCCTTTCCTGCTCTCAGGGAGACAGATATGGAGGCAGAACATCCCTCCTCTGTTGGCTGTTTCTTAAGTAACCTGAATACAAAATAATCAATATGCCATTGTGGCATATTTGAGGGCAGCCCACCTTAAGCCTTAACAGTTCCCTCCTCTGAAACTTGCCTGCAAGTTTCACGTATTAATAGTTGAACTGGTCACTGTGGAGAGAGAGAATGGGTTAGTGGAGTCCTGAATTTCACAGAAGCAGTTTCTTACTTCTGAGAACAGGTCAGTTCATTTAAACTGTGGTATCTCATTTCAATAAGTGGTGATGCAGATGGGCTCCCAAAGCTAGGTCTATGGTGTAAGCAGATCAAGATGGCAAAGGAGTAGTGCACGGAGCTCACCTTCTCCCCATAGATGCATCAAAATGATGGGGAAAAAAATCTGAAATTTTAGTTTAGAGAGTTGCAGCTAGATATTGGAAGAAACTAGAAAAATTCAGGATCCAACCCAGTTTACAGATAGATAACAATACTTCAAGAAAATTAGAGATACCAAGGGAACATTTCACGTGAAGATGGGCTCGATAAAGGACAGAAATGGTATGGACCTAACAGAAGCAGAGGATATTAAGAGGAGGTGGCAAGAATACACAGAAGAACTGTACAAAAAAGATCTTCAAGACCAAGATAATCATGATGGTGTGATCACTCACCTAGAGCCAGACATCCTGGAATGTGAAGTCAAGTGGGCCTTAGAAAGCATCACTACGAACAAAGCTAGTGGAGGTGACGGAATTCCAGTTGAGCTATTTCAAATCCTGAAAGATGATGCTGTGAAAGCGCTGCACTCAATATGCCAGCAAATTTGGAAAACTCAGCAGTGGCCACAGGACTGGAAAAGGTCAGTTTTCATTCCAATCCCAAAGAAAGGCAATGCCCAAGAATGCTCAAACTACCTCACAACTGCACACATCTCACACGCTAGTGAAGTAATGCTCAAAATTCTCCAAGCCAGGCTTCAGCAATACGTGAGCTGTGGACTTCAAGATGTTCAAACTGGTTTTAGAAAAGGCAGAGGAACCAGAGATCAAATTGCCAACATCCGCTGGATCATGGAAAAACCAAGAGAGTTCCAGAAAAACACCTATTTCTGCTTTATTGACTATGCCAAAGCCTTTGACTGTGTGGATCACAATAAACTGTGGAAAATTCTGAAAGAGATGGGAATACCAGACCAACTGACCTGCCTCTTGAAAAACCTGTATGCAGGTCAGGAAGCAACAAGTTAGAATTGGACATGGAACAACAGACTGGTTCCAAATAGGAAAAGGAGTACATCAAGGCTGTATATTGTCACCCTGCTTATTTAACTTCTATGCAGAGTACATCATGAGAAACGCTGGGCTGGAAGAAGCACAAGCTGGAATCGAGATTGCCAGGAGAAATATCAATAACCGCAGATATGTAGATGACACCACCCTTAAGGGAGAAAGTGGAGAGGAACTAAAAAGCCTCTTGATGAAAGTGAAAGTAGAGAGTGAAAAAGTTGGCTTAAAGCTCAACATAAAACTCAACATAAACATCTTAACATAAAAGCTCAACATCAAAGCTCAACATAGAAGATCATAGCATCTGGTCCCATCACTTCATGGGAAATAGATGGGGAAACAGTGGAAACCATGTCAGACTTTATTTTGGGGGGCTCCAAAATCACTGCAGATGGTGACTGCAGCCATGAAATTAAAAGACACTTACTCCTTGGAAGAAAAGTTATGACGAACCTAGATAGCATGTTGAAAAGCAGAGACATTACTTGCTAACAAAGGTCCGTCTCGTCAAGGCTATGGTTTTTCCAGTAGTCGTGTATGGATGTGAGAGTTGGACTGTGAAGAAAGCTGAGCACCGAAGAATTGATGCTTTTGAACATGGTGCTGGAGAAGACTCTTGAGAGTCCCTTGGACCGCAAGGAGATCCAACCAGTCCATTCTGAAGGAGATCAGCCCTGGGATTTCTTTGGAAGGAATGATGCTAAAGCTGAAACTCCAAGACTTTGGCCACCTCATGTGAAGAGTTGGCTCATTGGAAAAGACTCTGATGCTGGGATGGATTGCGGGCAGGAGGAGAAGGCGACGACAGAGGATGAGATGGCTGGATGGCATCACGGACTCGATGGACGTGAGTCTGAGTGAACTCCGGGAGATGGTGATGGCCAGGGAGGCCTGGCGTGCTGCGATTCATGGGGTCACAGAGTTGGGCACGACTGAATGACTGAACTGAACTGAAATAACTGGTTTGAATTACAGCTATCATTCATTTAAATATTTTAGAGAAATGCATAAGAAGTTTATCATTTGTATAACCATTATAAGATAAATGCTTTGCATGTTAAATATTAAAAAATGAAAGTAATATTTCAGGCAAAAATCAGAAAAATTGCAATCATATTCATAATTCATTAACCCCCATGTTACTAATTCTTAATTTGCTTGAGTCCGGTTTTTCTCTTCATTCTGTCAATCTTCCCTGAAGATTGTGGGTGATAGGGACGATAATAATTTCAAGAAGTTTTGGTTTTGGTTTTGCAGGGTTTTGGTTAAAGCTTGTATAATTTGCCAGGGAAATCTGAGCCTGGATCACAGTTGATAAACCAAAAGGAGATCATGTGTTCTAACATTCTTCGCCACTGTAAGGGAATCAACTTTGCAGCAAGGGAAGATTTCAACTCATCCAGAAAATATAGGAACAACAAGAAGAATAGTTTGATGACTCATCAGATCAGCTCAGTTGCTCAGTCCTGTCCGACTTGTTGCGACCCCATGGACTGCGGTATGACAGGATTCCCTGTGCATTACCCACTCCCAGATTTTGCTCAAACTCATGTCTATCAAATTGGTGATGCCATCCAACCATCTCATCCTCTGTCATCCCCTTCTCCTTCCGCCTTCAATTTTCCCAGCATCAGGGTCTTTTCAAATGAGTCAGTTCTTCGCATCAGGTGGCCAAAATACCAGAGTTTCAACTTCAGCATCAATCGTTCCAATGAATATTCAGGACTCATTTCCTTTATAATGGGCTAGTTTGATCTCCTTGCATTCCGAGGGACTCTCAAGAGTCTTCTCCAACACCACAGTTCAGAAGCATCAATTCTTTAGCCCTCAGCTTTGTTTATAGTCCAATTCTAACATCCACACATGACTACTGGAAAACCCACAGCCTTGACTAGACAGACTTTTGTTGGCAAAGTAATGTCTCTGCTTTTTAATATGCTGTCTAGGTTGGTCATAGCTTTTTTTCCAAGGAGCAAAGGTTTTTTTTAATTTCAGGGCTGCAGTCACCACCTGCAGTGATTTGTGGAACTCAAGAAAATAGTCTCTCACCGTTTCCATTGTTTCCCCGTCTGTTTGCCATGAAGTGATGGGACCGGATGACATGATCTTAGTTTCTTAAATGTTGAGTTTTAAGCCAGCTTTTTCACTCTCCTCTGTCATTTTATCAAGAGGATCTTTAGTTCTTCACTTTCTGTCATAAGGGTGGTATCATCTGCATATCTGAGATTATTAATATTTCTCCCAGAAATCTTGCTTGCTGCTTGTGCTTCATTCAGCACGGCATTTAACAGCATGTATTCTGCATATAAGTTAAATAAATAGGGTGACAATATACAGCCTTGACGTACTCCTTTCCCAATTTGGAACCAGTCTGATTGTTGTTCCATGTCCCGTTTTAAATGTTGCTTTTTGATTTGCAAATAGATTTCTCAGGAGACAGGTAAGGTCGTCTGGTATTCCCACCTCTTTAAGAGTTGTACACCGTTTGTTGTGATCCACACAGTCAAAGGCTTCAGTGTAGTCAATAAAGCAGAAGTAGATGCTTTTCTGGAATTCTCTTGCTTTTTCTATAATGCAACAGCTGTTGGCAATTTGATCTCTGGTTCCTCTGCCGTCTCTAAATCCAGCTTGAACATCTGGAATTTCTCATTCACATACTGTGGAAGCCTGACTTGGAGAATTTTGAGCGTTACTTTGCTAGCATGTGAGATGAGTGCAATTGTGCAGTAATTTGAAAATTCTTTGGCATTGCCTTTCTTTGGGATTGGAATGAAAACTGACATTTTCCAGTCCCGTGGCCATTGATGGGGTTTCCAAATTTGCTGGCACGTTGAGTGCAGTACTTTAACAGCATCATCTTTCAGGATTTGAAATAGCTCAACTGGTATTAAGTCACCTCCATTAGCTTTGTTTGTAGCGATGCTGCCGAAGGCCCACTTGACTTTGCATTCCAGGATGTCTGGCTCCAGCTGGGTGATCACACTATCATGGTTATCTGGGTCATTAGAAATCTTTTCAGTATACTTCTGCGTATTCTTGCGATCTCTTCTTACTATCTTCTGCATCTGTTAGAGTCATACCATTACTGCCCTTTATTGTGCCAACCTTTGCATGAAATGTTCCCTCTGTATCTCTAATTTTCTTGAAGCGATCTCTAGTCTTTCCCATTCTATTGTTTTCCTCTATTTCTTTGCATTGATCACTTAGGAAGACTTTCTTATCTCTCCTTGCTATTCTTTGGAACTCTGCATTCAGATGGGTATATCTTTCCTTTTCTCCATTGCCTCTGCTTCTCTTCTTTTCTCAGCTATTTGTAAGGCCTCCTCAGACAACCATTGTGCCTTCTAGCATTTCTTTTTCTTGGGGATGGTTTTGAGCACCACCTTCTCTACATTGTTACGAACCTCTGTCCATAGTTCTTCAGGCACTCTGTCTTCCAGATATAATCCTTGAATCTATTTGTCACCTCCATAGGGGATTTCATTTAGGTCATACCTGAATGAATGGCCTACTACTTTTCCTTACTTTCTTCAATTTGAGCCTGAGTTTGCAATGAGGTGCTGATGATCTGAGACACAGTCAGTTCCAGGTCTTGTTTTCTGTGACTATATAAGAGCTTCTCCATCTTCAGCTGCAAAGAATATAATCAATCTGATTTCGATATTGACCATCAAGTGATGTCCTTGTGTAGAGTTGTCTATTGTGTTGTTGGAAGAAGTGTTTCTTATGACTAGAGCATTTTCTTGGCAAACTCTGCTAACCTTTATCCTGCTTCGTTGTGTATTCCAAGGCCAAACTTGCTTGTGATTCCAAGCTATTTCTTGACTTCCTATTTTTGAATTCCAGTTCCATTTGATGAAAAGGACATCGTTTTTAGGCATTTTAGAAGGTTTGGGCATTTAGAATTTTAGAAGGTTTGTAGGCTGTGATACAACCATTCAACTTCAGCTTCTTCGACACTAGGTTTTGAAAAGGGGCACAGATTTGGGTCATCACATTACTGCGATGTTGGAATGGCTTTCCTTGGACAAGAAGGGACATTATTCTGTCTTTTTTTTATATTTCACCCAAGCACTGTATTTCAGACTGTTCTGTTGACTATGAGGCTTAGTCCATTTTCTGTAAGGTATTCCTGCCCATAGTAGTAGATATAATGGTCATCTGAATTATATTCACCCAATCCTGTTCATTTTAGTCACTGATTACTAAAATATCAAAGTTCACTCTTGCTGTCTCCTGCTTGACCACATCCAATTTACCTTGATTCACTGACCTAACAATCCGGGCTCTTATGCAATTAGTTTTCATGCAGCATTGCACTTTACTTTCACACCACACACATATCCAAATCTGTCACATCTTTTTACCTTTTCATTGGGTTCATGGGTTTCTTAATGCAAGAATACTGAATCTTTTTGCAAATCTTTTTGATCTAATGATCAGTCAGTATCAGTTCAGTAGCTCAGTCGTGTCTGACTCTTTGTGACCCCATGGACTGCAGCACCCCAGGCTTCCCTGTCCTTCAGCAACTCACAGAGCTTATTCAAACTCATGTCCATTGAATCATTGATGCCATCCAACCATCTCATCCTCTGTTGTCCCCTTCTCCTGATCTCAATCTTTCTCAGCATCAAGGTCTTTTTCAATCTGTCAGTTCTTTGCATTAGATGGCCAAAATACTGGAGTTTCAGCTTCAGCATCAGGCCTTCCAATGAATATTCAGGACTGATTTCCTTTAGGATGGACCTGTTTGATTTCCTTGCAGTCCATGGGACTCTCAAGAGTCTTCTCCAACACCACAGTTCAAAAGCATCAATTCTTTGGCACTCAGCTATTTTTATAGTTCAACTCTCACATCCATATATGACTACTGGAAAAACCACAGCTTTGACTAGATGGACATTTGTTAGAAAAGTAATGTCTCTGCGTTATAGTATGCTGTCTAGCTTGGACATAGGTTTTCTTTCAAGGAGCAAGTGTCTTTTAATTTCATGGCAATAGTCAACATCTAAACTGATTTTGGAGCCCCCCAAAATAAAGTCTGTCACTGTGTCCATTCTTTCCCCATCTACTGGCCATTAAGTGATGGGACCAGATGCCATGATCTTTGTTTTCTGAATGTTGAGTTTTAAGTCAACTTTTTAAAAATTTCAATTTATTTATTTTAATTGGAAGCTAATTACTTCACAATATTGTATTGATTCTGCCACACATCAACATGAATCCGCCCCATCCTGAACCCCTGTCCCACCTCCCTCCCCTGAAATTGGAGCCTATTATACAGAGTGAAGTAAGCCAGAAAGAAAAACACCAATACAGTATGCTGCTGCTGCTGCTGCTGCTAAGTCGCTTCAGTCATGTCCGACTCTGTGCAATCCCATAGACGGCAGCCCACCAGCCTCCCCCATCCCTGGGATTCTCCAGGCAAGAACACTGGAGTGGGTTGCCATTTCCTTCTCCAATGCATGAAAGTGAAAAGTGAAAGGGAAGTAGCTCAGTCGTGTCCGACTCTTTGCGACCCCATGGACTGCAACCTACCAGGCTCCTCCATCCATAGGATTTTCCAGGCAAGAGTACTGGAGTGGGGTGCCATCACCTTCTCTGCCAATACAGTATACTAATGCATATATATGGAATTTAGAAAGATGGTAACGATAACTCTGTATGAGAGACAGCAAAAGAGACACAGAAGTATAGAACAGTCTTTTGGACTCTGTGGGAGAGGGAGAGGGTGGGATGATTTGGGGGAATGGCATGGAAACATGTATAATATCATATAAGAAACGAATCGCCAGTCCAGGTTCAATACAGGATCCTTGGGGTTGGTGCACTGGGATGACCAAATTTTTTCACTCTTCTCTTTCACTTTCATCAAGAGGCTCTTGAGTTCTTCCTCAATTTCTGCCAAAAGGTTGCTGTCATCTGCGTATATGAGGTTATTGATATTTCTCCTCACAATCTTGACTCCAGCTTGTACTCCATCCAGCCAGGAATTCTGCGTGATGTATTCTGCATATAAGTTAAATAAGCAGTGAGACAATATACAGCCTTGACGTACTCCTTTCCAGATTTGAAACCAGTCTGTTGTTCCATGTTCAGTTCTAACTGTTGCTTCTTCACCTGCATAGTGCTTTCTCAGCAGGCAGGTAAGGTGGTCTGGTATCCAATCTCTTTAAGAATTTTCCACACTTTGTTGTGATCCACACAGTCAAAGGCTTTGGAATAGTCAATAAAACAGAAGTAGATGTTTTTCTGGAACTCTCTTGCTTTAGCAATGATCCAACAGATGTTGGCAAATTGATCTATGGTTCCTCTGCCTTTTCTAAATCCAGTTTGAACGTCTGGAAGTTCACAGTTCCCATACTGTTGAAGCCTGGCTTGGCAAATTTTGAGCATTACTTTGCTAGCACGTGAGATGAGTGTAATTGTGCAGTAGTTTGAAAATTCTTTGGCAATGCCTTTCTATGGGATTGAAATAAAAACTGCCTTTTCCCAGTCCTGTGGCGACTGCCGAGTTTTCCAAATTTGCTGGTATATTGAGAGCAGCACTTTCACAGCATCATCTTTTAGGATTTGAAATAGCTCAACTGGTATTCCTTCACCTCCTTTGTTCACAGTGATGCTTCCTAAGGCCCACTTGACTTCGCATTCCAGGATGTTCGGCTCTTGGTGGGTGATCACACCATCATGGTTATCTGAGTCATTAGGATCTTTTTTTCTATAGTTCTTTTGCATATTCTTGCCACCTCTTCTTAATATCTTCTGTTTCTGTAAGGTCCATACCATTTCTGTCCTTTATTTTGTCCATCTTTGCATGAAATATTCCTGTGGTATCTCTAATTTTTTGGAAGAAATCTCTAGTCTTTCCCATTCTATTGTTTTCCTCTATTTCTTTGCACTGATCACTAAGGAAGGCTTTCTTATCTCTCCTTGATAATTCTTTGGAACTCTTCCTTCAAATGGGAATATCTTCCTGTTTCACCTTTGTCTTTCACTTCTCTTCTTTTCTCAGCTATTTGTAAGGCCTCATCAGACAACCATTTTGTGGTTTTGAATTTCTTTTTCTTTGGGATGGTCTTGATCACTGCCTCCTTTACCATGTCACAAACCTCTGTCCATAGTGCTTTAGGCACTGTGTCTATCAAATCTAATGCCTTGAATCTATTTGTCACTTTCATTGTATAATCGTAACGGATTTGATTTAGGTCATACCTGAATGGTCTAGTGGTTTTCCCTAGTTTCTTCAATTTAGGTCTGAAATAAGGAGTTCGTGATCTGAGCCACAGTAAGCACCTTGTCTTGTTTTTGCTGACTGTATGGAGCTTCTCTACCTTTGGCTGCAAAGAATATAATCAATCTGATTTGAGTATTGACCATCTGGTGATGTACATATGAAGACTCTTCTCTTTTGTTGTTGGAAGAGGGTATTTGCTATGACCAGTGCGTTCCCTTCACCAAACTCTATTAGCCTTTCTCCTGCTTCATTTTGTACTCCAAGGCCAAATTTGCCTGTTACTCCAGGTATCTCTTAACTTCCTACTTTTGCATTCCAATCCTATGTAATGAACTGGACATCTTTTTGGGGTGTTTCTTCTAGAAGGTCTTTGTCTGTCTTCATAGAACAGTTCAACTTCAGCTTCTTCAGCATTAATGGTTGGGGTATAGACTTGGATTACTGTGATATTAAATGGTTTGCCTTGGAAATGAACAGAGATCATTCTGTTGTTTTTCAGACTGCACCCAAGAACTGCATTTCAAATTCTTTTGCTGATTATGAGAGCTACTCCATGTTTTTCTGAGGGATTCTTGCCCACAGCAGTAGATATGATGGACATCTGAATTAAATTCCCCCATTCCAGTCCATTTTAGTTCACTGATTCCTAAAATGTCAATGCGCACTCTTGCCATCTCCTGTTTGACCACTTCCAATTTACCTTGATTCATGGACCTAACATTCCAGGTTCCTATGCAATATTTAACTTAACAGCATCGGACTTTACTTCCATCACCAGTCATATCTAAAACGGAAAGTTGTTTTTTCTTTGAGTCTGTCTCTTCATTCTGTCTGGAGTTATTTCTCCATTCTTCTCCAGTAGCATATTGGGCACCTACCAATCTGGGGAGTTCATCTTTCAGTGTCATATCTTCTTGCCTTTTCATACTGTTCATGGGGTTCTCCAGGCAAGAACACTGAAGTGGTTTTTCCATTCCCTCTCCAGTGGACCACATTTTGCCAGAACTCTCCACCATGACCCATCTGTATTGGGTGGCCCTACACGGCATGGTTCATAGCTTCATTGAGTTAGCAAAGGCTATGGTCCATGTGATCAGTTTCATTAGTTTTCTGTGATTGTGGTTTTCATTCCATCTGCCCTTTGATGGATAAGGATAAGAGGCTTATGGAAGCTTCCTGATGGGAGAGACCCACTGTGGAGAAAACTGGGTCTTGTTCTGAATGTCAGAGCCATGCTCAGTAAATCGTTAATCCAATTTCCGGTTGATGAGCAGGGCTGATCTAGTGATAACTATGCATACTTTCCATGATAGATGATAAATACACACACACACACACACACACACACACACACACACACACATATATATATATACAATTTGTTCACAGTGTCACTATCCTACAATATTTTTATCTTTCCTTTTCAAAATACGGGATTGTGTACTCTTTTTTTTAATTTTATTTTTTTTAATATAAATTTATTTATTTTAATTGGAGGTTAATTACTTTACAATATTGTATTGGTTTTGCCATACATCAACATGTATCTGCCAAAGGTATACACGTGTTCCCCATCCTGAACTCCTCTCCCTCCTCCCTCCCTGTACCATCCCTCTGGGTGGTCTCAGTGCATCAGCCCCAAGCATCCAGTATCATGCATTGAACCTGGACTGGTGACTCGTTTCATATATGATATTATCCATGTTTCAATGCCATGTACTCTTTTTTTTTTTTTTTGCCATGTACTCTTAAACACATGAAAAAGTAATGAATAAACATCAGTATTTTTCCCAATACACACTGGTACTTTAACCTGTATTTCATGCTTGCCAAAAAACTCTCCTTATTTGACACTTTATCACCTTGATCTTTAATACACTCTTGCTAAAGGTCTGAATGATTGGCTGGCTCTTACATACTTTTTAAGCAGTTACACAGCATACTGTATCATAAAGCAGTTATCCTTGGAGCACTTTATCATGTATCCTGTCACTTTTGCTATTTTGGCAACTCCTATGTTAGATGTTCATTGCTAAACATGCAAAGGTTCCTATTCTTTTATCTGTATCAAAAACCATTTATGATCAATATTCTGTTTCTTTAATTTGTCAGACTAACAAAACATACTCAGCTTCTGTTTCCCTAAACATTCATCTCTTAACAAGAAAATTGCCAGATTCTTTGGCATTCCATGTTAATTTGAACATCGAGGTATGGAGCTCCTCATATCATTTAAAAGCACACATTCCTCAAGCCATCTGCACTCTGTATTCTTGAAAAATGCACAGACTGTGTACAGTTCCAGCCAATCCGTCTCAAAACGGCAAGTTTCTCCTTCTCTGCTGAGATTTTGAAGAGACTCTCCTAACCTCCTAAGACTGAATTAGGTATTGAACAACAATCAACAGGATGATGTTGCAACTCACCAAAAGGTGATACCCCATGCCCAAGAAAAAAGGAGAAGCCACAACAAGGCATTAACAGCAGCACAAGTACATTAAAATCAAATCCCATACCGGCCAGTGTTCATTCCACAAACTGGAGTATAAAAAAAACCAAAAAGGTTCTCACACTATTTCATATGTTCTAAGCCCCAAATTAGACTTCACAAATTGGAAATGCAGCATAGGGACTGGGAATCCCTAGGGAATTTGACTTCAAAGGACAGTTGGATTTGATTATAAAACTTCCAGAGGGCTAGCAAAAATAAGGAATCTTGGAAGGCACAAACAAAACCTTGTGCACACCAAGACAGGGGAACAGGCACAAGAGACTGAACCAGCCTACTGTGAGGATTTGAGGGTCTACTGCAAAGGAATGGGTCAGCAGTGGACTGTGGCAAGGAGAGCGGCACTGCTAGTACTGGTCCTGAGAGGCACCTGTTGACAGAACTCCTTTGGGTGATCACCTTTAGTCCCCCCATAGAGCCTACAGACTGGAGGATTGGGCCACCTCATGCCAAAAACCTAACAGGGAGGAAGCACAGCCCCAACCATCAACAGACAATCGGATTAAAGCTTGAAGAGTCTCACATATGGAGATGATATCACTCTAAAGGAAGAAATCAAAGAAGAACTAAAGAGCCTCTTGATGAGGGTGAAAGAGGAGAGTGAAAATGCTGGCTTGAAACTCAACAGTCAAAAATCTAAGATGATGGCATCTGGTCTCATCAACTCATGGCAAATAGAAAAGGAAAAGTGGAAACAGTGGCAGATTTTATTTTGGGGGGCTCCAATATCATTGCACATTCTGACGGCAGACACAAAACTGAAAGACTCTGGCTCCTTGGAAGAAAACCTATGAGAAGCCTAGACAACCTATTAAAAAGCAGAGATATCAGTTCATCAAAAAAGGTACCTATAGTCAAAGCTATGGTTTTTCTAGTAGTAATGTATGAATGTGAGAGTTGGACCATGAAGCAGGCTGAGCGCCAAAGAATTGTTTTTGAACTATGGCACAGGAGAAGACTTTTGAAAGTCCCTTGGACATTAGGAAAATCAAACCAGTCAATACTATAGGAAATCAACCCTGAATATTCATTGGAAGGACTCACGCTGAAGGTTACACCACAATACTTTGTCTACCTAATGTGAAGAGACAACTTATGTGAAGAGACAACTTATGGGAAAAGACACAGATGCTGGGAAAGATTGAGGGCAGGAGAAGAGGGCAACAGAGAATGAGATGGTTGGATGGTATCACCAACTGAATGGATGTGAGTTTGAGCAAACTTCAGGAGATAGTGAAGGTCAAATAAGCCTGGCAGTCCATGGGGTTACTAAGAGTTGGACACGAGTTACTGACTGAAGAAAAGTAACAAGGAAATTGAAATTTCAGGCACATACAGTAACAGCAAACAGTAAACAAAACGTACACACACACACATATACACACAAACACAATGTAACTCTTATGCAGATAAACAAACTCTCATGCTAAAAGCCCATTTAAATCAGTTCATATTATCCAATACCTTACGTTCAGCCTTCAACAAAAAATCATAAGCTATGCTAAAAGGCAGTCTGATGAAATAAAGCAAGAAATTAATTATACTTAGATATAGGACGTCATTTTGAATATCAGACTAGGATTTTAGAATTGTTATGATTCACAAGTTTATAGCATCCCTGGTTGCTCAGCAGTAAAGAATCCACCTGCCCATGCAGGAGATGTGTGTTCCATCCTTGAGTCAGGAAGATCCTCTGGAGAAGGAAACTGCAACTCACTCCAGTACTCTTGCCTGGAAAATCCCATGGAGAGAGGACGCTGGTGGGCTATAGTCACTGTGGTCACATGTGCAGCCACCAAATAATAATTTTAAAGAAGAAAAGAATAATCAAAGATTGTGAAAGAACTGCAAGGTATGTACACACAGCTAGAGGAGCCTGGCAAGCCACAGTGCATGGGGTCACAAAAGACAGCATAGACTTAGTGACCAAAAAACAATGCAGAATGGGAATACTATAAGAATAGAGAAAGAAGCAGAATATATAAAGTAATAATGACTGAGAATTTCCCCAAATTAATGACAGTAAACCACAGATTTAGAAAACTCAGAGAAAAATCAACAAATACCAAGTAGAAGAAACAGAAAGAAATAAAAAGAAAACTACACGCAGGTATTCCATACCCATACCATACCCCCAATTCTATGCACAATCACGTTTCATGTGAATGATCTAAATATACCAATTAAAAGGAAGAGATTGGTAAAAAGAAATAAAACAACAAAAAATACACAGGGTTATGTAATACATAAGCCTTCTGCTACAAGAAATCTATTGCAAGTTTGAAGATAAAATTGATTAATAGAAAAGGGATGGAGAAAAGATACCGTGCTACTATAAGTGAAAAAAAGTTGGACTACCTAAATTTACTTCAGAGAAAGCAGTACTCAGAACAAGAAAGTCAAGAACAAAGATTGGCATTACTTAATGATTTAAGTGGTCAATTCTCAAAGAAATTACAGCAACCTATAATGTGTATGAACCAAAAAAAAAAAAAAACTACCCTAAAATCCACAAGGTGAACATTGATGATGCAGAAATACTATTATACCAGGAGATGCAAACATATGTCCTTTAGGAATTGACAGACTTAATAGGCAGGAAATCAGTCAGGTGTAGCTGAACTGAAAAGCACCAATAATTAACTAGATCTAAATGACATTTATAGAATACTTAACAACAGCAGAAAACACATTGTTTTCAAATTCACATGGAACATACATCAAGATAGATCACATTCTATGCCGTAAAACTCACATCATCAAACTTGAAAGCACAGAAATCATACAAAGAATGTTATCACACTGTGATGGAAAGAAACTAGATACTGACAATAAAAAGCAGTAAAATTGACAGTACTTGGAGATTAAACAATATATTTCTAAATAACACTCGGGTCAAAGAGAAAATCTAATGAGAAATTTTTAAATATTTTCAGCTAAATGAAAACAAAATCACAACTTATCAGAAGCTGTGGCATATAGCAAAATCTGTACATATATATATATATATATATATATAGCATTGAACACCTGTATAAGAAACCTTAAAATTCATAATCAACATTCTTAGTAAACTTCTGAAAAAAAGAAAGAAGCAAAGGAAAAAGAAATAAAGAAGCAATCAACAGCACTGGAAAAAGGAAGACAATAGGCAAAAACAACAAAACCAGAAGCTGTTTCTCTGAAACAAGAAAGGATGAAATTCTCAGCAGGCTAATCAAGAAAACTGAGAACACACAAATTAAATTGCAAACAGTGAAAATAAAAGAAGGGCCATGACTACTGATATCATGGACATTAAAAGGATAATAAATGAATATTATAAAAACTCTATGCCTACAAATATAAAGATTAAATTGAGAAATTCTTGGAGGATATAATTTATCAAAATTTTACAAGTAAAACTGATAAATTGATAAGGTCTGCATCTACTATATAAATTTAATCTATAAGTAATAAGCTTCCAATTAAGACAGCAACAGGCCCAGATGATTCCACTGATGAAATCTAACAAAAATTTAAGGAAGAAGTGATAACAATTCTCTAAAATGTATTCCAGAAACAACAAACAAAGGGCACCCTTCTTCATTCCTTCTATGAGACCAGAATTACATTTTAATTTCAAAACCAGAGAAAGAAATTAAGAGAAAAAAAATTCCACACCAAGATACTATTATGAGAATGAAAAGCTAAGTCACAAACTGAGAAGAATTGTAAGACACATATCTGATAATAAACGTAGCAAAAATGCACAACGAACGCTTAAAACTCAACAATAAGAAAATAATGAAGTCAATTTAAAAATGCTTAAAAGTGTTGAATAGACATCTCACCGAAGAATATAAACAGATGGTAAACAGCATATGAAAAGATGACCTATTTCCCATGTCTTCAGGGAATTTCAGATTAAAACAACAACGAGATACCTATTAATAGGGCTAACACAAAAACAAACACCTCTCGATATTAAATGCTGGCAAGGATGTGGGCGAATAGGAACTCTAACTCATTGCTAAAGACAATGCAATGATACAAATACTTTGGAAACTGTCGGGCAATTTCTTTTAAGCTAAACATAGTCTTATCATATGATCTAGCAAATGACGGCTAAGGTATTTACTCAAAAGAGCCAAAAACCTATGCCCATCCAAAAACCTTCAAACAAATGTTAATAGCAGACAAATTCATAGCTGCCAAAAACTGAAATCACCAAAGATGACCTTCAGTAGATGAGTGCATAAACAAACTATGGTAAGCTACATGGAATGTTATTCAGTCCTGGAAGAAAACATTTCAAACCATAAAAAGATATAGAGACAATTCAATGTATACTGATTAGCTGAAGGAGGCAATGTAAAAAGGCTACATACTGTATGTTGCCATGAATATTACATTTTGGAAAATGCAAACCTTTAGAAAGAGTAAAAAGTTCAGCCGTTGTCAGGGGTTCCAAGCGAAGTTTTGAGGGATGGACAGGTGGAGCATGAGAGATCCATGGGGGATTCAAACTCCTCTGCATGACACTGAGCTGGCTGAGTACAAAATATGCATTTGTCAAACACTAAAGAACTGTAAAACACATAAAGTAAAATACATTGTAAACAATGGACAATAGTTAATAATAACATATGGATAGTAGTAGATCAGTTGTGACAAATGAACTCGTATCCATGGAACCAATACAAGATGTTAATAATAGAAGATACCAAGTGGAGGAAGAGTGGCTGTATGGGAACTGTCTATAACTATCCGCTGAATTTTTTCTAATCCTGAATCTGTTCTTTTAAAAAAAGAAACACAGAGGGGCAACAAACACATGAAAAGATGTGCAACACTGCTCGTCATGAGAGAAATGCAAATTAAAATTAAACTAAGGTGTCATCTCATAATGGTCAGAATGGCCATCATCAAAAATTGTACAAGCAGTAAATGCTACAGAGAGCTTAGAGAAAAGGGAACTCTCTTCCACTGTTTGTGGGAATGGAAATTGATATAGCCACTATGCAGAACAGTAGGGAGATTCCTTTAAAAACTAGGATTAAAGATATCATATAACCCAAAAGTAGAAATACCGTGCATAAACACTGAGAAAGGAATAACTGTAAAGGCACCCGTATCCAAAGTGCATTGCAGCACTATTTACAATAGCCAGGACATGGAAACAACCTAGATTTCAACTGAGAGACGGATGGATAAAGAAGTTGTGGTAGACATATACAATGGAATGCTGCTGATGCTGCTAAGTCGCTTCAGTCATGTCCGACTCTGTGTGGAGCCCACCAGGCTCCCCTGTTCCTGGGATCCTCCAGGAAAGAACACTGGAGTGGGTTGCCATTTTCTTCTCCAATGCATGAAAGTGAAAAGGGAAAGTGAAGTCGCTCAGTTGTGTCTGACTCTTAGTGACCCCATGGACCACAGCCTACCAGGCTCCTCCGTCCATGGGATCTTCCAGGCAAAGTACTGGAGTGGGGTGCCATTGCCTTCTCTGACAACAAAGATGCTAGAGACACACAAATAAAACTTGTTACAAATCCTGCAATGAATTGTGAGTGGCACTGACAAAAATACTCTACCAAGGGTACAATAGATAGCTGGTGGGAAACTGCTATATAATACAGGGAGCTCAGCCTGGTTCTATGTGACAAAATAGAGGGGTGAGGTGTGGGGCTGGGAGGGAGTCTCATGGGGCAGGAGGAATATGTACACTTATAGCTGATTCATTCTGTTCTATAGCAGAAACTAACAAAACATTATAAAGCAACTATCTGTCAATTAAAACAATTATTTCAGTCTAATAATTTAAAAACTAGAAAAAAATATGGATAACAACACAGAGCCAGTATAGAGTTACATGCACCAAAGCAAAATCTATAAAAGGCAGCAATAATGAAAAGCAAAATATCACACTAAGTATTTGATCCTTGAATTAAAATTCTTAGGAAACAGGCACAGAATATATTGACACATATAACGAACTTCAGAAATCTGGCATAAAAAAGATCAACACAGAAAAATCAAGAGACTGGTCTGGAAGAATCAACAGTTATTTAGATCATGTAATGGAAAAATACACCATAAACAAAAGCAACCATATAAAAAACGTTCCTACAAAGAAACATTAGAAAAACGTATCCACTCTACATGGAGGAAACAAGAATTTCCTGAGCGCCTTAGGAAAAAGAAGTCTCAAACAGAATAG
>NW_024070207.1:108460612-108472585 GCF_014754425.2 Oryx dammah | reverse complement strand
CATTTTTTTAAAGAACAGATTTAGGATTACAGAAAATTTAGCAGATAATGTACAGAGTTCCTATAGAGCCAGTCTCTTCCTCCACATAGCATCTTCTGTTATTAACATCTTGGATTGGTTCAACTGATACAAGTTCATTTGTTAAAACTGAGCAACTCATATCAATGTGGTGTTATTAACTATTGTCCATTGCTTACAGTATATTTTACATTTGCTATTTTGCAGTTCTGTGTTGTTGCTTTTGTTCAGTTGCTAGGTCATCTCTGACTGTGACCCCATGATCCATAGCACGCCAGGCTCCTTATGCTTCACCATCTCCTGGAGTTGGCTCAGACTCATGTCCATCCAATCACTGATGCCATCTCATCCTCTGCTGCCTCCTTTTCTTTTTCCCTTCCATCTTTCCCAACATCAGGCTCTTTACCAGTGAGTCGGCTCTTCCCATAAGTGGCCAAAATTTTGGAACTTCAACTTCAGCATCAGATATTCCCATGAACATTCAGGGTTGATTCCTTTCAGGAATGATTGGTTTGATCTCCTTTCTGTCCAGGGACTCTGAAGAGTCTTCTCCAGCCTCACAATTCAAAAGCAGCAATTTTTCATCACTCAGCCTTTGTTATGGTCCAGCGCTGACATCCACACATGACCCCTGGGAAAATCATAGCTTTCACTAGACACACCTCTTTTGGCAATGTAGTATCTCTGCTTTTTATTATGTGATCTAGGTTTGTCATAGCTTTTCTTTCAAGGAATTAGTGTCTTTTAATTTCATGGCATCTTTTAATTTGGGGCTTCCCTCGTAGCTCAATTGGTAAAAAGAATCTGCCTGCAGTGCAGGAAATCCACGGTCAATTCCTGGGTCAGGTAGATTGCCTGAAGAAGGAAATGGCAACCCAATTCAGTATTCATGCCTGGAGAATCCCACAGACAGAGGAGGCTGGGAGGCTACAGCCCAGGGGGTCGCAATAGTTGGACACGACTTAGTGACTAAACCACCACCACCACAGTCATGGCTGCATTCACCATCCACAGTGATTTTGGAGAAGAAAATTAAATCTTCCACTGTTTGTACTTTTTCCCCATCTGTTTGACATGAAGTGTTGGGACCAGATGCCATGATCTTAGTTTTTTGAATGTTGAGTTTTAAGCCAGGTTTTTCATTCTCTTCTTTCACGCTCATCAAGAGTCTCTTTAGTTCCACTTCACCTTCTGCCATAAGGGTGGTATCATATGCACATCTGAATGTATTGATATTTCTCCTGGCAATTTGATTCCAGCTTGTGTTCTTCCATCTGGGAATTTTCATGATGTATTGTGCATTTACCTTAAATAATCAGGGTGACAATATGCAGCCTTAATGTATTCATGCCCTAATTTTGAACCTGTCTGTTGTTCCTTGTCCATTTCTAACTGTTGCTTCTTGACCTGTATACCGGTTTCTCAGAAGGCAAGTAAGGTGGTCTGGTATTCCCATCATTTAAGAATTTTGCAGTTTCCCGTGATATAGGCAAAGGCTTTTGCATAGTCAAACAAGTAGAAGTTTTCTGGAATACTCTTGCTTTGTCTATGACCCAATGGAGATTACCAATTTGATATCTGATTCCTCTGCCTTTTCTGAATCCAGCTTGTACATATTGAAGTTCTCTTTTCAGATACTGTTGAAGCGTAGCTTGAAGGATTTTGAGCATTCCCTAGCTTGCATGTGAAATGAGCGGAATTATATGATCGTTTGAACATTCGTTGGCATTGCACTTCTTTGGGATTGGAATGAAAGCTTACCTTTTCCACTCCTGTGGCCTCTGCTGAGTGGTCCACATTTGCTGGCATATTGAGTGTAGTACGTTAACATCATCATCATTTAGGGTTTGAAATAGCTCAGCTGAAATTCCACCACCTCCATTAGCTTTGTTCTTAGGAACGCCTCCTAAGGCCCCCTTGACTTCACACTCCTGGATGTCTGGCTCTATGTGAGTGATCACAACATCGCTGTTATCTGGGTCATAAAGACCTTTGTTGAACAGTTCTTCTGTATCTCCTTGCCACCTCTTCTTAAAATCTTTTGCTTCTGTTCTGTCTCTATAGTTTCTTTCCTTTATTGTGCCCATCTTTGCATGAAATGTTCCCTTGGTGTCTCTAGTTTTCTTGAAGAGAACTCTAGTCTTTCCCATTCTGTTTTTTCCCTCTATTTCTTTGCATTGTTCACTTGAAATTGCTTTCTTATTACTCCTTGCTGTTCTTTGGAAATCTGCATTCAGATTGGTATATCTTTCCTTTGCCTTTTGCTTCCCTTCGTTCTCAGGTACTTGTAAGGCCTCCTCAGACAACCATTTAGCCTTTTTCATTTCCTTTTCTTGTGGATGGTTTTGGTTACCACCTCCTATACCTTGTTCTGAACCTCCATCTTTCGTTTTTCAGGCAGTCTTCCTACCAGATCATATCCCTTGAAAGTATTCCTCACCTCCACTGTATAATCATAAGGAACTTGATTTAGGTCATATCTGAATGGCCTAGTGATTTTCACTACTTTCTTCAACTTAAGTTTGTATTTTCCAGTAAGGAGCTTAGGATCTGAACCAGAGTGAGCTCCGGGTCTTGTTTATGCAGACTGTGTAGAGCTTCTCCATCTTCAGCTGCAAGTTATTCTTTTACTTCCTACTTTTCCATTCCAGTCCCCTATTATGAAAAGGACATTTTAGGGGGATGTTAGTTCTAGGCTGTGATGTACATCTTGATAGCACCACTGGACTCTAGCTTCTTTGGCATCAGTGTTTGGAGCATAGTCTTGGATTACTGTGATGCTGAATGCTTTGCCTTGGAAATGAACCAAGATCATTCTGTCCTTGTGGACACTGCACCCAGTACCTGCAGTTCGCACTCTTTTTTTGACTATGAGACTCCTCCATTTCTTCTAATGGACTTTTGCTCACAGATACAATGGTAATCTCAATTAAATTCACCCATTCCTGTCCATGTTAGTTGTCTGATTTCTAAAATGTTGACAGTCACTCTTGCCATCTCCTGCTTGACTAATTTCCATTGATTCATGGACCTAACATTCAAGGTTCCTATGTAGGACTGTTCTTTACAGCATCAGACTTCACTTTTACCACCAGACACATCCACAACTAAGCGTCATTTTGACTTTGGCCCAGTCTCTTCATTCTTACTGGAGCTATTTCTGGGCTCTTCCTCAATAGCATATTAGACACCTACTGACCTGGGGGGCTCAGGCATCTCCCCCTGGTATCATCTCCTGGTATCATTTCTTTTTGCTTTTTCCTGATGTTCATGGGGTTCTCGAGGCAAGGATACTGAAATGGTTTGCTATTCTCCTCTCCAGTGGACTGCATTTGGTTAAAATTCTCCGCCATGACCCGTCCACCTTGGGTAGCCCTGCAAAGCCTTATCCATAGCTTTTGAGTTACACAAAGGTGTGATCCATGTGATCATTTAGGTTAACTTAGTGTGATTGTGGTTTTTGTTCTAGAGAATAGGGCATTGTAGTTCTTCTGTCTGCCCTCTGAAGAATGAGTTTAAGAGGCTTGTGGAAGCTTGCTGATGGGAGGGACTGGCTATGAGGAAACCTGGCTCTTGCCCTATTGGGCGGTTTAATGCTCAGTTAATAAATAAATAAAAATTAGAAAAGCATAAAGAAATATATAATTATATCAATATGACTAAAATGATTAATGACATTCGTAGCTTTTAGTTTGTTATTGAATACCTCATTAAGAAGGATTTTGAACACAGAAAGAAATATGTGAGATGTAGCTAATATTGAGGAGGATGAAATTCCCCTCTGCCCTTCTGGTTTTTTGTGGGTGGTTGAAGAATTAAATTGATGTGAGACAGATTAATAGGATAAAATGAAAGTGTAATAACACATAGACATGAGAGAGACCCAGGAAAACTGAATAACTCGTCAACATGGCCAAAACCCAGAGCCAAAGACAGAAGAAAATGTTAATGGTAGTTGTTTGGGACATGACAGGATAGGAAGGCAGTTCACAGGGAGATGGAAATGGGAATGTTGGTAAAGGAATGTTTTCTGTGCCAGGCAGAGACTCTGGGCCACAGAGTGGACTCTCATCTCTAGGCCCTGCCAAGATTTCACCACCACATCTTGCCCATAATCTTTGTAGCTATCTCTGGTCATAGTTCTCTTCAGGGAACAGGACCTTTGTCTAAGTTCTTTCAGGCACTTAGGCCTTAGAGTTTATGGAGTTCTGGAGCCTGAGGTTAGAGAGCCAAGCATTGTTGATGGGGCCGGGAGCAGTGGTGTTCAATGCTGAGTATAGTGAAGAAGAGGTCTCTGGTCCAAGAGGCTCCTTCTTTTGCCCAGAAAGAGTTCCTGTGAGCAGGGCTCAGGGGCTGGCTGATGGTTAGTATCATCGGGAGAAGGGGAAGGGCTTTTGTAGGCAAAGTAAGCATTGTCAAGCCAGCCGAGTCTACCTGGCAAGTCTTTCAAAGTTCAGAGGTTTTCCTTAAGGCACAGAAAACTTGGACATAAGGGACCTTGCTGGAATCCTAAGGGCAAGTTCTCAGCGATGGACAGTTATCCATCAGAAAAGGAAATGACAAATGCTCATAAGGGGCTTCAGGTGTCACTGGAGTCCCTTATGGCCTTTTCATGGCTGTGGCATCCCTCACCTGTGATCTTGCTGGGCAGAATGTGGTTCAGTTCTCACCCCAGGGGCCATTGTGGATCCCCTGAGTTGTTTTTTTTTTTAAGAAATTATTTATGTATTTAATTTTGGTTATGCTGGCTCTTCATTGCTGCGTGTGTGTTCTCTAGTTTTGAGGAGCAAGGGCTACCCTTCATTGGGATGCACTGGCTTCTCATTGTGGTGGCTTCTCTTACTCCAGAGCTCAGGCTCTAGGATGAATGGGCATCACTAGTTGCAGCAAGAAGTGGTAAAGCAGAACTGTTAGGAGATTGCTGTTGTAGTTCAGTCTCTAAGTCATGTCTGACTCATTGTGGCCCTATGGAATGTAGCCCTCCAGGATCCCCTGTCCATGGGATTCTCTGGGCAGAAATACTGGAGAGGGTTGCCATTCCCTTCTCCAGGGGAACTTCCCAATCCAGGGATCGAACCCCAGTCTCCTGCCATTTCAGGTAGATTCTTTACCGTCTGAGGTTCAGGACAGCCATATTTCGGAAGGTAGCCAGAAATTTTTTAGCTCAATTTCTTTTTCTTTCTTTGTCCATTCTCTCCCTATCCTGTAGACACACTCAGCTTGAATTTTTTAAATACAAAGTGGAGGCTTTTCATGGCATACAGTGTCTGGATTTGCCCACCCCAAAGCAAAGATAGTGGGAGTCTAGGTGCAGAGAAATGCAGAAGAAAGTGACTTTCATTCTAGCCCTATGAGCCAGTTTAACAGGCCATAGTTTAAAATTTTCGATGGGGTAGCATGGAGACCTCCTCTACCTGAAACCTGTCACATCAGGTTTTGACTCAAATTCACATGGCCAGGACTCCAACCCCACCCCAAATTCCAGTTTGGGACTTGAACCATGGTCTTTTAATTAGAAACACTTACCTGGAACCTGGACGTACTGTGGCTCAGGATGTTTGTGTCTCAGCACAGAAGGAATTCAACCAGAGGCAAAATGTTATGCAAGAAATAGATTTATTTATATAGGATGCATGTAAGAGATGTAAGCAGGCAGGTGACAGAGCTCTGCCTGGAGGATTAAGTCAAATACATTCTATAGTCAATGGAAAGTGGATGGCTAGGAAAGACTGCCTTCTCTGAGTAGAGGTCAGGCTTACATCACTCCCTCCGAATTCATTTGGAGCAGGAGAGTGTCTGACCTTATGAGGTCAAGCTTGGATTATTCTAGAAATTCTTCAAATGGATAGAAGGGCCGTGACATTCCTCTTTTACCTAAAGGCTTGGGGAACATCTCTTATTTATGGCTTTATATTTAAACAAACCTGCTTTCTTCCACTACATTCTGATAACTTTCTTGAACAATGTTAACTTAACAATGGTCTACCAATTGTTCCTAGGTTTCTCTATCTCTATTCCCCTCCTAGACTTCTAGATCTCCCTCTCTGTCTGTCTGTGCTCAGGCCCTCATTTATTTCTGACTCTTCACAACCCGATGAACTGCAGCACTCCAGGCTCTCTGTCCATGGGATGCTCCAGGCAGGAATACTCGAATGGGTAGCCACTTCCTCCTCCAGGAGATGTTCCAGAACAAGGATCAAACCTTCATCTCCTGCATTGCAGGTGGATTCTTTTCCACAGAGTCACCTGGGACAGCTACCAGTATCCTATGCTATTCTATCGCTGTCATATCGAGGCAGGCTTCCCCAGCCAAGAGCTGTCATTTCTTTTGGTGGGAGCCTTCTAAATGAAGGTGTCCAGCTTGGACTATTGTCTGGAATTTAGTGAGCAATTTTCTTCCCAACAAGTGGAAGAAGCAGTCATGCATGTGCAGAAACATCAAAGGTAAAGTTTCCTAGCAAGGACTTGAGAGGAGGGACATGCCACTTGGTTTGAGGTGTTCCTTCAATTCCCATTATCATGGAGGACTTGAAGGAAGAAACCCAGGGAAACCAGTCTGCACAGAGTAGCTGATGCACGTATGAAAGAACTGTCCTTCCTGCCACATCAAGGGTTACCTGAAGCTCCTCTGGAGAAATGACCAGGTGTCCTCTGGGAAATGCTGGGAGGTCTTGCAACCCCTGTCTCTTTACCTGAGGGTATGTGCTCAGAGTAAGGTCCACAACTCTCTGAGACCCAATAGAAGAAAGCAGAGGTTGCCCAACTTATCACATCTACCTGTGGTCTCTCAGGACAGAAAGCTGGGACTGGAAATTGAGGCCTTCGGATGGCTGGCTGCACCTGTCCTCAGTCAGGCTCCTAGGAAGACCTGTATTTCCTCCCTCCTTTCACTATCACTGTACTCTCTCCAGGCCCTCTCACTGACTTCCCATCTCCTAATGAGACCTGTCCTCTCATGCTACAGCCTTAAATTCCCTGAGGAATTTAACTATCAGAGGCTGGGACTCTTCCATCCATTGACCTGAGGAGACAGTCCTTAAGCTAAGGCTCTTATGTCCCTGAGAATCAGGAAGGCTAAATGCGGGCATGTTGATCTTTTCAGGGTATCTGACATTGCATGTGTTCATGACCACCTTGTCCCTGAATAGTTTTGTCTTCTTTCATACCATTCATTTATCAGCATTTTTTAAACTTTATTCCAAAACAGTGCTTTGGGACAGGGCCCCATGTATCCAACAAGACACATTTTTTGGAGTGTTTAGAGGAAATTTGAATGAAAAGACATGATGTCTGGCTTAGGCTGGGAGAAGTGGCACATTGTGGGCTCTGCACTAATCCAGATCGGGGGACTAGTCCTAGGAAGACCACTTCATCAGTTTGTGAACTTGAGAAAATGGCAAGTTATCCATCCACAAATGGAGTCTGCTAAATCCGATCCTGCATGAATGCTGGAATGCATGTACTACATATAAAGCAGTGGCATACTGATCAAGAAGTATTGGTTTGTAATAAGTGGAAGTTATGATTACTATGAACCCTCAAATACCACCTTCCCATCTGAGTTTATTTTTCATCCAGGAGAGAGCAGAGAATATGCAGTGTATTAGCATAAAACAAACAAATATTCTTAAATGAGCTAAATAAGTCAAAGTATTTTTTATTTTTACTAAAAGGAAGTTTAAAATAAGGTACACCACAAGTTAAAGACTTTTTACTCTATTCTTTTCTTCATTTTCTTTTCCTTTCTCAATAGTTTCTGTGGTCTTCCTTCACATTAGCATGAAAATCACTCTTGCAGTGCTATGTTACCCTCTTGCAGGTCAGAAAGACAATATAGATGGCTCCTGAATCTTTTATGTCTACCAAAAATTGTACCTTTAAAACTTTTTTTTTAATATTTTATTTTTACTTTATTTTACTTTACAATATTGTATTGGTTTTGCCACACATTGACATGAATCCACCACGGGTGTATACAAGCTCCCAATCCTGAATCCCCCTCCCACCTCCCACCCCATACCATCCCTCTGGATTATCCCCATGCACCAGCCCCAAGCATCCTGTATCCTATATCGAACATAGACCGGCACTTCGTTTCTTACATGATAGTATACATGTTTCAAAGCCATTCCCCCATATCATCCCACCCTCTCCCTCTCCCCCAGAGTCCAAAAGTCCGTTCTATACATTTGTGTCTCCTTTGCTGTCTTGCATGAAGGGTCATCATTACCATCTTTCTAAATTCCGTATATATGTGTCAGTATACTGTATTGGTGTTTTTCTTTCTAGCTTACTTCACTCTGTATAATCGGCTCCAGTTTCATCCACCTCATTAGAACTGATTCAAATGTATTCTTTTTAATGGCTGGGTAATACTCCATTGTGTATATGTACCACAGCTTTCTTAATCCATTCATCTGCTGATGGACATCTAGGTTGTTTCCATGTCCTGGCTATTATAAACAGTGCTGCGATGAACATTGGGGTACATGTGTCTCTTTCAATTCTGGTTTCTTAGGTGTGTATGCCCAGCAGTGGGATTGCTGGGTCATAAGGCATCTCTATTTGCAATTTTTTAAGGAATCTCCACACTGTTTTCCATAGTGGCTGTACTAGTTTGCATTCCAACCAACAGTGTAAGAGGGTTCCCTTTTCTCCACATCCTCTCCAGTATTTATTGCTTGTAGACTTTTGGATCGCGGCCATTCTGACTGGTGTGAAATGGTACCTCATTGTGGTCTTGATTTGCATTTCTCTGATAATGAGTGATGTTGAGCATCTTTTCATGTGTTTGTTAGCCATCTGTATGTCTTCTTTGGATGACTGTTTAGTTCTTTGGCCCATTTTTTGATTGGGTCGTTTATTTTTCTGGAGTTGAGCTGCATAAGTTGCTTGTATATTTTTGAGATTAGTTGTTTGTCAGTTGCTTCATTTGCTATTATTTTCTCCCATTCAGAAGGCTGTCTTTTCACCTTACGTATAGTTTCCTTTGTTGTGCAGAAGCTTTTAATTTTAATTAGATCCCATTTGTTTATTTTTGCTTTTATTTCCAGTATTCTGGGAGGTGGATCATAGAGGATCCTGCTGTGATTTATGTCGGAGAGTGTTTTGCCTATGTTCTCCTCTAGGAGTTTTATAGTTTCTGGTCTTACATTTAGATCTTTAATCCATTTTGAGTTTATTTTTGTGTGTGGTGTTAGAAAGTGATCTAGTTTCATTCTTTTACAAGTGGTTGACCAGTTTTCCCAGCACCACTTGTTAAAGAGATTGTCTTTACTCCATTGTATATTCTTGCCTCCTTTGTTGAAGATAAGGTGTCCATAGGTGTGTGGATTTATCTCTGGGCTTTCTATTTTGTTCCATTGATCTATATTTCTGTCTTTGTGCCAGTACCATACTGTCTTAATGACTGTGGTTTTGTAGTAGAGCCTAAAGTCAGGCAAGTTGATTCCTCCAGTTCCATTCTTCTTTCTCAAGATTGCTTTGGCTATTCGAGGTTTTCTGTATTTCCATACAAATCTTGAAATTATTTGTTCTAGTTCTGTGAAAAATATCGCTGGTAGCTTGATAGGGATTGCATTGAATCTGTAGATTGCTTTGGGTAGTATACTCATTTTGACTATATTGATTCTTCCAATCAATGAACATGGTATATTTTTCCATCTATTAGTGTCTTCTTTGATTTCTTTCATCAGTGTTTTATAGTTTTCGATATATAGGTCTTTAGTTTCTTTAGGTAGGTATATTCCTAAGTATTTTATTCTTTTCGTTGCAATGGTGAATGGAATTGTTTCCTTAATTTCTTATTCTACTTTCTCATTATTAGTGTACAGGAATGCAAGGGATTTCTGAGTGTTGGTTTTATATCCTGCAACTTTACTATATTCATTGATTAGCTCTAGTAATTTTCTGGTGCAGTCTTTAGGATTTTCTATGTAGAGGATCATGTCATCTGCAAACAGTGAGAGTTTTACTTCTTTTCCAATTTGGATTCCTTTTATTTCTTTTTCTGCTCTGATTGCTGTGGCCAAAACTTCCAGAACTATGTTGAATAGTAGCGGTGAAAGTGGGCACCCTTGTCTTGTTCCTGACTTTAGGGGAAATGCTTTCACTTTTTCACCATTGAGGATAATGTTTGCTGTGGGTTTGTCATATATAGCTTTTATTATGTTGAGGTATGTTCCTTCTATTCCTGCTTTGTGAAGAGTTTTTATCATAAATGGATGTTGAATTTTGTCAAAGGCCTTCTCTGCCTCTGTTGAGATAATCATATGGCTTTTGTTTTTCAATTTGTTAATGTGGTGAATTACATTGATTGATTTGCGGATATTGAAGAATCCTTGCATCCCTGGGACAAAGCCCACTTGGTCATGGTGTATGATCTTTTTAATGTGTTGTTGGATTCTGATTGCTAGAATTTTGTTGAGGATTTTTGCATCTATGTCCATCAGTGATATTGGCCTGTAGTTTTCTTTTTTTGTGGCGTCTTTGTCAGGTTTTGGTATTAGGGTGATGGTGGCCTCATAGAATGAGTTTGGAAGTTGACCTTCCTCTGCAATTTTTTGGAAGAGTTTGAGTAGGATAGGTGTTAGCTCTTCTCGAAATTTTTGGTAGAATTCAGCTGTGAAGCCGTCTGGACCTGGGCTTTTGTTTGCTGGAAGATTTCTGATTACAGTTTCAATTTCCATGCTTGTGATGGGTCTGTTAAGATTTTCTATTTCTTCCTGGTTCAGTTTTGGAAAGTTGTACTTTTCTAAGAATTTGTCCATTTCTTCCATGTTGTCCGTTTTATTGGCATATAGTTGCTGATAGTAGTCTCTTATGGTCCTTTGTATTTCTGTGTTGTCTGTTGTGATCTCTCCATTTTCATTTCTAATTTTATTGATTTTATTCTTCTCCCTTTGTTTCTTGATGAGTCTAGCTAATGGTTTGTCACTTTTATTTATCCTCTCAAAGAACCACCTTTTTGCTTTGTTGATTTTTGCTATGGTCTCTTGTTTCTTTTGCATTTATTTCTGCCCTAATTTTTAAGATTTCTTTCCTTCTACTAACTCTGGGGTTCTCCATTTCTTCCTTTTCTAGTTGTTTTAGGTGTAGAGTTAGGTTATTTATTTGACTTTTTTTTCTTGTTTCTTGAGGTATGCCTGTATTGCTATGAACTTTCCTCTAAGCACTGCTTTTATAGTGTCCCACAGATTTGGGGTTGTTGTGTTTTCATTTTCATTCGTTTCTATGCATAATTTGATTTCTTTTTTGATTTCTTCTGTGATTTGGTGGTTATTCAGAAGCGTGTTGTTCAGCCTCCATATGTTGGAATTTTTAATAGTTTTTCTCCTGTAATTGAGATCTAATCTTAGTGCATTATGGTCAGAAAAGATGCTTGGAATGATTTTGATTTTTTTGAATTTATCAAGGTTAGATTTATGGCCCAGGATGTGATCTATCCTGGAAAAGGTTCCGTGAGCACTTGAGAAAAAGGTGAAATTCATTGTTTTGGGGTGAAATGTCCTATAGATAGCAATTAGGTCTAACTGGTCTATTGTATCATTTAAAGTTTGCGTTTCTTTGTTAATTTTCTGTTTAGTTGATCTGTCCATAGGTGTGAGTGGGGTATTAAAGTCTCCCACTATTATTGTGTTATTGTTAATTTCCCCTTTCATGCTTGTTAGCATTTGTCTTACATATTGCGGTGCTCCTATGTTGGGTGCATATATATTTATAATTGTTATATCTTCTTCTTTGATTGATCCTTTGATCATTATGTAGTGGCCTCCTTTGTCTCTTTTCACAGCCTTTGTTTTAAAGCCTATTTTATCAGAGATGAGTATTGCTACTCCTGCTTTCTTTTGGTCTCTATTTGCATGGAATATCTTTTTCCAGCCCTTCCCTTTCAGTCTGTATGTGTCCGTTGTTTTGAGGTGAGTCTCTTGTAGACAATATATATAGGGGTCTTGT
>NW_024070207.1:108455288-108460512 GCF_014754425.2 Oryx dammah | reverse complement strand
TTGTTTTGAGGTGGGTCTCTTGTAGGCAGCATAGATAGGGATCTTGTTTTTGTATCCATTCAGCCAGTCTGCCTTTTGGTTGGGGCATTCAACCCATTTACATTTAAGGTAATTATTGATAAATGTGATCCCGTTGCCATTTACTTTATTGTTTTGGGTTCGGGTTTATATACCCTTTTCGTGTTTCCTGTCTAGAGAATATCTTGTAGTATTTGTTGGAGAGCTGGTTTGGTGGTACTGAAGTCTCTCAGCTCTTGCTTGTCTGTAAAGCTTTTTATTTCTCCTTCATATTTGAGTGAGATCCTTGCTGGGTACAGTAATCTGGGCTGTAGGTTATTTTCTTTCATCACTTTAAGTATGCCTTGCCATTCCCTCCTGGCCTGAAGAGTTTCTATTGAAAGATCTGCAGTTATCCTTATGGGAATCCCCTTGTGTGTTATTTGTTGTTTTTCCCTTGTGGCTTTTAATATTTGTTCTTTGTGTTTGGTCTTTGTTAATTTGATTAATATATGTCTTGGGGTGTTTCACCTTGGGTTTATCCTGTTTGGAACTCTCTGGGTTTCTTGGACTTGGGTGATTATTTCCTTCCCCATTTTAGGGAAGTTTTCAACTATTATCTCCTCAAGAATTTTCTCATGGTCTTTCTTTTTGTCTTCTTCTTCTGGGACTCCTATAATTTGAATGTTGGAGCGTTTCATATTGTCCTGGAGGTCTCTGGGGTTGTCCTCATTTCTTTTAATTCGTTTTTCTTTTTTCCTTGCTGATTCATTTATTTCTACCATTCTGTCTTCTATTTCACTAATCCTATCTTCTGCCTCCGTTATTCTAGTATTTGTTGCCTCCAGAGTGTTTCTGATCTCATTTATTGCATTATTCATTATATATTGACTCTTTTTTATTTCTTCTAGGTCCTTGTTCTAGGTCTTGCATCTTCTCAATCCTTGTCTCCAGGCTATTTATCTGTGATTCCATTTTGATTTCAAGATTTTGGATCATTTTCACTATCAATATTCGGAATTCTTTCTCAGGTAGATTCCCTATCTCCTCCTCTTTGGTTTGGTTTGGTAGGCATTTCTCCTGTTCCTTTACCTGCTGGGTATTCCTCTGTCTCTTCATCTTGGTTATATTGCTGCGTTTGGGGTGGCCTTTCTATATTCTGGGAATTTGTGGAGTTCTCTTTGTTATGGAGTTTCCGCACTGTGGGTGGGGTTGTATCAGTGGCTTGTCAAGGTTTCTTGGTTAGGGAGGCTTGTGTTGGAGTTCTGGTGGGTGGAGCTGGATTTCTTCTCTCTGGAGTGCTATGAATTGTCCAGTAATGGGTTGTGAGACATCAGTGGTTTTGGAGTAGTTTTGAGCTGCCTGTATATTGAAGCTCAGGGGTGTGTTCCTGTGTTGCTGGAGAATTTGCATGGTATGCCTTGCTCTGGGACTTGTTGGCCCTTGGGTGGTGCTTGGTTTCAGTGTAGGTATGGAGGTGTTTGATGAGCTCCTATTGATTAATGTTCCCTGGATTCAGGATTTCTCTCATGTTCTTAGGATTTGGACTTAAGCCTCCTGTTTCTGGTTTTCTGTTTTATTTATACCCTAGCCTCAGGACTTCTCCAACTATACAGCACTGATGATAAAGCATCTAGGTTAAAGATGAAAGGTTTCTCCACATTCAGGGTCACCCATAGAGGTTCACTGAGTTACATGGAGAAGAGAAGAGGGAGGGGGTAGTTAGAGGTGACTGGAATAAGATGAGGTGGGATCAAAAGAGGAGATAGCAAGCTAGCCAGTAATCACTTCCTTATGTACGCTCCACAGCCTGAACCACTCAGAGGTGTTCACGGAGTTATGCAGGGAAGAGGAGAGGGAGGAAGTAGACAGAGGTGGCCAGGAGGATACAAGAGGGAAATGAAAGGGAGAGAGAGAGATCCGGCCAGTAACCCATTCCCTGAGTGTTCTCCACCATCTGGAACATGCAGAGATTCGCAGGGTTGGGTAGAGAAGAGAAGGGGGAGGGAGGAGACAGAGGCCACCTGGTGGAGAAAAAGGAGAGTCCAAAGGAGGGGAGAGTGGTCAAGCCAGTAATCTCGCTCTCACGTAAAATTGGGTACTGAAGATTGGGTTTTTACATGTACAAAATTGACAACAAATACCAAAAAGCAAAGATTAAAAATCTGGAGTAGAGATTGGATTCTCAAAAATACAATATTAAAGAAAAGAAGAAGAGGAAAAAAAAAGAAAGGAAAAACAAGCAAACAAACAAAACAACACAACAAAAAATACAAAGCCACAAGAATTATTAAAAATAATAATTAGAGAAAGAGTACTTAAAAATTTAAGAAAATTAAAAAAAAAGAAAAACAGAAAAAGAAGAAAAAACAATCATACAACCCCATCAACTCAAAAAAAAAAAAACACAAACAAACAAACAAAAAAGATTGTAAAAGTAGTAAAGGTATATCTGGCCCTTTCTCTGGTGTTGTTGGTTGTGTGGGGTCACTTCCAAGGCGGTTCCCTCTGTGTAACTTCCTCTGTTTGCTGGTCTCTTCCGTGTCTGATTTCCGTCTTGACACAGGGAGGGCGGTAGTGGACACACTAGGCTCACTATTCAGTCGCGCTGTGGGGAAGGAGGGATGCTGCAAACAATTATTACTGGCGTGTGCTTGCAGTGTCTCATCTGCTCTGGGCTTGCACCTGCTCACGGCGCACACTGCTCAGGCTCTACGTAGCTCCGCTGGGGAACCGTCTGAGGCCGGCCTTAGGCTTCATGCATCTCCCCGGTCTAAGCCGCTCAGGCTCAGCACTCAGGAAGCCCTCAGAGGTGCAGATTTGGTTGGGCCTGCGTTTTGTGCCCTTCCCAGGTCCGAGTGGCTCAGGAGTTTGGCGAGCGCAATTGCTGCGACTACGGCCTTTCCCTGCTGCTCAGTTTTCTCGGTGTACCACTGGCGTTCCTTCTCAGGCGGATGATGACTGTCCAGAACCCCCAGAAGTCTTAGTTAACAAAGAAATCTGCTTTGATTTTGGTAGGTAGTGTCTCTCTTGGGCTGCGATTGCCCCCTTCCAGCCCTTAAGGCTCTGGCTGCCTGTCACCGGAGGGGGATGGTCTGCAGCCGGCTATTTCCGATCTGTCCTTTGTTCTGTGCGCGGTCCTGGCGGTGTCTTATGTTCAAGCATTTTGCGTGGTAGCTATCCCACAGTCTGGTTTGCTAGCCCAAGTTAGTTCGCTCTTTCCATACGCGGGGTGTTCCAGCCCGATTCTCAAAAAAAAGAAAAAAAAAAACAAACACTGCAGCCCGCGCCTCCCACAGCCCGATTCTTCAAAAGCACTGCCGGCTGCGCCTCCCGTTCCTCTCTGCCCAGCCCCGACTTGCTAGTGGCGGATGCAGGCGTCTGCGCTGCTTTTCTGCTGGGGGAGTTACTGTTGGGCTCGTAATCTGTTGGTTTTAATTATTTATTTTCCTTCTTGTTATGTTGCCCTCTGTGCTTCCAAAGCTCGCCACAGACTCAGCTGAGAGAATGTTTCCTGGTGTTTGGAAACCACTTTTTAAGAGTCTCTTCCCGGGACGGGATTCCCTTCCTGGGACGGAGCTCCCTCCCTACCTCCTTTGTCTCTTTTTTCGTCTTATTATATTTTTTCCTACCTGTTTTTGAAGCCAGTGATCTGCTTTGCTGGGTGCCTGATGTCCTCTGCCAGCATTCAGAAGTTGTTTTGTGGAATTTACTCAGCGTTGAAATGTTCTTTTGATGAATTTTTGAGGGAGAAAGTGGTCTCCCCGTCCTATTCCTCCGCCATCTTAGGACCGCCTCCTCCACAGTTAATTTTTAATCCTCCATGGTTATCCATTAGGTCTTCTTCTCCTGTTCCTTTCCAATATATTGTAATCACTTTGCTGGATCACAAAAATTACATTTTTCTCAAGAGGTCATCAGTTCACATGAGCATTCCCCTTCACTGTCATTTCTACCTTTTTGCCTTGTTCTAACAGGTGAGTTGATTAAATCTAATTCCTGACCTTCATCTACTCACTTTGAGGTCCCCTATTACACATTATCTGGAGAAGGCAATGGCACCCCACTCCAGTACTCTTGCCTGGAAAGTGCCATGGATGGAGGAGCCTGGAAGGCTGCAGTCCATTGGGTGGCTGAGGGTCGGACACTACTGAGCGACTTCACTTTGACTTTTCACTTTCATGCATTGGAGAAGGAAATGGCAACCCACTCCAGTGTTCTTGCCTGGAGAATCCCAGGGATGGGGGAGCCTGGTGGGCTGCTGTCTATGGGGTCGCACAGAGTCGGACGCGACTGAAGCAACTTAGCAGCAGCAGCATTATACATTATCATAGAAAATCATGTGTTTAATCTATTCTATTGCTTGAAATTCCAGTAGTTTTCATTTTCTTTTGTTGTTGACTCTTGCACCTAACATCCTGGAACTGGCTTCAGAGCACACCTATCCAGTCAATTCTTTCATCATTAGTCAACAGCTATTCATCTAAAGAGAAAAAGGAATTCCAGCCTCCCCAGTGACAGCTAGCCATTCACATGGGTGAGGGAGAATGACCTGGCAGCAAATCTGACCTTTTCTTCATACTCCACTGGCTTCTTAAACAACTGTCTTCTTTCTCTGTGGTTCCTCCATATGCTCTCCAATGCAATAGATTTACCCTCTACTTGTGTGTGTGCCCATGCTCAGTCGTGTCTGACTCTTTGCAACCTCATGAACTATAGCCTGCCAAGCTCCTCTGTCCGTGGAATTTCCCAGGCACGAATACTGGAGTGGGTTGCCATTTCCTCTTTCAGGGGATCTTAGTCACCCAGGTGGAACCCATGTCCCAGCATTTCCTGCATTGGCAAGTGGGTTCCTTATTGCTGAGCCATCTGGGAAGCACCCCCTACTGAGTACTGTCCACTTATTATTTTTAGATTTACCCCAGCTCCCCTTTATCCTCTACAGCATTTCTGTAACCTTTACAATAAGAAACCACAGAGGGAGAGAAACTCTGACATTTTTCAGTTCAGAAGCCATTTCCTCAAGTTGAGACTTTGAAATATCCCAAGGGAAAGACAAAACAATCCCAAGGTTCCCAGTAGCAGGGAGGAGACATAATTTTCCTTCTACTCTTCTAGGCTCCTGGCTGATGCCCCTGCTGTAATAAAAAATGGATTAACAGGAGAAAAACAAACAAGTTTAATAACATGTATACCTCCTGTACACATGGAAGAGACCCAGGGACAC
>NW_024070207.1:108446891-108455278 GCF_014754425.2 Oryx dammah | reverse complement strand
GGTACGGTTGTTATGCAGATTTAAGTTATTGTTTTCTCCATTGATAAGAGTTTCAAGGGATTTAGAGTCATCCTTCTCTTCCTGGAGCAGTAAGACAGATACCTTTACAAATGGAGATTTCCCTAATTAATGTAGCTGTCTCTTACAAAAGGGTTACTCCTACTATCATTTCCAGAGCTTTTCCTGTCTGTAGCTGCTTAAAAGAAATCAGTGCAAAATAATCCTTATGCCAAAGAGACATCTTTGTGGGTGCTATTCTGCTCCCTTTCACCAGCTTCAGTGAAGTCAAGTATGTTGCCAGCTACACCCCTCTTCCTACATTTGTTGGCTTAACTAAACAGGTCTTCTTTACACAAAAATTATGTCAGAAATAAAGCTTTTTGACTCTTCCATATGAACTTGGTGACCCAGTATTATTTGGCTAATGAATTTAACACCATCCCAAGATCTCAGAACACTCTCCTTGCCCATTATTCATGCACATTTTCTTCTACCTTTTAAAAATGTTGCAGGAAGGAAGCCAATTCTGACCGCATGGTGGGAACTGTCCCTTTGACTTACTTTTCCTTTTTGCTCTTGTTGTTACAATCATGCTTAAGAGCTTGCATCAGAGGACCCTGCCCCTCTGCTTGACTGTAAACTAAAGTGCCTTTCTTCAGCTCATAGGTCCCTATCCACCTGTGAACAGAAGAGATTAATACATTCTATCTTTTGTAGATGTTTTGCAAGAATGAAGATCCTTTCATTTTACTTCCACACTGCCTCTCCCTCTCTACTCTACCTTTTGACTTTAGCTCCTCGTTGCTTTTCCTGTGACTCTACAAAAGAACTTGACATTCAGACCTGGACAAGATGGATATTTTGAGGTGCCAGACTGCCGTCTTCTTGGTCAGCTGCTTTCCGAATAAGAGTTGTTTTCCTTGCCTCAACACCTCGTCAATTGGATTCATTGGCCTGTCGTGTGGTGAGCAGAGCAGGCTTGGACTGGGACTCAGTAACAAAGAGAGATTTCAAAGAAAAAGTTTTTAATGTACTTATCCCAAGGTTATAGAAGTACATTTTTATAAATGTATATACAAACTTACATACGTTTTACAAATGCATATAAGTACATTTTTTATACTCTTGCCTAAAATAGCATTTTAATTTTCTATTTTGAAGACACCTGAACTTCAAAAGACAATTATGGCTGAATTCCAACCCTCTAACTGCCATGTATTTTGTTCCTAAAACAGATGAATTGCTACCATTAGCTGCAGAATCAAAACTATTGAAAATGGAAAAGTAGGAAAATCAAAAAGTGATCTCAAATTAAAATAAAATTGCTCATAGTTAAAGTAACAAACTTGTTTTTTGCTTTTCTGAGGTTTTCCTCCTCACTTTCAACTAGTTGTTTGGTTTTTTGTTTTTGTTTTAGTTTTTTAAGGAAATGGAGCCAGTAAGAGTAAAAACATATCTCAGCTCTAGGCTCACCTCTTTGTCCCTGAATCTGATGTCAAAACACAGCCTCTGTGCACTGGTGCTGAATCGAATCTTGGAGACAGGTTTTGGGTGAGGTAGAAAGTTCTGTTCAGTCGCTCAGTCATACCCAACTCTTTGCAACCCCATGGACTTCAGTGCACCAGTCCTCCCTGTCCATCACCAGCTCCCGGAGTCTACAGAAACTCAGTCGGTGATGCCATCCAACCGTCTCATCCTCTGTCATCCCCTTCTCCCACCTTCAATCTTTCTCAGCATCAGGGTCATTTCAGATGAGTCAGCTCTTCTCATCAGGTGGCCAAAGTATTAGCGTTTCAGCTTCAGTATCAGTCCTTCCAATGAACATTCAGGACTGATTTCCTTTAGGATGGACTGGTTGGATCTCCTTACAGACCAAGGGACACTCAAGCTCCAACACCACAGTTCAAAAGCATCAATTCTTTGGCGCTCAGCTTTCTTTATAGTCCAACTCTCACATCCATACATGACTACTGGAAAAACCATAGCCGTGACTAGACAGACCTTTGTTGGCAAAGTAATGTCTCTGCTTTTTAATATGCTTTCTAGGTTGGTCATAGCTTTCCTGCCGAGAAGTAAGCACCTTTTAATTTCATGGCTGCCGTTACCATCTGCAGTGATTTTTGAGCACCCCAAAAAATAAAGTCTGACACTGTTTCCCCTGTTTCCCCATGAAGTGATGGGACAGGATGCCATGATCTTAGTTTTCTGAATGTTGAGCTTTAAGCCAACTTATTCACTCTCCTCTTTCACTTTCATCAAGAGGCTCTTTAGTTCTTCTTCACTTTCTGGCATAAGGGTGGTGTCATCCGCATATCGGAGGTTAGTGATCTTTCTCCCAACAATCTTGATTCCAGCTTGTGCTTCCTCCAGCACAGCATTTCTCATCACGTATTCTGCATAAAAGTTAAATAAGCAGGGTGACAATATACAGCCTTGACGTACTCCTTTCCCTATTTGGAACCAGTCTGTTGTTCCATGTCCAGTTCTAACTGTTGCTTCCTGACCTACATACAGATTTCTCAAGAGGCAGGTCAGGTGGGCTTGTATTCCGATCTCTTTCAGAATTCCCCACAGTTTATTTTGATCCACAAAAGGCTTTGGCATAGTCAATGAAGCAGAAATAGATGGTTTTTTCGGAAATCTTTTGCTTTTTTGATGATTCAGCAGATATTGGCAATTTGATCTCTGGTTCCTCTGCCTTTTCTAAAACCAGCTTGAACATCTGGAAGTTCATGGTTCACGTATTGTTGAAGCCTGGCTTGGAGAATTTTGAGCATTACTTTACTGGCCTGTGAGATGAGCGCAATTGTGTGGTAGTTTGAACATTCTTTGACATTGCCTTTCTTTGGGATTGGAATGAAAACTGACCTTTTCCAGTCCTGTGGCTGCTGCTGAGTTTTCCAAATTTGCTGGCTTATTGAGTACAGCACTTTCACAGCATCATCTTTTAGGATTTGAAATAGCTCAACTGGAATTCCTTCACCTCCACTAGCTTAATTCATAGTGCTGCTTCTTAAGGCCCACTTGACTTCACACTCCAGGATATTTCGCTCTAGGTGTGTGATCACACCATCGTGATTATCTGGGTCGTGAAGATCTTTTTTGTACAGTTCTTCTGTGTATTCTTGCCACCTCTTCTTAATATCTTCTGCTTCTGTTAGGTCCATATCATTTCCATCCTTTATTGAGCCCATCTTTGCATGAAATGTTCCCTTGGTATCTCTAATTTTCTTGAAGAGATCTCTAGTCTTTCCTATTCTATTGTTTTCCTCTATTTCTTTGCACTGATTACTGAGGGAAGCTTTGTTATCTCTCGTTGCTATTCTTTGGAACTCTGCATTCAAATGGGTATATCTTTACTTTTCTCCTTTGCCTTTCGCTTCTCTTCTTTTCCCAGCTATTGGTAAGGCCTCCTCAGAGAGCCATTTTGCTTTTTTGCATGTCTTTTTCTGGGGATGTTCTTTATCCCTGTCTCCTGTACAATGTCATGAACCTATGTCCATAGTTCATCAGGCACTCTATCAGATCTAGTCCCTTAAATCTATTTCTCACTTCCACTGTATAATTGTCAGGGATTTGATTTAGGTCATACCTGAATGGCCTAGTGTTTTTCCCTACTTACTTCAATTTACATCTGAATTTGGCAATAAGGAGTTCATGATGTGAGCCATAGTCAGCTCCCGGTCTTCTTTTTGCTGATGGTATACAGGTTTTTCACCTTGGGCTGCAAAGAATATAATCAATTTGATTTCAATATTGACCATCTGGTGATGCCCATGTGAAGAGTCTTCTCTTATGTTGTTGGGAGAGGGCGTTTGCTATGACCAGTGCATTTTCTTGGCAAAACACTATTAGTCTTTGCCCTGCTTCATTCCGCATTCCAAGGCCAAATTTGCCTGTTACTCCAGGTGTTTCTTGACTTCCTACTTTTGCATTCCAGTCCCCTATAATGAAAAGGACATCTTTTTGGGGTGTTAGTTCTAGAAGGTCTTGTTGGTCTTCATAGAACCATTCAGCTTCAGCTTCTTCACCATTACTGGTCGTGGCATAGACTTGGATTACTGTGGTATTGAATGGTTTGCTTTGGAAACAAACAGATCATTCTGTTGTTTTTGAGACTGCATCCAAGTATCCCATTTCAGACTCTTTTGTTGACTATGATGGTGACTCCATTTCTTCTAAGGGATACTTGCCCACAGTAGTGGATATAATGGTCATCTGAGTTACATTCACCTATTCCAGTCCATTTTAGTTCATTAATTCTTAAAATGTCGATGTTCACTCTTGCCATCTCCTGTTTGACAACATCCAATTTGCCTTGATTCATGGACCTAACATTCCAGGTTCCTATATAATATTGCTCTTTACAGCGTCAGACCTTGCCTCCATCACCAGTCATATCCACAAATGGGTATTGTTTTTGCTTTGGCTCCATCTCTTCATTCTTTCTAAAGTTATTTCTCCACTGATCTCCAGTAGCATATTGGTAGAAAGGAGGTAGAAAGGAATAGCTTTATTGCTTTGCCAGGCAAAGGGGGCCAGAGCTGGCTCCTGCCCTCAACAACTATGAGTTCCAACCCAGGAGGATGTGATGGGAAGTTTTATAGCAATAGTTTAAGGATGGAGTTTCAGAAGATTCAGGTGTGTGCATGGCTTGTACTCCTTTAATCTGGTCTCAGGTAACCTTGATGAGTTTCTCTAGTCCCTTTAATCTTCCCTTGGGTGGTTTCTTGGCTGCTCCTCCCTTGATTAACAACAGCTTGAATCCACCCTTTGGAACTCAGGGTAGGTCACAGAGGCTGGAGTCTGTTTCATACAAGCAAGAAAATGGGAAAGAAAGGCTTCCATGCCCACGAGCCCCACAAGGCCTTGCTGGGTTTCAAAACCTCAACACTTATCTACCTAGAAAGTGTAGGGGAAAAAATGCCACCCCAAAATGTGTCTCTCTGTCATGAGGATTATTCAGTTTTTAAGAATCAAAAGTCTTAGGAAGTTTTTCTTTCTACATTCCTTTAATCTCCTAAAACAATTTAGATAGAGGGCCTAGTCCTGAAATAGAGCTATCACCAGAGATATCTGCAAATATGGGAAAGGTGTGGTGGGGCAGATTTTAGGCAGCACCTAGAGATAAGAGTCTACTCTATGTCCCAGCCCAGCAAACATTTGTGTACAAAACACTTGCTTTTCCACCTCCATGTCAATTGCCTTCCTCCCCTTTGAAGTCCCAATCCACTACCTCCAACATCCTCTTTTGTTGTTAACTGAAGATGATGTTTAAGGTATGGGTTTTGGCTAATTTGGTGAGTTACTCAGATCTCCTGGGTCTCTCCCATGTATCCATGTTATTAAATTTTGTTAGATTTTCTTCTATTAATCTGTCTCATATCAATTTAATTCTAGACCAGCCAGAAGAACTGGGTACAGAGAAGTTTTGTTTCTCCCTCACAAAATGTATTGACTATCAGTCTAGCATTATCCAACTGGTAAGATGGGCTTCCCAAGTAGCATTAGTGGTAAAGAACCTGCCTGCCAGTGAAGCAGATGTAAGTGATGTGAGTTTGATCCCTGGGTTAGGAAGATCCCCTGGAGGAGGTTATGCAACCCACTCCACTATTCTTGCCTGGAGACTCCCATGAACAGAGGAGCCTGTGGGCTACAGTCCAGTCCATAGGGTCACAAAGAGTGGGACACAGCTGAAGCGACTTTGCATGCTCACGCAGTGATAACATGTAGCCGTTAGGTATATCTGAGATGTAATCTGAACCTTGGCAGTTTCAAATCCCTTTTGGGGGATTCTAGATCCCTTTGGTAGTTTTAGTACCAGCAGCATTAGTCACACTTGGAAACTTGGTATAAATGCAAATTCCTGGCCTCCATGGTCTAACAAACCCTCCAGGTGATTTGTGCCTGCTAAAGTTTGGCAGCTGTTGTATCATCCACACAGCTTTGGCTAGCAGCAGTGTAGGAGGTATCTAGAAACTGCATTCTGGACCCCTTTGACTTTGCCTCAATTTGTCCATAATTGTCCACAAGGCCTAACCAGTTGTACATAGGGGAAGACAAACTTACTGACACAATATCCTTACCAAATAAACCTCCTTTATCAGCCTAAACATCGGAAGACAAACTTACTGACACGATGTCCTTACCAAGTAAACCTCCTTTATCAGCCTAAACATCGTGAGTTTGGAGCCCTACTTTCCAAATTGGGAAAGGAGTACATCTAGGCTGTATATTGTCACCCTGCTTATTTAACTTACATGCAGAGTACATCATGGGAAATGCCAGGCTGGATGAAGCACAAACTGGAATCAAGATTATTGGGAGAAATATCAAAAGCCTCAGGTATGCAGATGACACCACCCTAACAGCAGAAAGCGAAGAGGAACTGAAGAGCCACTTGTTGGTGAAAGAAGAGAGTGAAAAAGCTGGCTTAAAACTCAGTGTTCAAAAAATGAAGATCATGGCATCCAGTCCCATCACTTCACGGCAAATAGAGAAACAATAGGAACAGTGACAGACTTTATTTTCTTGGGCTCCAAAATCACTGTGGGTGGTGACTGCAGCCATGAAATTTAAAGCTGCTTACTCCTTGGAAGAAAAACTATGACCAACCTAGACAACGTATTAAAAAGCAGACGTTACTTTGCCAACAAAGGTTCGTATAGTCAAAGCTATGGCTTTTCAAACAGTCATGTACAGATGTGAGAGCTGGACATAAAAAAGGTTGAGAGCCGAAGAACAGATGCCTTCAAATTGTGGTGCTGGAGAAGACTCTTGAGAGTCCCTTGGACTGTAAGGAGATCAAACCAGTCAATCCTAATGGAAATCAACCTTGAATATTCATTGGAAGGACTGATGCTGAAGCTGAAACTCCAATACTTTGGCCACCTGATGTGAAGGGCCGACTCACTAGAAAAGACCCTGATGCTGGGAAAGATGGAAGGCAGGAGGAGAAGGGGCAACCGAGGATAAGATGGTTGGATAACATCATCGACTCAATGGACATGAGTTCATGCAAACTCTGGGAGATGGTGAAGAACAGGGAAGCCTGTTGTGCTGCAGTCCATGGGGTCATAAGGAGTTGGACACGACTGAACAACTGAACAACAACTTTCTCCCTTGCCCACCCAAAGCTCCCTGTTTCCTTCTTCAGTTCTGGACACTCCTTTCTAAAATATAAATATAATACTGCAGCATCCATGCTAAAAAAAAAAATCCCTTGAATTACAGAATTTCAGATGGTTTGCACACTGGCCAGAGGAAACAAGGCACCCTCTATAAGTTCAGCTGTTATTCAGCTAAGAAAGTGAAATTTATAGAAGTGAGATGACTACTAGAGCAGGGTTAAGGTGAAATGGCGAGCATCTTGGTTAATTTCCTTGGCCCCTGTGTTTCCTAGTAAGATACACATCTGCCAGGGACACTTTTCATACTGATATGTTCTTTTTAAGCAAACAGCTGAGTAACTTCTATACTACTGCTCTTCTATACTAGAAGCTTACATCACCGTACCAGAAGCAATTAACCAATGATCAATACACTTCTGTTCAAATGAATGCAAACAAAAAATGAATGCATTCTTTTTTCTTAAAAGTTACTCAGAGGAGTATATCATCAGCAAAGAGAAGCAGCAAGGTTGGTCTGTTACCAGGTATCCATGCATAATAATTCTGCTGCCAGATTTTCAGGGTCTAAGAGTGTTCCTCTGAACTATCATTTATCTATTTTTCAAAATATGGGATTTTCTTATGCATTTCCTCTTTGAAAAATCTTTACATATATTAAAGATTTCATTCTTTTACTACCAAATTAAAGATTTCATTCTTTTACTACCAAATATGCTAGATATATTTCTGGAGCTCACTTATCTTTTACATATATTTTTGAATATGAAGCTGTTATTCATAAACTAGACAAATTTATTAATTTTCCCTTTATGCTTTTATATCTATTTTAAAATTTTAGAAACGTACTCTTAACCCAAGGAGTAGATAAATATTCACTTACGCTAAGTTCTAGTCTTTCTTTAAGGCTTTTATATTTTATTTTTAAAAGTTTAAGGTGTACACTGAAGTGCACTTTTTTGTAAGGTGTGAGATGCTGTCCTAAACTTATTTTTTTTCTCAAATGTGCATTTACTTTCTTGATAACCATTTTTAAAATGGTCCACATTCCTACTAATTCAGGCATATATCTACACTTTTTCTTTTGTTATACTTAAGTACTTAGTTTTTTGTTTTGAAATATGGCAGAATAAGCCACAATTCATTCTTCTTTTACTGAACATACTTCAGTATTTCATCTGTTTATTTCTTGAAGGAAATCCCATCTCTTACCGAGATGTTAATTTACATCACTCCAAAGCAGAATAGGAAATTAATTTT
>NW_024070207.1:108417757-108446391 GCF_014754425.2 Oryx dammah | reverse complement strand
TAGTTGCAGGTTGAGGATATAATGGAGTTTGCTCATTAGAGATCTGGGGGACCCAAAGAAACCTTATTGGTTTTAAGGCAGAAATGGTATGGGGGGAACAGACCAGATTAGAAAAAGTGTGAGACTCAGAGTGATGACAGTAAGAATTCCCTACTGAGAGTAGAGAAAGATAACTAATCAAGTTCGGGTTTAGCCTTTTATTCTTAACCCAGTGTGTTGGGAACCTTGATGCTTTGTTACTTCTTGCACCTTCCCAGGAGGACCATAAAGCTATTAATAGATAATAAACTCTGGATGCCCACTGTTGACCCACTGTTGATTAGACATTTCAGGCACAAATAACCTAGTATAAAACTGAATTTCATAGGTAATTGGAATAATAACAGAAATAAAGTCAAAAGCTGTTAATGAGGTTGGTAAAAACAAGTCTGATCTCATAAGGTTACAGTTTAGTATGTCATGCTTATTTTTTAAGGCACCTAAAGATGACTATTTGTATTTATCTGAAATGATTGTGATAAAGTGGGGCAACATTAAAAAGATTCTTAAAACACACACCTTTTGAAAGACATACAAAGTATATATCCGAACAATGGGCTTCCTGGTCGCTCAGCGGTAAAGAATCTGCCTGCAGTGCAGGAGATGCAGGAGACACGAGTGATCCCTGGAGTCAGGAAGATCCCCTGGAGGAGATAATGGCAACCCACTCCAGTATTCTTGCTGGAAAAATCCCATGGACAGAGGAGTCTGGTGGGTTACAGTTCATGGGGTCACATAGAGTCAGACACAACTGAGCAACTGAGCACACACACACATCCATACAATGGAATTAATATTCCAGTGATAATACATAATGGATGAACCTAGAAAACATGATTCTAAGTGAAAGAAGCCAGCGGCAAAAAGTCATATATTGTATGATTCCACTGACAGGAAATATCCAGAGTAGATAAATCTATAGAGACAGAAAGCAAACTGGTGGTTGCTGGGGCTGTAGGGAATAGGGAGCAACTGCTTAATGGATATGGATTCCTTTTGGGATGATGAAAATATTTTGAAATTACATAGAGATGGTAGTTGTGCATCATTGCAAATGTACTAAGTTGTTATGTGAATTTCACCTCAATGTAAAACATAGTAAGCATGACTTTGAATGGTTTAAAATTTCATGATGCTTAGTGTTGGAAAACTGTGGAAATAAAAACTCTTATCCTCTATGGGGATATGAATTAGGGTGAGCCTTTAAAAATGATATATCAATATGCTTCAAAAATAACTTATCCCATGCCCCTTACACAGGGCAATTCCAATTTTAGATATTAACACTACCAATATATCCCATAATTTTAATCCATATAGTTCATAGGCTTCCCAGATGGTACTAGTGGTCAGTGCAGGAGATACAAGAGAGACGGGCTCAATCCCTGGGTCAGGAAGATCCCCAAGAGTAGGAAATGGCAACCCACTCTAGTATTCTTGCCTGGAGAATCCCATGGACAGAGGAGCCTGGTGGGCTATGGTCCGCAGGGTCACAAAGAGTCAAACGCGACTGAAGTGACTTAGCATGGATGAACCCCATAGATAGTTTGAAAGCTCCTTCCCTTCCCTCCAGCCTATCATAAAAAAGTGGAAATTGGTCAAAAGAAAGAAGTAGAAAGTAATCGCTGGCTCATATATTTGGGGACAGTATTTTTTAATATTGTGAATATTCTTTATGCTCCACAGAAATATGAAGTATGGTTTAAATTCTTAGAATCTCAAAGTCTGAGAGAATCTCACCTTCTACCAATGTCTTCTTCCCAACACCTTTGGGAAGAGACCTTTTAAATCATTCTAGAAAAACAAGGCCACAAAACTCACTAGTTATGAATTTACTTTGGACAAATTTACTTATAAGAATATTTCCCCTCTGCTGTTTTAACTGTTTTTTCCTGGTTTTAAATCACACATCCCAGCTGCGTCCATTCAGGGCAAGGCCACTCTTTAAGTAATCTGAAATTTCTTGGAAAACAGTAGTCCTTTAGATTAAACATCTCTGGAACTTTGACCCATGCATACTTGATGCACATATTGTAAGTAATAAATAATTTTACACTGCAGTTTTTTAAAAATCTGCAATTCATGGAAATATATACAGAAATTATTGCAATTTAAAAGGCCAATCACGAAATGCTTAGTTAATTACATATACTAGAAAAAACTGAATCCACTGTAATAGCTATCAGGCTGAAAAATAATATCAAAAGTTTTTTTTTCTTGGCAAAAACATGTCAAAGTAAGAGAGCTACATTGTGGCAGTTTCTTTTAAAAATTTGAATTTGCTTTAAGATTAAAATAAAACCCTTGCATCCTGTGAATTTGTGAGCCAAGTTTTGTATGGGGAATGATTATAAGGTTGAATTACAAATCCCTGAAAATAAAGCTTTACAAAAGAAATGCTGGAACAATCTTAATTGCAGTTGAAAATGTTGACATTTTAATCTATATAAATACTCTAATAATATCCTCTTTTCTGTGTATGTAAGCTGGTGGAGCTATTAAAAGACATTGGTATTTATATATTCTAGGTTTGTGGGACCCTTGTGAGAGAAACCCTTATCAGAACAAAATCATTCATTGAGGCTGACGAGATGAAAAGCAGGAGCAAACAAGTACTCTGATCCAGCTGGTGGTTACCTCAGCATCAAGATTATATGAGTTTTATTAAGTCTGGTACCAGGGGGAGCTAGAAAGCACTTTCTAGAACGACTGATGTTTAGATATACTCCCTAGTTCCACTTCTATGCCAAAAAACACCTTTATTTGCATTTTCTGCTGAAACTTTTACTTAATTCTGAGCATATGCATACCACACATAGTCTCACTGAATTCTGCTTTTATGTCTGCTCTTAATTAAAGCAGTCAACTTGTTTAATCTCTTCCTTCAAAAGGAAATCTGAGTATAACCCAGTGGATTAGATAGCACTTTTAGCTCTCAAGCAAACATCCATGAAGCCCACCACTGCTGGGTCTTGCCCCTGGCATCAGACATGTGGAAACTGAAAGAAAAAGGAAAAGTAGAGGTTTCTGATTTTCCTTGCAATTGAGTGTTATATAAACAAAGTTTCAGGAAACAACAAATAAAATTTGAGAAGATTGTCCTAAAAGTATACCATCTATATGTATGGCAAAAACCACCACAATATTGTAAAGTTAATTAAAATTAATTAATTAATTAAAAAATTTAGAGTTTAGATGAAGTGGGCATTTCAGATGTTATATGGTGACATTGAATAGTATAGTAATATTTGATATATGTCTTTCTTGGATAACAATACTGAATAGTAATTATAAAAAGGGATATCACAATATGCAAATACTGACCTGTCTGGTCCAGTATGTGGGGCTTTCCAGGCTTCGCTTTGTCCAATGATAATTCTATATTTTAGAATTTTGCAACTTTTGAAAATAGTGAGTTCAAGCAAGTTTTTTCTTTAATCAAAGGAATTTTAATCCACATGTTTTGATTGTGTTTTGGTGTTTTTAGACTGTTTTTTGGATGTTTAAAAAATTTTTACATTATCTTAAGCACAAATTACATAGGGTAAAACATACAAATGTAAATTTACAGCTCAGTGACTTCTTGATTTTTTTAATTATTGGTCGTTCACTTGCTAAGTCATGTCCAACTCTTTGCAACCTCATCAACTCCAGCATGCCAGGCTTCCCTGTCCTTCACTATCTGCAGGAGTTGGCTCACACTCATGTCCATTGAGTCAGTGATGCCATCCAACCACCTCATCCTCTGCCACCCCCTTCTCCTCCTGCCCTCAATCTTTCCGAGCATTTGAGGTCTTTTCCAATGAGTTGGGTCTTTTCCAATGGGTCAGTTCTTAGCATCAGGTGGCCAAAGGGAGCTTCAGCTTCAGCATCAGGTGGCCAATGGGAGCTTCAGCTTCAGCATCAGTCCTTCCAATGAATATTCAGGACTGATTTCCTTTAGGATTGACTGGTTTGATTTCCTTGCCGTCCAAGGGACTCTCAAGAGTCTTCTCCAGCTCCACAGTTTGAAAGCATCAATTCTTCAGCTCTCAACCTTCTTTATGGTCCAACTCTCACATCCATACATGACTACTGGAAACACCATAGCTTTGACTATATGGACCTTTGTTGGCAAAATAATCTCTCTGGTTTCTAATACTGTTTAGGTTGGTCATAGCTTTTCTTCCAAGGAGCAAGCATCTTTTAATTTCATGGCTGCAGTCACTGTCCACAGTAATTTTGGAGCCAAAGAAAATAAAGTCTGTCACTGTTTCCATTTCCTCCCCCATCTATTTGCTATGAAGTGATGGGACTGGATCTTACTGTTTGAATGTTGAGTTTTAAGGCAGCTTTTTTGCTTTCCTCTTTCACCTTCATCAAGAGACTCTTTAGTTCCTCTTCGCTTTTGCCATTAGGGTGGTATCATCTGCATATCTGAGGTTGTTGATATTTCTCCCACAATCTTGATTCTGGCTTATAAGTCATGTAGCCTGGCATTTTGCATGAGGTGCCCTGCATAGAAGTTAAATAAGCAGTGTGACAATATACAGCCTTGACGTACTCCTTTCCCAATTTATTTTATTTTAGTTTAGTTTTAATATAAATTTATTTATTTTAATTTGAAGCTAATTACTTTACAATATTGTATTGGTTTTGCCACACATCAACATGAATGCACCACGGGTGTACACATATTCCCTATCCTGAATCCCCCTTCCTCTTCCCTCCCCATACCATCCCTCTGGGTCATCCCAGTGCACCAGCCCCGAGCATCTTGTATCATGCATCAAACCTGGACTGGCGATTTGTTTCACATATGATAATATTCATGATTCAATTCCATTCTCCCAAATCATCCCACCCTCGCCCTCTCCCACAGAGTCCAAAAGACTGTTCTATACATCTGTGTCTCTTTTGCTGTCTTGCATACAGGGTTATCGTTACCATCTTTCTAAATTCCATATATATGCATTAATATACTGTATTGGTTGTTTTTCTTTCTGGCTTACTTCACTCTGCATAACAGGCTCCAGTTTCATCCACCTCATTAGAACTGATTCAAATGTATTCTTTTTAATGGCTGAGTAATACTCCATTGTGTATGTGTACCACAGTTTTCTTATCCATTTGTCTGCTGATGGACATCTAGGTTGCTTCCATGTCCTGGCTATTATAAACAGTGCTGCAATGAACATTGGGGTACATGTGTCTCTTTCAATTCTGGTTGTCCATCGTTCCATGTCCAGTTCTGTTGCTTCTTGACTTGCACTTTATATTTCGAACTGTTTTGTTTGCTTTTTTGTTTTTTAAAATCTTTTTAGCAGTACTGCTCATCATGTGGAATCTTAATTCCCTGACCAGAGGTGGAACCTGCATCCCCTGCATTGGCAGCATGGAGTCTTAACCACTGGATCACCAGGAAAATCCCCTAGAACTGTTTTAAAGTTACAAAAAATTGAGCAACAGTACAAAGAGTTTTCCCCATCACCCTATCAACTATTATCAATATCTTGCATTAGTATGGTATATTTGTTACAATTAACAAACCAATATATACCATATCTTTTTATCCATTCCTCTGTCAATGGACATTTATGTTGCTTCCATGTCTTAGCTATTGTAAACAGTGCTGCAATGAACACTGGGGTATGTGCTGATTTAGGGGCATCTATCCTAACTTCCAACCTCCTGGTGGTGCAAGGCATTCCCATATCTTGGTAAGCTTTGACAATTCTAGCTTTAGCCTTAAAATGAGTTTGTAGGTTCTATAAAGCTCTATCTCTGCCTCTCACCTCCATAACAACCAGCTCAGTGCTGTGACTCTATCTTTGTGTTTTCTCTTTGTTCCTGGCACTTCAGGATTTTCCTTTCTTACAAGTGCAGCAATATCTTTTTGCTGTTGTTCTACTTTATCCAGGATTTCTAGGAGTTTCTGACCCAGGAGGAGTTTTATGCTCATTCAGGTGGCCTTATGTCAAAACAAGAAATCACCGTTCACTCCCAAACTTCCTCTATTCTTACTTTCAAAGTTTTCCTTAGAGTTCGCTTTTCAAGGACAATCAGTCTTGTTCATATTGAAAAATACAGTAGAGAACTACATATGTCACCCTCTTATTAGACTATTTGGGGGCATCAAATGAATTTGACCCCCACTCTCCTATTTAAAAACCTCTGTGGTTTTGATCATAAGATGTGCCTGGTTTTCCTAATCTGTTATTCCTTCTTTTGCCATCTCCTTTCTTTATGCTTGACCTTCATGCCGGAGTGCACCAGTGTTGGTCCTCTGCCCTTCTCTATTCCCCAACTTTATTCCATCCTTATATAATGTGGACTGAATAATTGTTCCCAAATGTTCACTTCTCCTTTGCCGCTAAGAGGATTACTTATTGCTGAGCATTGATGTGTGACATGTAGTGCTACTCCTGCAGGCAGAGTCTACATTTTTTTTATTCCATATGACTTGCATTGACTAAAGAAATGTGAATAGAAGTGATGAATGTCAGTTAAGAGTAGACATTTAGAGAGTGATCATGTGTTTCCATAAAGTTTCTTCCTCATTTTCTCTCTGCTGTGAATCTGAGATTTCCCTTTATTAGCTGTTCTTCAGCCTAATTCTGAGACTAAAGAACGAATATATAGCAGGACTGAATGGAGCCCAGCAGAGGCACAACTCTTTCTGTTTCCACAAATAATGTCTGCAGGAAATAGATGATGTTGTTGTGGTAAGCTATTGAAATGTTGGAGTTGTTTGTGACTGCAGCATAATGGAATAGAAACTGAGTGCTACAAGAACCAACTCATCACTGAACATGTATTTCTTCAGCCCTAAACTGTTGACTGAGCTGTAATCTCATGCAAGTAACTTCTTAGTGATGATTCCAGTTACACAGTAAAAATGACATTATTGTTAGATACAGAAAACGAGCTATTAAGTAACAAGTAAAAAGTGAAAGTATGAAAATAATTAGTCATGATTTTTTATGATCACAGGGGAGCTACTATCTGGGAACTCTCATGCATATTCACTAGCACACATTTAAGGAACTAAATATTTGCAGTTGTGGCCAACTTCCTTTGAATTCTAGAAAATATGACAGTCTCTCCACAGGCTTTCTTTTAGAAGACCTAATACATTTACCAATCTCAATAAAGCAATTTTTAAAACAAAAATTATTCATTTACAGGTATGTGTTAATATTTTCAACTGCCATTGGTCCTTGCTCATACGGGAGAGGGTGGGATGATTTGGGAGAATAGCATTGAAACATGTATAATATCATATAAGAAACGAATCGCCAGTCTAGGTTCAATGCAGGGTGCAGGATGCTTGGGGCTGGTGTACTGGGATGACCCGGAGGGATGGTGTTGGGGGGGGAGGTAGGAGGGGGGTTCAGGATTGTGAACACGTGTACACCGTGGTGCATTCATGTTGATGTGTGGCAAAACCAATACAATATTGTAAAGTAAAAAAAAAAATAATAATAATAATAAAAGAAAAAAAACTTTTTGAGTGTTAACCCTATTTGACAGATATTATTAACATTATTTAGAGAAGTTAACATTAAAACTTGAATAAAATATATCATCATGATTTAACTGTCCAGCAAGTCAAAATAATATGTCACATTTTTGGACATAACGTCACAGGTAGTTATGGAATTTGACTTCAAAACCAGCAGTGAAGTCAGATTTAACTGTATTTGCATGAACCACTTAAATATATTTTATTCCAATTTCATAATGTTCAATTTATTTTTATTTACTCATAAAATAATTGAATTTTTATTGTGAAGTAATGTATATACACATTGAATGAAATAAAAAAATGAAATCTCTTTAAATACAAAAGTAATTCAGTCATTTCCTTAGGATAGAATATGAGGGGGAATAATGAAAAGCTGACTATTGAGAAGGAAAACACGTTTTTTCTTAGAAAATATAAGTAAATTCACTATCAAAATACATTTACAACACTGAGCACTAGGAACTGGAGCTTTATTTATTAAATTTATGATGATATGAATATTTACTGTAATTTTGCATACCATAGCAAGTATTCACTAACAATTATCTTAAAATCTTTTCTCTCATGTATTAGCATACACACAATTATTTTATGTAAAAAATGATTTCAAAATTTTACAGAGGTGTATGTAAAACAAAGAGATTAAAATAAGTGAGAAACTATGGAAGATGGCACACTAAAGGCAGAACAATAAAAAGTCCAAGGGTTTTGTACATTTTCTTAAAGATCAAGTTGCATCAGTGCGTGCTTAGTTGCTTAGTCATGTCTGACTCTTAGAGATCCTATGGACTGCAGACTGCCAGGCTCCCTTGTCCCTGGGGATTCTCCAGGCAAGAATACTGGAGTGGGTTGCCATGAGCTCCTCCAGGAAATCTTCCCAACAGAGGGATCAAAACCAGGTCTCCTGCATTGCAGGTGAATTCCTTGCCATCTGAGACACCAGGGAAGCCCAAAGATCAAGTTAATATCAGCCAAAACAATAGCAAAACATAATTAGTAGTAAGTATTTTAAGATAAAATAGTCTAGTTATTTTTAAACAAGTAGCTATTTAAAACTGAGAAAACTTATATATGTTATTTCTTCAGTATTGACTCATGAGAGTTCTTTGATAAGCCATTGTGATAATCATTACTGCGGCTCTTTGCTATCTGTTTCTCCTCTCTTTCTGGGTATAGGGGAGCCTGAAGTTCCTTGACTGCTCAGCTTTGAATGGGACAATAGAGGTAGGTGTTATCAGTGAGTTTTTAGCTTAGGTGACATGGGTTACTTCTGGGCTATAATATTGGGTTGGCCAAAAAGTTCGTTCTAGATATTCCATAACATGGTATGGAAAAAACTCAAAGGAACTTTTTGGCCAACCCAATGTTTAATTGTTGGCGTGAAATCCTTTAGTGATCTCTATCCCTTTCTCTCGGGAGAAGGCAATGGCACCCCACTCCAGTACTCTTGCCTGGAAAATCCTATGGATGGAGGAGCCTGGTAGGCTGCAGTCCATGGGGTCGCTAAGAGTTGGATACAACTGAGCGACTTCACTTTCACTTTTCACTTTCATGCATTGGAGAAGGAAATGGCAACCCACTCCAGTGTTCTTGCCTGGAGAATCCCAGAGACGGGGGAGCCTGGTGGGCTGCCGTCTATGGGGTCGCACAGAGTCGGACATGACTGAAGCGACTTAGCAGCATCCCTTTGGCTCAGAGATTAGCGACATTTGAGATGGTGAATGTCCCATCTGTCCTAATCTTTAAGTGACTACAGTGAAGAAAGCACCCTCCCTCTGACATTTATGAACATGAAACCTTAGGGAGAAGTACACCTTTGCTATTTTAAGTCACTGAGATTTTGCAAGTTGTTTCTTACTACAGTATAACCCAGCCCTATGCTGACTAGTCCAGTCCTCATTTAGGATACATTAAGAAACGTAGTTACCTATCCTCAACAACACCCTAAAAAAATGCCATTCTTAAAAAAAAAAAAAAGGTTAGTGGCATGAATAAAACCAAGAACAATATAATGATGATTTCCTGGAGGGTCAAAACTCTTGCGATCACTGCACTTAATTTTATTATTATTTAATCCAAGAATTACATTTAAAGCAGTGCTATACAGTAGATGCATAATGAAAGTTACATATATAAGTAACATGTAAAATTAATTTTAATGACTTGTCTCCTTTAGCCCAATATGTAGGAAATATTATCATTTTACCATGTGATCAATATTAAATTTTAATGTGATAGTTAACATTTTTTGGTACTAAGTTTTTGAAATCCAGTGGATTCAAATGTGTCAAATGACACATATGACATAGCTCATTTCAGACTGGCCACACTTCAAGGGCCCAATTGCCACATGTGGCTAGTGCCTATAGGACTGGACAATGCAGCTTTATAGGTTTTAGAATGTAATGAGACAAGTAATATGCACAGCCTTCAGATGCTCTTTTATAAATCATATTTTTTATTTGTACCTTTAGTAAACTAAGACTAACAAAGATATTTAAGGTCATATTCTTTTGTAAGAACACAGGATGAAGCTATCCTTTGCAAATGAATTTAAACAAATCTCTATACTTCATAAATGAATAAAATGCATGTTTGACACCTTATACAAAAATTGAGTAAACTGGGCACCTACCTATGTACATGAAAAGTACCTATCCAGTTGTCAGTAAGATCAACATTTTCCTTGACACAACACATGAATCTTCTTTTTATCACATGGAGGTAAATGGGAATTTAGGATACAGAGTTCTATCACATAAAGCATAATTACAATAATTTTAGTTTGGAAAATATTTAATGCATTCAAGCCAGTCAAATTCTATGACCACAAATATGAAAGTATCTATCAATCATCTATATAGTTTTAAGTTTTGTAACATATATGGATCTCTCAGGATAATCTGCTTATAAATTATATACCTAAATAAAATGATTTGACCTACTACAGAAAATTGCTAGATATAAACAATGCTTGGGAATGTGTCAAAAGTGATTTTTGTTATAGAATAGTTGGGTATAAGTATTTCTTTCTGCTGATAGTTATATTGCAAGCAAAGCCAAAACAATGCCATTATTCTATAGGAAAATATCCACTTTGCTGTTGATCTCAATGGATAGTAAAAACAACTAGGACATTCAGAATGGTTTTGTCAGAAATAAAAATGTGAAAAAGAAAAGAAGGCAGAATGCACCACTGTTTTTTTTCCACCATGAATTATTACTAAGTCTGACAATAGACTACTCAATCATTTTAGCTTTTGCAGAAATTGATATAAGAATAAGTATCTGGGGGCCAATATTGAATTGATACAGTATATCCTTTATAGAAAGTGAAAGGTCAAGAAAGAAAAGTGAACATGATCATATTCACTAATAGATTTCTCCATGGGGTAGTAAAGAATAAAATACAGTATTGAAATAACTTTGCCTAGGCCAACCTTATCCTCATGTAGAATATTAGCCAAATAATCCAAAGTGGATTATCCCATGTAAAATTTGATTGGATTAAACTGAATACTCTCTCAATATAAATAGTAGAAATTGAGAAGTTGGAAAAGTTTGGAATTTTTCTTTTATTGAAATGTAGTTGATTTATAATGGAAATGTAGTTATTTATAATAAATATTGTGTTAGTTTCAGTTATACAGCAAAGTGATTCAGTTATATATCTATGTTTATATATATATATATACATACACATATTTTTTGAATTATTATCACAAGATATTATATATAGTTCCCTGTGTTATACAGTAAATCTTTGTTGCTTACTTATTTTATATATAGTAATTTGTATCTGTTAATCCCATACTCCTAGTTCATCCCTCCCTCACTCCCTTTCCCCTTTGGTACCCATAGGTTTGTTTTCTTTTTTTTTTTTTTAGTTTCTGTATTATTTGTTTTATTTTTTTTTTTTTTTTTTTTTGGTCAGGAGATTTGACTTTATTTATTTATTTACTTTACAATATTGTATTGATTTTGCCATAGGTTTGTTTGCTATGTCAGTGAATCTGTTTCTGTTTTGGATATACGTATTTTTGTAATATTGTTTAGATTCCATATGTAAGTGATGTCATATTATATTTGTTTTTCTCTATCTGACTTGCTTCACTTAGTATGACATCCTCTAGTTCTATCTACATTGCTACAAATGGCAATATTTCATTCTTTTGCTTGGCTGATTAATATTCCATTGTATGTATATTGCACATATTCTTAATTCAGTCATCTGTTGATGAGCACTCGGGTTGTTTCCATGTCTTCGATATTGTACATAGTGCTGCTATGAACTTTGGGTGAATATATTTTTTCAAATTAGGGTTTTCATCTTTTCCAGATATATGCCCAGGAATGGGATTGCTAGATCATGCGGTAGCTCGATTTTTAATTTGTCAAGGGATCTTCAGACTGTTTTCTACAGTGACTGTGCCAGTTTACATTCCCACCAAGAGTAGTATAGGAGAGGTCCCTTTTCTCCACATCCTCTCCAACATTTATTTGTAGACTTTTTGATGATGGCCATTCTGAATGGCGGGCTTCCCAGGTGGCACAGTGGTAGAGAATCTGCCTACCATTGCAGGAGACGCAGGTTAGATCGCGGAGTCAGGAAGATCCCCTGGAGGAGGACATGGCAACCCATTGCAGTACTCTTGTTAGAAAAATTCCATGGACAGAGGATACTGACAGGCTACAGTCATGCGGTCGCAAAGAGTCAGACATGACTGAAAGACTGAGCACGCATTCTGACCCATGTGAGGTGATACCTCATTGTAATTTTGATCGGCATTTCCCTAATTATTAGCCATGTTGAGCATCTTTTCATGTGCTTGTTGGCCATCTGTGTGTCTTCTTTGAAGAAATGTCTACTTAGGTCTTCTACCTTTTTTGTTGATTGGGTTGTTTGTTTTTTTGATATTGAGTTGTATGATCTGTTTGCTTATTTTGGATATTAACCCCTTGTCAATAGCATTGTTTGCAAGTATTTTCTCCCATTCTATAGATTGTCTTTTCATTTTGCTGATGGTTTCTTTTGCTGTGCAAAAGCTTATAAATTGGATTAGGTGCCATTTGTTTATTTTTGCTTTTATTTCTTTTGCCTTGGAAAACTGACCTAAGGAAACATTGCTATGATCTTTGTCAAAGAATGTTTTGTGTATGTTCTCTTCTAAGGCTTTTACAGTGTCATGTTTTATATTGAGGTCTCCAAACCATTTCAAAGTTATTTGTGTATATGGTGTGAAGGAGTGTTCTAATTTTATTGATTTACATATAGCTGTCTAGCTTTCTTAATACTACACTTACTATAGAGGCAGTCTTTTCTCCATTGTATATTCTTGCCTCCTTTGTCATAGATTAACTGACCATAGGTGTGTGGGTTTATTTCTGGGCACTCTATTCTGTTTCATTGATCTATGTATCTGGTCTTGTGCCAATACCATGGTTCTTTAATTACTGTAGCTTTGTAGTGTTATCTGAAGTCTGGAAGGGTTATGCCTCCAGCTTTGTTCTTTTTCCTCATGATTGCCTTGTCAATTCTGGGTCTTTTGTGGTTCCATATAAATCTTAGTATTGTTTGTGAAAAATGTCACCAGTATTTTGACAAGGATCACATTAAATTGGGTAGTATGGCCATTTTAACAATATTAATTCTTCCACACCATGAGCATGGTTTATGGTTTCATTTCTTTGAATCATCTTTACTTTCTTTTATCAGTGTTTTATAGTTATCAGCATATAAGTCTTAACCTCCTTGCTTAAGTTTATTCCTAGGTATTTTTTATGCAATTTTAAATGGGATTTTTAAAACTTTTTCTTTCTTTCTTTTTTTGGTTCTACTCAATTACAATTGAGTAATACAACTTACTAAATGCATTTGTCAAGAGAATGGGAAACCTTGATAGGTCGGCATAATTAGGAATGTCATCATATTTAGGAATGTCATCATTCCTGTTAAATTTGAATTTGTGAATAACTTATTTAACTGTGAATGTTCCATCATCTAGATGAGTAAGCTATGACCTACAGAGATTAAATAACTTCCCATAAATTACCCTGTTAGTTAATAGAAGAACACAAACTCATCAGGTAATCTATGTGCAAAATTTTAATTAACTGATGCCCACTTTAGGATTTAGTGCTGCCATAATAAAATAGCACAGACTGGATGACTGAAACAACAAAGATTGATTTCTTACTTTTCTGAAGGCTGGAAGTCTAAGATCAAGGTGTCATGGGTTCATCTTCTTCTTAGGCCTCTCTCTTTGTCTTGCAGATGGACACCTTGCTATTGTATTTTCAGGTGGCCTCTTTCTCCGTGTGCATGCATCCTTAGTGTCTGTTCCTCTTCTTATAAAGAAGTTAGTTATATTGGATCAAATTCTCATGCGTACGACCTCATTTAACTCTAATTGCACCTTTAAAGGCCCTATCTCCAGAGATAGTCATGATGGGGTTTAGGACTTCCTAACTGAATCTTGAGGGGATACAGTACAGTCCATATGAGGGTTCAAGTTGGTGTTCCTGAGGACATGTCCTTATGTTGCTTTCATATTCTTGAGGCAAAATGTACTTTTTTTTAATTTTTATTTTTTAATTTTTTTTTATTTTACTTTACAATTCTGTATTGGTTTTGCCATACATTGACATGAATCCACCACGGGTGTACATGCGTTCCCTAATGAATTTAATTTCCTTGAGTCTCCCATTTCTTCAGTTCTTACTTATAACTATATTGCCCATATTTTCTTCATATTCCCTTATATAGGTTTCAGAAAGAAAGAGAGAGATGAATCCAATTGGCTTAACCCATCTTTCAAAGGAAGAAAATACCATAGGTTTGAGAAGAAGAAAGGAGACTGTCTTTTGGAAGAACAAGTTCTACTTTTGGTCTATGCAGTGATGACCAATACAAGCTTTTTTTTTCTTCTATTTTTAATTTTTATTTTATATTGATGTATAGTTGGTTTACAATGTTGCATTGTAAACCAACTTATTTCAGATGTAAAGCCACCTGAATCAATTATACATATACATACATACACCTAACAGACCTAAGAGAAGCAGAAGATATTAAGAAGAGGTGGCCAGAATACACAGAAGACCTATGCAGAAAAGATATTCATGACCCAGAGAATCACGATGGTATGATCACTCACCTAGAGCCAGACATCATGGAATGTGAAGTCAAGTGGGCCTTAGGAAGCCTCACTACGAACAAAGCTAGTGGAGGTGATGGAATTCCAGTCGAGCTATTTCAAATCCTAAAAGATGATGCTGTGAAAGTGCTGTACTCAATAAGTGTTGCACTCAATAAGCCAGAAAACTTGGAAAACTCAGCAGCAGCTACAGGACTGGAAAAGGTCAGTTTTCATTTCAACCCGAAAGAAAGGCAATGCCAAAGAATGTTCAAACTACCGCATAATTGTACTCATCTTGCACACTAGTATGGACAAGGAAATGGCAACCTACTCCAGTAACCTTGTCTGGAAAATCTCATGGACAGAGGAGCCTGGTGAGCTACAGTCCATGGGGTTGCAAAGAGTCAGGCATGACTGACTGACTAACACTTACACATGCTAGTAAAGTAACGGTCAAAATTCTCCAAGCCAGGCTTCCAAAGTATGTGAACTGTGAACTTCCAGATGTTCAAGCTGGATTTAGAAAAGGCAGCAGAACCAGAGATCAAATTGTCAACATTCGTTGGATCATCAGAAAAGCAGCAGAGTTCCAGAAAAACATCTACTTCTGCTTTATTGACTAGGCCAAAGCCTTTGACTGTGTGGATCACCGCAAACTGTGGAAAATTCTTAAAAAGATAGGAATACCAGCCCACCAGACCTGCCTCTTGGGAAATCTGTTTGCAGGTCAGGAAGCAACAGTTAGAACTGGACATGGAACAACAGACTGGTTCTAAATAGGAAAAGGAGTACATCAAGGCTGTATATTGTCACCCTGCTTATTTAACTTATATGCAGAGTACATCATGAGAAACGCTGGGCTGGATGAAGCACAAGTTGGAATCAAGATTACCGGGAGAGATATCAATAACCTCAGATATGCAGATGACACCACCCTTATGGGAGAAAGTGAGTAAGAACTAAAGAGCCTCATGATGAAAGTGAAAGAGGAGAGTGAAAAAGTTGGCTTAAAACTCAACATTTAGAAAATGAAGATCATGGCATCTGGTCCCATCACTTCATGGCAAATAGATGGGGAAACAATGGAAACACTAAGAGACTTTCCTTTTTGACTCCAAAATCACTGCAGATGGTGACTGCAGCCATGAAATTAAAAGACACTTGCTCCTTAGAAGAAAAGCTGGGAGCAACCTAGACAGCATATTAAAAAGGACTTTGCTGCCACAGGTCCATCAAGTTAAATCTACGGTCTTTCCAGCAGTCATGTATGGATGTGAGAGTTGGACTCTCAAGAAAGCTGAGTGCCAAGAATTGATGCTTTCGACCTGTGGTGTTGGAGAAGACTCTTGAGAGTCCCTTGGACAGCAAGGAGATCTAACCAGTCCATCCTAAAGGAAATCAGTCCTGAATATTCATTGGAAGGACTGATGTTGAAGCTGAAACTCCAATACTTTGACCACCTGATGTGAAGAACTGACTCATTGGAAAAGACCCTGATGCTGGGAAACATTGAAGGCAGGAGGAGAAGGGGTCAGCAGAGGATGAGATGGTTGGATGGCATCACTGACTGCATGGACATGAGTCTGAGTAAGCTCTTGGAGTTGGTGATGGACAGGGAGGCCTGGCATGCTGCAGTCCATGGGGTCACAAAGAGCTGGACATGACTGAGTGACTGAACTGAACCTACTGTTTTGGCTACTGCAGATAGTGATGCAATCAACATTGGGGTGCAGGTATCTTTTTGAAGTATGATTTTCTCTAGATATATACCTAGGAGTGGCATTGCTGGTCCATATAATAGTTCTATTTTTAGTTTTTTAAGGAGCCTCCATAGTGGGTGTACCAACTTACATTCCCACCAACAATGTAGGAAGGTTCCCTTCTCTCCACACCCTCTCCAGCATTTATTGTTTGTAGATTTTTTGAGGATAAATGTGAGGTGATACCTTATTGTAGTTTTGATTTACATTTCTGTATTAATTAGCAATGTTGAACACCTTTTTGTGTGCTTTTTGGCCATCTGTATGTCTTCTTTGGAGAAATGTCTATTTAGATCCTCTGCCCATTTTTTGATTGGATTTTTTGTTTTCTGATATTGAGCTGCATGAGCTGTTTGTATATTTTGGAGATTAATCCATTGCCATTACTTTCTCTGATATTTCACTATTAGTGTGTAGAAATGCAACAGATTCCTGTATATAAATCTTGTATCTTGCTACCTTGTTGAATTAATTTATTAGTTCTAGTAGTTTTTGTGTGGAGTCTTTAGGGTTCTCTATATAGAGTATCATGTCATCTGTAAATAGTGATATTTTTACCTCTTTGAAAAGATTTGACCAATTGATCTTAAAGAGACATGTCCCAAAGGAGAAAATTTTCACCAAGTATTTATTTGTCTGGAGCTTCCCTCATAGCTCAGTTGGTAAAGAATCCACCTGCAATGAAGACCCGAGTTCGATTCCTGGGTCAGGAGGATCTGCTGGAGAAGGAATAGGCTACCCACTACCCACTATTTATTTGTCTTTGACTTTTAAATAAGTTTATGTTCTGGTTGGGTTTCCCTGGTGGCTCAGACAGTAAAGAATCCTGAGCCTGCAGTGCAGGAGACCTGGGTTCGAGCCCTGGGTTGGGAAGATCCCCTCGAAAAAGGATAGGCTGCACACTCCAGTATTCTTGGGCTTCCCTGGTGGCTCAGATGGTAAAGAATCCATCTGCAATGAGGGAGACCTGGGTTCAGTCCCTGGCTTGGGACAATGCCCTGGAGGAGGGCATAGCAACCCACTCCAGTATTCTTGCCTGGAGAATCCCATGGACAGAGGAGCCTGGCAGGCTACGGTCCATGGGGTCTCAGAGTCAGACAAGACAGAGCACCTAAGCACAGCCCAACATGTTCTGGTTATTTATTTCTGTGTAATAAATTACCTCAAAGTGCAATGGAATTAAACAACTGTTCTATTTTGCTCAGGAATCTGGGTCAAGAATTGTGAAAGCACTCCCTGAATGGGTCTTACTTGGGAATTCTCACCTGTAAGCTGGAGCTGCTGTGACTGAAGTCTCAACTGGGCATGACATCCAAAAGGGCTCATTTATAACGTTGGTACTTGATATTGTTTTTTGTCTGGGATCTTTGAGATAGTTGACTAGAGCACCTAAAGTGACTTCTCTAGCATGGTGGCCTCAGGATAGTCATACTTTTTTATAAGGTGCTGGCTTCTTAATGATCTAGTATTGGAAGTCACACAGCATCAGATCTTCCGCCCTCTTTTAGTCAAAGCAGTTACAATGTTGTCTAGATGAAAGAGGAAGGGAAATTGACCCCACCCCTACATGAGAAGAGAGCTGACAAAACTTAATATATAAAGAAATACTGGAATGGTCCAGTCAGGAGATCTAGAATGGATAAAAGTCAGGATCACTGTATTTCTTTGGTTAGTACATGGGACAACATTTACCTGCTGGGTAGATATTGCAGAGAAATGAGAGGTCTAATTAAATAAGGCCTATTTAATTCTAGTTCTAAGATTTTTTTCACTTTACAGTAGTAATTCACATACTTGTTTTGCTCCTAGATTTGGCACACTATAGTAGGAGATTTTATAGTATGAGACTGTATGGAAATGAGATTTTAGTCTTCTTCACAAATGAAAGCCAATATTCCCTTTTCATTATTTAAAAAAATATAAAATAAATTTTAAAATAGCACAGAATACCATGGAGTATTTTTAAAGTAATTGCAGTTAAGAAGAAAACATGCCCTGCTCTAATTCCTCAAATAGATGATCAGTATTATAATTCAGTTTGTGTCAGTAAGATATATTTTCTGTAATTTAAATACATATATCAACCATGGTTGCTATATATATTTTAAAAAGTTTTAACAAGCAGTGGGTGAGGTGGATTAGTCTTTTTTTCCCCTAAATTTATATATGTTTTATTTTTGGATATATCATAAAAAAATCATCTTCCACTGCAGCAATTTACATGGGCCAGTTTTCCAAACATAAATTAAGCAATTACAATGTTCTATTTAAAAATTCATTATTTTAATTTTTTAGTAAGTATCAGAATTTTTGTGATTTTTTCCCCCTAATTTTGCTTAGTATTTTATTTAGCTACTGTTATGACTAGGTATGTCAGGAAGTATTTCTAAACTTTAATTGAAATGTTAATGTGGATTTAAAATGAATATGTTTTAGTATTTCTACAAAATAAAACACATAACTTTGCTATATGTTTATAAATGGTGTACCCAAAGTTCCTTTGTGAACACATAGCACTTATACAGTTGTTTATATACATTGTTTCACAAAGCTCTTTGTGGACACATATTATTTATACAGTTCTATATATATACTGTGTACCTAAGTTTGTTTGTAGACACATATTATGTATATAGTGTGTATATGTATTATGTACCTAAAGATCCTTTGTGGACACATAGAACATCCAAAGTTGTATGTGTGTGTGTGTGTGGGTGGGTGGGTGGATGGTATACACAAGGTTCTGAGGTAGACATATATTATGTATACAGTTGTGTATATACATTGTGTACACCAAGTTTTTTTGTGTACACATATTATATACACAGTTGCTATATAAGTGCTGTCTCTCTTGGGGGTTGCTTGGCTTATTCAATCAGCCTCCTGAATCACGGAACTCCTATTGTTAAATCAGTTCCCATAAATCAGGTTACTCCCATTTATTAGATCAACCCATTTAAAAATCCTGATCCCCCCCATTAAATCAATCATCTTTATTAAATGTCCTAATGCCCATTGTACCAATCAAACTGCTTAGGTTTCCTGACCCCTATTAAATCCATCTGCCTTCTTAAGACTCCTGACACCCACTAAGAAGGATGATTGATTTAATTAGGGTCACCATATGTTAGAAGGCAGCTTGACTAAATGAAAGTACAGCCAAGTCGGGTGTGGTTCCCTGTAGGGGTAGCTCAGGTTACTGTTGGGGACCTATGAACCCCTCCTGGGGTACACAGTTGTGTATATGCAATGGGTACACAAAGTTCCTTTCAATTATTCTTAAGTGCAGTGCTATCAACTCTAGATATTTTCATGGAATATTTATTAAGAAGGCTTTTTAAAAAACATGCTCAGGAAAAATATTTATGTTCTTGTTCTGGTCCCTTTATATTTTATTTTATTTTTTTCCCATCTGTAATGGCTATGTATTAACAGAAGTTAATAGGAGCTATGTTCTGTGAATTCCCTTCACTATGTATTTCTGGGCTGCTGTTGGTTTCAGTGATAATGTGCACACTATTTAGAAGGCAAAAGTGAAGTCCTAGACTTTGCTTTGCTCTAAGGGAGGGTAAAAGACAAGGCCTCTTGTAGAGGTTGTCGCTCACTATTTAGAAGGCAAAAGTGAAGTCCTAGACTTTGCTTTGCTCTAAGGGAGGGTAAAAGACAAGGCCTCTTGTAGAGGTTGTCGCTGAGGTATCAGCCTACCATGATGGTATGACAGCCAGTCATGCACCTCTTTGAACTGCCACATCCCTCTCCTCTGAATCCTGGGCCAGGTTTTGGAGCAGTTCTATGGTGAAGGTGCCCCCCAATCCTGCAGTGACCCACATAGTTAAAGATGGAGGTAATAAAAGATAGGAACAGGATTCTGGTTCGTCTTCATTTTTTCCAATTTGTCCTCACAGGTGTCAGCTTGCCCAGTATGTCCTTGTGAATTTCAGTTTGCCCTCGTTGTTTCAGGCACAACACCAGGTGCAGAAAAGCAGGAGTCTTGTATAAATTGTTCAACCAACTTCCACAATATGTAAAACCAGAAGAGAGCTCTTATCCCATGTCACATCTCATGGTTCTGTGTGTCTGATCAAGCCTTGACTCATGTGTTATCTGTGATCACCAGCCTCTGAGATGGTGCCCAATGGCCCCCCATCTCCTAGTTTTCACCTCTTACATAATTCTCTTCCACATTGTCTCAGGGTTGGTCTGTGTAACAAATGGAATAAAACGGAAGTGCCTTTGCAATCTCTAGGTCTTAGAAGGCATTGTAGCTGCCTGCTTTCTTGTGCTCTCTCTCTCTGGAAGTGCCTGCTTTAGAAGGAAGGTAGGTGCCCTATCATGAGCAATCTTATAGAGAGGCTCACACTGAGAACCTGAAGCCTCCTGACAACAGCCATGCGAATGAGCTTAGGAGGAGATCTTCCAGCCCCAGTCAACGTTTTAAGTAATTGCGGCTTTACTCAGCACTTCAACTGCAATCTCGTAAGAGACTCTGAGCCAGAATCACACAGCTAACTCACTCATAAATTTTTGAATTTCAGAAACTGTGATCTGGTAAATGTTTGTTTGAAACCACTAAGTTTGGGAGATGTCTTATATAGCAATAGATAATAAACAAACTATTCAAATGTAGTTGTTGAAACCAAAGTTCAAGTGAAAAATCCAAATATTTCTAAAACCATAGAAATCTTGTCATGCTTTCTAAGCATATTACTTATTTACTGAAAGAGCTCTCAGAAACATCATGAGAAGATATAAAAATAGACTTTTACTCTAGATGATTGTTAAGAAAAAAATTTTAAGAAAAAACTCTAAGTACTTTATTTTTTAATTAGGGTATTGATTTACAATGTTGTGTTAATTTCTGCTGTACCACAAATTGAATCAGTTATTATATGTATACATATATCTCCTCCCTCTTGGATCTCCCTTCCCCCCACCCCACCCCTCTAGGTCATCACAGAGCATCGAGCTGAGCTGCCTGTGCTATATAGCAGCTTCCCACTTCCGACTGAAGTGGACTGTATGGATGTGAGAGTTGGACTATAAAGGAAGCTGAGTACCAAAGAATCGATGCTTTGAACTGTGGAATTGGAGAAGACTCTTGAGAGTCCCTTAGACTGCAAGGAGATTAAACGAGTCAAACCGAAAGGAAATCAGTCCTGACTATTCAGTGGAGGGATTGATGCTGTAGCTGAATACGTTGCCCACTTTATGGGAAGAACTGATTCACTGGCAAAGACCCTGATGTTGGCAAGTATTGACGACGGATGGAAAAGGGGACGACAGAGGGTGAGATGGTTGGATGGCATCACCAACTCGATGGACAAGAGTTTTCATTAAGTGCTGGGAGTTGGTGATGGACAGGGAAGCCTGGCATGCTGCAGTCCATGGGGTCACAAAGAGTTGGACACGACTGAGTGACTGAACTGAACTGATCTTTTTTATATGTGGTAATGTAACTCTCTGAAAATTCTTAAGACACTGTAAACACATATGACACTGTAAGATACATTTCCTTAGTAAATAGATCATAGCTTTTTGAACTAATTACTAAATGAAAAAGTTTATTTAAAAACAACAATATAAAATTTTTATTGAGGTATAGTTGATTTACAGTGTAGTATTGTTTTCTGGTTTACAACAAAGTGATTCCGTTTTATATATATATGTATTCTTTTCACTTATAGGTTATTGTAAGATATTGAATATAGTTCCCTATGCCATACAGTAGGGCTGTGTTGTTTATTTTATATATGTGATAAAGTGATATGTACCTGTTAATCCCAAACTCCTAATTTATCCCTCTCATCTTCCCCTTTGGTAACCATTAGTTTGTTTTCTATGTCTGTGAGTCTGTTTCTGCAAAAGAGAAAAAAAACAAAATCATTTAGTTTGCTTAGTACTAGGAAACATGAAATAAAAGGAAAACATTTAAAAAAGAAAGAAGCTAATCTCAAGGATCAAAAGAAAACATGCAAAATTTTAGAGCTCTTACTTGGGTTTCATTATACTCCATCAAGGTTACTTTGAATTAAATAAAACACCATAATTAGCACTTTAATTCCCATTCTCTATATTTCCTTTCAGGCTGTGTTATGCTATTATTGGAACTCAATACACAGTGCAACTTCTTTATTGTTATTATTATTAATTTTTGGCTCCATTGTAAAGCAAGTGGGATCTTAGTTAGCTCCCTGATCAGGGATTGAGCCTGCACTCTCTGCATCGGAAGCACAGAGTCTTAATCTCTGGACCACTAGGGACATCTCTGCAAATTCTTCTAATCCTTTAATTGCAGGGCTTTTTATTTAATGCCACAGGACACACCCTGTAAAATAGACAGCTAATGGCAATTTGCTGTATGACTCGGAACTCAAACTGGAGCTCTGTAACAACCTAGACGGGTGGAGTGGGGAGGGAGGTGAGAGGGATGTTCAACTGGGAGGGGACATGGGTAAACCTATGGCTGATTCATGTTTATGTTTGGTAGAAACCAATGCAATACTGTAAAGCAATTATCCTTCAATTAAAAATAAATTAATTTTTAAATTTGAAAAAGAAAAAAGTATATAATTATTAAAAAATAAAAACAAAACAAAGTATAAAAAAAGTTTAATTAACCTCTTACATCAGTGAACAAATTTTAGTAAAATGAGAATATGCTGCATCAGCTTTATTACCATTCTGTTCTTTGACTTTCCTAGTAAAGTTTGTGGAAGATATGTTTTAAGGGAAGATGACTTTAGATATTTCAAAAATAACAAAGCTGGTCCACAATGTTGCAGAAGGAGATTACTCTCCTTTGGACAGCTACCCTGAGTATGGGCTCTCCCTACTGTCTAAAGAGAGATTATTTACAATTCATGTCAAAATCAAGTATGAGAAAAAGCTTCAAAAAATGCAGTCACAGTAATTTTATCTTTATTTACATTTAAACATATATTCATTATTTTGCATGATAAAAACATTGTTATTTATTATATGAAAAGATTATAAATGGAAAGATTTAAGAATCTCCCTCTCTCCTTTCCTTTTTACTGTGGAATCAATACTTGCTGTCCAGTAAATGTCCTTCACTTATTTCTGCATATTTATACAAATGAATGAACACACACACATCCAAGCAACACACCATATATATAGGTACCAAATAAGTAAGTGTGTGTGTTAGATGACTTTACGTCTACATGTATAAATTTGGAGTTTCTGTGTTTTTAGCCAGAAGACAGGAATGATTTTGTTTTCCTTAACAGCCATAGGCATTTTTGGAAGCATAGGACGCCACATGCTGTCTCTTGTGCTACTTGGTGCAACTTGCTGAAAATGAGACAGCAGTTTCTGATTGCTATATGCCAGGTTGCCATATTAGCTGCTGCTTCTGTTCCTGGTTTCCATAGAGTGGTTTTATAGTAGTACTTGAGAAAATTGGTTTTGACATTGGTATTTTATAATGCATATGAACCTAGTGACAACAGATTATGGCAGATTCTGACAACCAGTGGAATGGAAATTCTCAGAAATCTCTGACGTCTTGGTGAGAAGCTCTCTTAACTTCACCAGTATCTTCCCTCTGTGGTATTAGGCACTTGATTCCATTCAAAGATGTCACCTCCAACAAGTTTTACCTCTCCTTTTCTAAATTCATTATTTTTTAGTGCATAAAAAATTACTCTAACACTTAGCGTCTTAGAACATTTGAGATCTCACAGATTCTGTGGACTAGGAATCCAGGCACAGCTTAGCTGAATGAGTCAGTTCAGCAGTTCTCACAGGCTGCAAGCATCTCAAGGCTCAAAGAGGGAAGGATATATCTCCAAGGCTTTAAGGATGAGTTCCTCTCTGGCTGTTGGGTGGTGACCTCTCTCAGTTCTTGCCTTGTGGACCTTTCCATCAGGCAGCTTACAACATGGTAGCCAGCTGCTTCAGAGCAAGAGAGAATGAAGCAAGACAGAAGCCAGAGTCTTTTATAATCTAATCTTGGAATATCCTCTGGAGAAGGAAATAGCAACACACTACAATAGTCTTGCCTGGGAAATCCCATGGACAGAGGAGCCTGGTGGTCTACAGTCCATAGGGTCACAAAAATGTTGGACATGAATTAGGGACTAAACAACAACAACAAAAGTACTTTTGTCCTATGAACTATGAATTTCCCCAGCCTTACTGGTGGGAGCAGCCACTGTGCCTAAGCTTATAAGAGATCTGAGCACTTATAGATAGTTTTCTCTGTGGCCTTGGGCAGTTTCCCACATGTAAGTATGCTTGAGGGGGACGCTGCGCATATCTCCTGGATTCTCTCTCTGTGCAGTCCTTTCCTCTCCATCAGTCAAACTTACAAACTCTAGCCTCCTTGCTCTCTCTAGACTCTTTGCTCCATTCTTTGAAATTCAGAGAGTCTAGGAGGTTCTACTTGGCTTCCCCTCCCTGTACATCACTTGGACATTTTCTTAAGGCAATGACCTTGGATAACCACAGAGCTTGCCTCGTTTACTTCCCACTTCTCAAAGATCATTGTGTTTCTGTTTACGATAACTAGGACATGGAAGCAACCTAGATGTCCATGAACAGATGAATGGATAAGAAAGCTGTGGTACATATACACAATGATATATTACTCAGCCATTAAAAAGAATGCATTTGAATCAGTTCTAATGAGGTGAATGAAACTAGAGCCTATTATACAGAGAGAAGTAGGTCAGAAAGAAAAACACCAATATATAATATTAACACATATATATGGAATTTAGAAAGATGGTAATGATGACCCTATATGTGAGATAGCAAAAGAGACACAGATTTAAAGAACAGACTTTTGGACTCTGTGGGAGAAGGCGAGGGTGAGATGATTTAAGAGACTAGCATTGAAACGTGTATATTACCATATGTGAAATAGATTGCAAGTCCAGGTTCGATGCATGAGACAGGGTGCTCAGGGCCTGTGCACTGGGACAACCCTGAGGGATGGGATGGGGAGGGAGGTGGGAGAGGGGTTCAAGATGAGGGACACATGTACATCCATGGCTGATTCATGTGAATATATGGCAAAAACCACCACAATATTGTAAAGTAACTTGCCTCCAATTAAAATAAATTTACACACACACACACACACACAAAAGAAGAAATATGGGGAAAAAAGATCACTAGCTTTCTTGCCTTGTGTCTAATGCCTTCAAAAATATTATTTTTTGTTTGTTTGTTTGGTTCAGCTTTTTTTCCGGTAAAATAAATTCAAATTGTGACTCCATCTTGGATGGAAGTGCCAGAGTATCTAATGAATATTTTAAAGAATGTTAAACCAAGTTTTTCTCTGCCTCAGTATTAGAACTAATCTACTGATTGCCATTTCTAGTACACTCTACACCACTGTGACTCAAAAAGACAGTTGTCATTTCATCAAGTGAGCTAAATCTCTACCATCTTATAACTCAAAGCTAGCTAATCTTCTGAGATGATGGGACCTTTTAAGAACCGATTCATGCTATGTACCATCCTCCTAGTAAATAAAACACATACTAAAGTCTGCACTTCTGTATTAAATATCGAAGAGTTCAAGGAGCTCTGAAAGTTTAGCGACAGATCCTTAATGGCGAAGGTTTTCTTTTCCATTAGCGCTTATAGAGCACAGTATCCCTCCTCTGCTCCCTCACTAGTCTCTGGTCATCTTCAAGTGAAACTACTGATTTTGTTGATGCAATTAAGGTATAGAATGAATGCCTTTCTTAATATGAACGAAGATAACAAATACTTAAGGAAAGCTTCCAACGTGAAGGAGACAAAAATAAACTGAAAGTAGATAAAAATAATGTTGTAGGAAACAAAATCATGTAGGCAAAATAAGAAACTTCAAATAAACATAGTTAATGTATTCAGAGAGATGATTATTTTGTAATATATAGAAATATCAAGAAAATCAACTATACTTCAATTTAAAAAATGTTGAATCACTATGTTGTCCCACAGGAACTAACATAGTGATGTAGGCCAATTATATGTCAAACAAACAAACAAACAACCTCACAGAAAAAGAGGTTGAAAACCACAGATTTGTGGTTGTCAGAGGGGGGATGGAAGGAGAGGGAATTGGATGAAGGCAGTTTAAGGTACAAACTTCCAGTTAAGATAATTAAGTATTAGGCATATAATGTATAATGTGATTAGTATTAATGTAATTAACACTATTGCCTGTTATAAACAAAAGTTAAGAGAGTAAATCCTAAGAGTTCTCATCACAAGGAAAAAAATTTTTTCTTTTTCTTTTATTTTGTATCTATATGAGATAATGAATGTTCACTAAACTTACTGTGATAATCATTTCATGATGAATGTTAGTAAAATCATTATACTGTACCCCTTAAATGTATACAGTGCTGTATATCTTAACAAAAAGATAAAATATTAAATATAGAAAAGAAAAAATATTAAATATATATATATATGTATTCAGAGAGGAGAAAATGTTGATTAAATGACACTCATTGGAGATACTATGTACATGGAACTGGAAAAATGCATATGAAGAATCATATGAAGAAAAAAGTCATCTTGGACATTAAAAATATCAGCACCAAAATAGAAACTCAAGAAAATAAAGTCAGTAAAATCTCCCCAAAGGAGGAAAATAGTCAGAGGTAGAAAGTTGGAAAGAACAGGTAAGAATATAAAAGGATCAAACCAGACAGTTTCTATCTGATTTGCAAAGTTACAGAAAGAAAGTGCAGAGGAGAACATGCCCTAGGAGGGCATTCTCCCAGCAAATATAAGAAACAGATGACAGAGATGAATAGCATATTCTTTAGAAATTAGAGGCATAAATATCAATATAAATGGACCTACTGAGCCTAGAAGAGAGAATACTAGAGGCCACACTAAGTACTACCATAACAAAATAGTTTAATGCAAAGGATAAATGAAAAACCATGAAAGCTTTCAGGAAGAAAAACAAAAATAAGCAGAGAGCAACAGCACAGAACAGGTTACTTATAAGTGTTGGAGATTATCATGACACAGAAATTCCCAACACTGACACCTGGAGCAAGAAGACAATTTGGGCATAACTTTAAAATTCTGAAAAAAAAAAATTGTATTCAAGCTAGAATGTTATAATGATTTAAACTGGAAAACAAATGTGTAAGTAAAATAAAGACATTTTCCCATTTTTAGAAACAAATTACCCCTCCCCAAAAATGTGTCACCTATGGAAACTCTCAGAAAACTCTTGGAATATGTAATCAACTAAAGGAAGACAACACACCAAGAAAGAGGAAAAAAACAAGTTCCAGAAGGCAGGAAACAAGAAATCTAACTCGGATGAAAAGCAAAGAGAAGTTCTAGAATGAAAGCAAAAGGAAATCTCAAAATTGAGGTGGCTGGGGATCACCAATAAAGAAACATCCATAAAGAAAATAGAAATGTTGCATTAAGCTGTGTAAACAATATTGCTGAAATACATTTTATGGAGCTTGTAGAGCATTTGGGAAGAATTAACAATGGGTACATAAAAAACCAAGCAAATAAAAATGAAAATACTTTTCTTCAGGAAAATCAAGTTTTTCAAGCAAAGATCTATTATTATTATGTACTATTTGTCTTGGTACTAGAAAACATTTGTAATGCCAAAATAATGTGGATATTGAGTTACCCTTGAATTTTGATATGATTATATTGGAAACATAAGATTTCCCTGGTGGCTCAGACGGTAAGGTGTCTGCCTACAATGCAGGAGACCCAGGTTCGATCCCTGGGTCGGGAAGATCCCTTGGAGAAGGAAATGGCAACCCACTCCAGTACTCTTGCCTGGAAAATCCCATGGATGGAGGAGCATGGTACGCTACAGCCCATGGGGTCGCAAAGAGTCGGACCCGACTGAGCATCTTCACTTTCACTTTTATTGGAAACATGGAGAGAAGACAATTGGAGGGAAGTAGAATAGTATAAAATATTAAATTTTCTATTGCCAGAATAGGAAAGCAAGACACACATTATTAACCTGATAAATCAAGATAAATCACAATATGCATATTACTTAGAAAAAATGGTGGTAAATAGATGAAAAGAATGCTGAGAGTTGGAAATGAGTGCTCCTAGAAGCATGAGATGTGAGGATAGGGAGAAAGTAGAGCAAGCAGCTGCTCCTTTTACTGTGTGCATACAATACAGTTATAAAATAATAATTCTCAAAGAGAAAAAAAA